>NW_022111339.1:5555296-5557584 GCF_000313985.2 Echinops telfairi
TTGTGAACCAGGTGAAGGGCATTCAGAGCAGACAGTCCATTTTATAGTCATTTTGTAACATTTGCAGTGGGTTTAAAGGCTCCTGCATATCCTGTTCTTAAGCCTTTGCAGTGCATTTCATTAACTCAGCATCACCATTATGTTTAATGATCCTTTAAGGACTTGTCATATCACTGAAATGTGGTTAACTGGAAATTCTTGGGAAGGAGTGGCATAGAAAGAGGACCAGAAGCCCGTGGGTGGTGCATGATGCAATGAATACTATGCCCTTCTCGCTAATAATGTAGTCTGAATCCACCCCTGGGCACCTTGGAAGAAAGGCCCGGCAATCAACAGAGAATCTGCCATTGAGTACCATATACAGCACAGTGCTATTCTGATATATACAGGCTTGCCTGGAGTCAGAGTCAACTAATCACAGATTTAGAGGGCGCCAGCCTTTTGAGAACAAAGGGTAGCAAGTGTCTGGGTCAGGTAAGTGGTTTTGCATCTGGATTCTTTAGCACTTTTCTAGCAGTGTGAACTAAAAGTGAATTTTCTAATCCACTTTTGGTAAAGCGTTTGATGGATTTTCTCCATTATAATGAGGCTATAATCATCTCACATGGTTAGTTAAGTACTAAATAATATGTCAACTCGGCGCAGAGTCAGCTATAGGATGATGCAATTGCTACAGGATTATCAGTAATAGCAGTTGTTATGCTCTGTAATGAAGTGAACCAATGAGGAAGAATTGGGGGGTTTTCATTTTTTAACTTCTGTCCATAGGAATGTGGCAATAAGGTGTGTATTTGGGACGCTACATTGGTGACTGCCATATTGTCCTAAGGTATATATGTTAGGTCAATTGTGGAATGCTGTTTGTTTTTTTTTTAACATTTCTCAAATCTATGATCTATTGGATTCTATTCTTTTTCAAAAACCATATGCAGATGGGATTCTGATAACTGTCATTCTAAGAACCATCACTATCTTAAAACTTTAATTGCCTTTAATTTTCCATAGAAACGTAGTATCTTATCTCCATGGAGAGTTACTATTTATTACAACACAAGGAATCTTGGGTCAGCAAAAAAAAAGTAATTCTCATGTACTTAACATCAGTCAATGTATTCATGATTATTCTTCAAAAAGGTGATGGGTTTTAGTTTTTCAGATTTAGAAGAAAGTCACTTTTATCCTCAAAGAGCCATAGATGCGTGTACTTTAAAATGAAAGATTATTTGATTTGTCAATTAAAATTAGGTCAGACTGTACTGGGCAAAACTTGTCAAAAGTAGCCATACTCGGGAAAATCAGAATTTCACCTCCCCTGGCTAAACCTGTTTGGTTGGTGTTTCCTGATCTATACTGGTATCAATATGAGCAATCATAAGAGAGTAGGATTTTAAAGATTATTATGCTAATGTACCTCGAGGCTAGTCTTTTAAAAATTAAAGTTTTTAATATCTAATGAAATGGGACAGTAGCCATGGCATACCTATATTGACCAGGCACACTACTTGTATTTAAAAATTGTATGCACACACACACACACACACAATGTGTTTAAGGTGAATGTTTTATATATATAATTATACACATATATGTATATAAAATGTAAATATGAAAAGTTACATGTACGTAACTATCATATACAGTGTTTAAGTTACAGTTGTGTTTTTAAGGTATAGTTACATGTATGTAGCTATAAATAATTCATGATCTATTGGATTCTATATAGCATGTAACTATATAGTCTATAGAACTACATGTAGTGTTTACGGGGAAAATTTACACCTCAAAATAGGCGCCCTCTTAACAGTTTCTACCGCTAAGTTTCCGTGATGTTGCTTACATATTTTACACCGTGTCATTGTTCTCACTCATTCTAGTCTGTTTGTATCGTTTCCAGTTTCTTGTCTCCCTGCCCTCTGACTTCATACCTTTCCTGTCGTTTGACCAGCTGGTCTCCTATGGATGATTTTAAAAAGAAGTTTATATGGGTGCTGTTCTTTGATTTTATGAGCCAATCTGTTTAGCTAAAAGGTGATCCCAGGAATGATTTCGATTGGCATTTTAAAATGTACCTTTGGGGTTTAAAGTGTACCTTAAGGTGATCATCTCAGGGAATCCTCTCTTTTCACTCTGTCCCGGAAATTAGGACTTTTTAAGAATTTGAGTTCTGTGTTGCATTTTGTTCGATCAGCATCCCTCAATTGTGGTCCTGATCAGAATGGTTGGGGCTGGTCGCCAGGCACCGGGGCTTTGGTGGAGCTCAAGGAAAGCATTTGTCCCATTGGAGAAAG
>NW_022111339.1:5558177-5560686 GCF_000313985.2 Echinops telfairi
CTGTGCCCTCTGTCCTTCAAGAGTTCCAGGCTGCTTAGTGGAAATGTATGTTTCATTTCTCCACCCCCTTGGTTTCACTTTGGTGTATGGGTTCCGAGTTACATTTTAGAGGCTCAGTCATGGTCTTGAAAAATCCCAAGAAATGAAGCAATGCTTAGGGCTTGGAGATAAGGGGAAAAAGTATCTGGATTGATAGCCTTGCTATCGGGAGGCACTTTTTTCTTATTGAATGCGTTCTTCACCAGCTTCCTCTGAGAGAGAAAGTGTAACATTTTCCTCTCTGCTCATTGGTCCCGGAGAAGATGAGTGGCATTGGTTTTTTTGTTTGGTATTTTAGTAAAAGATGTTATTTAAAGTCAGTTGGAAGAGTAAGCGCTGTTTTTCCATGTTGCCAGTGCTAAGGCTCATGCAAGGAAATCATACCATGGATGGAGTAGCCCTCGTTCCTGCCCCCGCATTCAGGCGCTCAGATAATGCATGCTTTTCTCAAAAGACAACTATCTGAAACTCTCTTCCAGAATGAGTTTTCAATATTCTGCAGAAATCACCCTTGCTCCAAGTAGATATTCTGCTGCTGCCGCCCCATTTTTTGAACAACTGTCACCTGACGTCAGAGCCAGGCCTGCACTTGTTCACTTTGCTACGTGGGCTGCAGTGGCCTGGGGTGAAGCCACACAGGTACAGCAGGGGCCTGCGGAGTCAGGGTCTACATGTTGCATTTTACCATTGCTTAGGGAGATAGTGAAATTTGAGAAATGGGGGGCATGAAAAGGGGGCAGAAAGAAGAAAATGGCAATTAAGGTCAAAAGCATCTAAACGTAGAGGAAACAGTTCAGTGGGCAGATCATGTGAAGCCCCTGGCCATTAGACGGCCCCATCAGGAAGAGAGGGAGTAGTCAGTTGTTGAATGGACTGGGGACTTCCTGGATGAGTGGGGAGGGTGCTTAAAGGAGGCCTATTGGAGCAGTGGTTAGCGCTCTTCCACTAACTCAATCAGTAGGTCCAACTCACCAGCAGCTCCACAGGAGAAAAGACTGCTCCTGTAATGAACCTCCTACTGGGAGGTTCACTCTGTCACATGGGCCTTCTATGAGTCAAAATCAACCCAACAGCATACAACAACAATTAGGTATGTATGAGGATAATATTAGGATCCCTGGTAGCTTAATGGTTACAAGTTGGGCTGCTAACCTCAAGGCCAACAGTTCAAAACCACCTTTCTCTATCAGAGAAAGGCAAGGCTTTCCACTCTCCTAAAGAGTTACAGGCTCAAAAGCCCATGAGGGCAATAGTTTTACCGGGTTCTGTAGGGTCTTTATGGGTAGAAATGGACTCAATGACAGCGAGTTTTAGTTTGAGGCCCATAGTGGCTCACAGATAGAATAGACAGCTCTTCTACCCGGGCACAATTCCCAGACACCGTACCTCATTCACAGCCACCACCTGACTGGGAGTGAAGGCTTACAGGAACAGCATTCAGCAGAGCTTCCAGGCTAAGACGAACCGTGCAGATCTGGCAATCCACTTCCAAAACAAAGGAATGCGACAAAGTAAGCAAAATGAAGCCAGTGGAAACCGTATGGCCTACAGCATTCTGATTGCAGTGTGCGTGGGGCCCCCAGGTGTCATGGACCTGCTGCACAGACGCTAACGACTGATGATGACAAATGAGGAATGCACTTTTCTTTTTTTTATATATCATTGTAATTCCTTTTATTCTTTGAAAATCTTCTGTAAGATGCCATTTATACTTAGGATTCTTGGCCAGATGAGATTCACGCTTTCTGAAAATTTTATACTTGGAGCTCAGTACCGGGCATGGCTATTTCTTCATGAATGCTTCATAAGGATCCCCCCCTGCCCCCCTCACCACACACACACCTTTGTTTCCTATACTGAATGTTTACTATGTTGCCTACCTCCAGAGAAGATTCTTCTCTAGTGTCTTCAAATTTCAGGAAATCACTTCTTCTTTTCCTGGAAACCTGTGGGATACCTTTGATATTTTACTGTTATTCCTTACTGTGAAAAAATCCCACCCATGCCTACATTCTATCTGTCACCAAATCTTGTCAATTCTTCCTCCAAACATATGCAGTATATGTACTAATATGTCTGATATTGAAGTCCTGAAGTCCATGAAAAGCACTTTTCTTTTTATTAAATAAAAGGCACTTAGGGTGACAACTGCATTTTTGGACAATGCTTTAGAAGTGTTTAAAAATGGACCGTTCATAACTGAGAGTGTTTGGACACACACTCCTGGTGTCTCTGGTAGGTGAGTGTGGAGCTCGCTCATGGGCTTCAGGCCTCCAGGAACAGGGAATACTGCCATTCTTTTCTCTTTCTTTTTTGAAAGATCATTTTATTGGGGGCTCTTGCAACTCTTATTACAATCCATACATCAATTATATCAGACATATTAGTACAGTGAACCCTCGTTTATCACGATTAATCGGTTCTAGACCCTACCGTGATAAATGAAATTCCGCGAAGTAGGATTCCTTGT
>NW_022111339.1:5561238-5580257 GCF_000313985.2 Echinops telfairi
TGGCCCCTTGATAGATTATAGATTGTTACTGTTTTCATATCTCACACTGACTGCTGTCTCCCTTCACCTCTGGTTTCTGTTGTTCCTTCCCCTGGATGGGGGTGTATAGTCATGTGCCATTGATTGCGGTCAATAGCCCCTTCCTCCTCGCTTCTTTCCCTTTTTGGTATCATTATTCCCATTCCTGTTCCTGGGTTCCGTGTGTCGTTAGCTTTATCGTTTGCCTATACAGTACCTCTGTACATGTTCCCGTCCAGTCCAGAGTGGGAAGCAGCACTGGGATCATGATAGTGGGGAGTGAGGAGGCCTCAAGGGATCAGAGGTAGAATATGTTTTAAAATTAAGGTTTTAAACATGTATTTATTTTTTTTTAAATCATTTCATTGGGGGCTCACGCAACTCTTATCACAATCCATACAAACATCCACAGTGTCAAGCACCTTTGCACATCTGCTGCCATCATCATTCTCAAAACTCTTTGTACATGGGTCCTTGGTATCAGCTCTCATTTTCCCCCTCCCTCCCTACCCCCCTCTTCCCTCACGAACCCTTGATAATTTATAAATTATTATTATTTTGTCATGTCTTACACTGTCTGATGCCTCCTTTCACCCACTTTTCTGTTGTCTGTCCCGCAGGGAGGGGGTTATATGGAGATCCTTGTGATCGGTTCCCCCTTTCTGCCCCACCTTCCCTCCACCCTCTTGATATCCCCACTTCTCACCACTGATCCTGAGGGTTTCATCTGTCCTGGATTCCCTATGTTTCCAGTTCCTACCTGTACCAGTGTACATCCTCTGGTCTAGCCAGATTTGTAAGGTAGAATTGGAATCATGATATTAGGGGTAGGGGGAGTATTAAAAAACTAGAAGAAAATTGTATGTTTCATCATTGCCACACTTCACACTGGCTGGCTTGTCTCCTCCCCACAATCCTTCTGTAAGGGGATGTCCAGTTGCCTACAGATGGACCTTGGGTCCCCACTCTGTACTACCCCTCATTCACAATGATATGATTTTTTGTTCTTTGATGCCTGATAACACTGTTCTTGTCTTTTACTTGCCAATAATGCCCAACTTATGCAGACCGTCAAGTACCTAGGAAGAGGGGGAAGAGAAATATTAATGAAAATGTATTCGTCTCACAGTAGACTTTGATTCAAAATTTAAAAAATTATCTGTAGCTGATAAATGCAAGATTTTATAAGCAAAGCATCTGTGTTTACACAGCTTTACTGCTTCCGTCTTGCCAAGGGTTTACGTCTGGTGATGGGGATAATAGTTCATGATAATGTCAACTAGATACTCTTGGGTAAGGGTAGGGCTGGAGCTCAACTGATCAGTTGCATTGAAGCCTGATGAGACCTCATTGGTATCATAAGAGAGAGTGACTGAACAGACTCAAACCCTCTGGCCTGTCGCCTTTGGCTGAGGCTGGATTTTGTGCCTGGTTCCTTGGTCTCCCAGCATCCTTCAAGGAGCGACCGATGGTGGATTATTCCGCTGACTTTGGACTCCTACAGTGACCAGCCTGTGCCTCCCGCTGCCTTTGCTTCCTTGTTCTGCTTCCTGTTTATCAGCTTCCGTGAGTCAAGAGAAGCCTAACTTGACCCAGACTCGACTGAACTGTTTCTACAACTGTAGATGCCATGTTTTATGTCAATCTCTTTCTCTGTACAACACATGCAAGCATCACTGGTCTCGCTTCTCCAGAGAACCCAACCAAGCACATGGGGCGTTCAGTGATTTCATCATCAACAGCTGAAAAGAAGAATGTAAACACCACTAAGTTACCTACCAGGCAGCAGGAACTTGTACTTAACCCTCACCACAAGACAAGGTAGGTAATATCACCCCCAGTTTTTCAGTTGAGAAACAAATACAAAGGCAGCAGGGAGTTTGCCCACATTCAGCGTGTTAGTTTGGTGCAGAATCTGAATGTCAAGGTGGCGGGACCTGAAACTAAATTTTGTGTGAAAGCCACCTCCCTCTGCTGCTTCCCACTGCTCCTCTATTAGTGAACCCTGAGGGCTTTCCCTGGGGTTGCTTACAGAAAGCCCTGAGTCTCTGCCTTCAGTCTCCTTAGGGACATTCCTACATGGGTATGAATTTCTGGGGTGGCCGATAGGAGGAACAGAAGATTCCAGTGGGTCTTACGAAGCCTCCCAGTGTTCCCCTGAACAAATTTAGTTTGTTCCAAGTTACAGTTGAATACTTATATTATATGATGTCAAGTAATTGTAAACTTTTAACCAGCCTGGTCAATTCCACAAAAATAACATCGGATGTAAATGAAGAATATAGTTACTGGAGTGGTCTGAATCAGGGCAGCTGCCAATAATAGATTAAGGGTCTCAGTTAAAATAGGGGATTGTGAAGAAAAGTAGCCTTTACAGGTGAAGCCATGCCAGAAGTAGGTGAGAGGGCAGGGGTGGCCCAGTGGTACAGTTCTCTCTTGACTTTCCAGAAAAAAGAATACATCACGGACAGACATATGCACACCTATGTTTATTGCAGCAATTGCCATCATAGCAAAAGCATGGAAACAACACAAACCTCTGATTATAGAGGAATGGATAAACAAATTCAAGTACATTCATACAGTGGAATAATATGCATCAATCAAAGACCACAGGATTTGTTGTTAGACACTACAAGACATGGCCACAACATCATGCTTAGCAAACATCATCAGTCTTATAAAGAGAAGTATTTAGTGACATCGTTATTATAAAGGAAAGCAAAGAGAAAGAAAAGTGGTTTGGCGACCAAAAAATAAAACTCGGAAGAGCACGTGGAGGCCAGGGATGAGGGCAGGGACAGGGAGCAGGGAGGGACAGGGATGAGGGCAGGGACAGGGAGCAGGGAGGGACAGGAAACGACAGAGGATAGGAGGAAGGATGGGAGGGGAGCAAGTAGCAGAGAGACACCTTGATAGAGCGTTTAGTGAGTTGTTATTACGGGTTTCATTTGTGGGTTTCATTTGTCGAGACGGGCTGTGCAGATACCGTATATACTCGTGTAGAAGCCGGGTTTTTCAGCACATTTTTAATGCAGTTTTGTGGTAAAATTAGGTGCCTCGGCTGATATTTAGGTCAGCTTATACTCGAGTATATAGAATATGCTGCTTTCAAAAGCAAATTTTAAATAGAAAAGGCAACAGTAAAGACCAACAGCCTTAGAAACCCTTCAGATCCCTTACCCCTCAGATTGAAATAATGGTCTGAGTGGCTAAAATGGGAAGCAAGGTAAAACAGAAATGGACTTGGAGTATTTTGTGCTATGCAAGTTCATTTCAAACATGTGGGAGGAATAAAAATAAAAAAGGATTCTTGACTTTCATGTGGGAGACCCAAGCTAGTACCCAGGCAATTCATCTCAGGCAAGTCCACCACCTGTCTGTGGGTGGAGCCTGTCTGTTGCTAGGATGCTGTACAGGTTTCAGTGGAGCTCTCTGATTCAGAAACGAGGAAGAAAGGGCCTGGGGATCTACTCTGGAAAATCAGCCAGCGAGTAGCCTACAGATCACAACAGGACCATCCACCAGCCATCAAAGGGACGACAGGGAGGCAGGCAGGGGGAATTTGTCCCTCTGTGGATGGGGTCCCCCTGAGTTGAGGACTGACAAAAAGGCAGCCTGCAAAAACAAAACCCAGGAAGTGTGATGGGGGGGGGGGCAGCCTAGGAGTGACTGAGGGGTAGGCACAGGGCCCCACAGGAGATAGGGTTGGAGGGCTGGAACAAACTAGTTGAAGGAGTCGCGGTGCTTGTCCTGGCTGCACATGCGTGGGACATCCATGTGTCCTGGGCATTCTGAGAATCTTTTTAATTCATGTGTCTGTAACAGCTGCATTTCTTATCATCTTTGGCATAGTTCTCCAATGAGCACAAAGCCTTTTATCTTGCACACAGTCTTCCTGAACGGCTGTCTCTTTCAGCTGCTTCCAGGCCACATCCTTTAAATCTTCCAGCTGTCTTTCTTACCTCTCGGCCCTGCCTTCCTTTATCTGTAGCCTCTCTTCTTTAAATCTTTCCCAGCTGCTCCATTTGGCACCGTGGTTGTCTCTTAGCTTGCTCAGAAGAAGACATGTCAGCATGATAGTGTGGGGAAGTATCATAGCCATTGAAACAATGTTTGTTTTCAAACTCAGCCCTGAAACCTATCGAGAAAAGAAAAAATTCATCCTAGCTCTGGACAAGCAGCACCTCCTGAATCAACCTGTGCGTTTCTGAAGGTGTGAGATACGCTGGAGGCTTGTACAAAGAAATGTGATGCAGGACCACAGAGCCCTTAATTGGCCAAAACGTGAGATGCCTCCCCTTGCAAATGCAGAATGCCAATGGCTGCCATCTCTTGGAGTTGATGTATCACCTTCTCTGTGTGATAAAATGGGATCCAATGTCTTTACTGTATACAGACATCTAAACGCTAGAAATTGGAGACAAATTTCATTTCACATTTGACTCTCTTGGTTTCACTTACCTACTACTAACACTGCTGGTTGACGCTAGGTTTTGATGATCAATGGGATTGTTATTCCTCATGGCGCTATGAGTTGGCATTTGACTTCTAACCAGAAGGTTAGTGATTCAAACCCACCAGCCCCCCTGGTGGGGAAAAGCCAAAGCTCTCTGCTTCCATAAAGATTTATAGTCTTGAAAACCCTATGTAGGGTCACAAGCAGTCCGTGTGACTCAATGACATGGGTTCCTGGGGGGTTATCTGGGTGGTGCAAGTGGTTTACTATGATCAGCCTCTGTGTTAGGCTGGGTTGTCTAGAGAAGATAAACAGTGATATAAGGACAATGGATAAGACAGAACGCTGTATCAAGCAGGCAACTGAAGTCCACAAGTCCCACGCTAGCCAGGGCCTTCTTCAGACTCACGTGGCCAAAGGTTGATGACACAGAAGCCGGGCGATCACAGGCCGGTGGGTGCAGAGCTGCATGGATCCAGGGTTGGTGGGAATATGGCAGGGCACTGCCAGCTCTCAAGGTCAGCAGCCCCCGTGGGGCTGCTCTTGGAAGCAGACACAGACAGAGTCCAGTGAAGTGCCAATGAAGAGGAAGATGAGAAATTCCCAGCCACTCTCCTCTTGAAAGTCCACACCCCAAGGAAGGCATCATCAGGCTGTGACCTAATTGACAGGTTGGACTCCATCCCTATGCATTCACACAAACATTTAAGTTGACATAAAATCTAACTGCCACAGCTACCAACCTCAAGGTTGGTGGTTCGAACCCACCCAGTGGGTCCCTGGAAGAAAGGCCTGGTGATTGTGACCAAGAAAACCCTATGGAATATAGGTCTCCTACGTAACACTGGGGTCACCAGGAGTCAGGACTGGATTGAGAGCAACTAGCTTGGTTTTCATTTTATGGGGCTATCAGATATTCTTCATGTGGTGGGTGTTGAGTGGTTAAGAGAAATTTTATAACATTAGTATAATTTTTGTTGTTATTGTTCTCTTTAATTTTTCAATAAGGACTTGAGGGTCTCTGTTAAACAGAGTAGGAGAACCTTCAGGCTGCCTCCCAGCAGGCCTCCCTGGGTTGAACTTCTGATTTGGCAATCTTCACTTTGTAATTGCCACTCAAAGAAGTGTCCAGAAAGCACGGGTTTTCTTCAGTACCACCCTGTGTTGTTAGCCAAAATGGCTCTCATCTGCATAAGCCCAGAAAATGTGACCAAATTCATTGAAATCCCTTTGTGTTGCTAGCGTGCTGTTACAACAACTGCTGTTCCAGAGAGGGATGTGCAACCAATGCTGAGTGCTGCCATTCAGGGGCTGTTTCCCAAACAGATTCTTGATTGTACAAGAATTCTGACCCACTATGTTTTGAACTCTTTATATAGTTAATTAAATTCAGGTTCATGGGATGAGGGGGAAAGAATTCAGGCAAGGGCTGTCCACAGGGACTTATTCATTTTCACTATCTTCTCAGTCAAGATCAGTCACTACCGTCTGGTTGTATTCTTTGGAAATCGACATAGATCATAACCTGTCAGAAAGAAAAATCATCCTAGAAAAGACAAAGCCTTTCTAGCTATTGTGAATTAGGTAATAGTCTGGCTATTGGAGTGAATAATTGTATTAGAATGATAAGTTCTAACCCTGAGAAAGACGAAGGAGTGTCATCCTTAACCTGGAGGCGTGCTTCACAGCCCCAGGGGAGGTAAATGATGTCTGCGAAGTCTGCAAATTAGATCTCAAAACCAACAGCAAAGTTTTCATTTTTAGGGTCAGTCCTGGTATTTCTGTCATAATCGTGTTCCATCTTTCTTGTCTAATGTAACAACCTCCATCAGTGTTATCTGATCCACGAGGTACGCATGAGCTTACTTGTACTCATCAATAGTGAACAACCTCACATTTCTTCACCGCATCAGCGATTCTGCTTGTAACTATGGCTAGCAGCTGTCTCTCCCTGCCTACTGACAGAAAGGCTCTTTTAAAAATGTACAATCCCTTACAGACATAGAGGACCCAGGGAGTTAGGTAAGTATGGATTTGCTTGTGCTTACTCACTAATCGGTAGTGAACTGTAGTCAATAGTTTCACATGGATGATGGGGTGACAAACATGAAACTATTCACTACTGATTAGTAAGTAAGCACAAGTATGCCCACACTTACCTTCTGATTGGATAATCCATGCTTGATATCAATAGTAGTGTCAAGTCTTACTTGAACCTTATTGGGACTTCCTATGTAAAAGACATGCTAAGCACACATGATGTCTCTGGAATTTTGTTTCTGTGTAATAATCAGTCTTTGACAACTAACACCTCCATGACATGACTCATTGTTTGCAGGTCTTTGAATAAATTACTTTTTTTGAATCTCTAATAGTGTTAGGTAGGAGTGACTAAAATGGTGGTGGCTGGTTTCCTAAAGTTTGTAATTTTATTATTTTATCAATTGGTTATCCTTCTTATGATCATTCCAGGAGGCTGTCTTGCCATGTAATCATGCAATCATTCACATGATTTCAGTTATGTCCAGTTAAGTGTACCTAGTATGTGTTTATTGAGTTTCCAGACACAGAGGAAATGTCAGTTAACACAGATTACGAATACAAGCATGGAAGTTTCAGAATGACATTCAAATTCATCAAAGAAGGAAGTGCGGTGTTCTCTGATGGTGGGAAATAAAATAAAATAAAATGGAGCATGGGGTGAAGAATTGTAAATTGGAACAAAGGGAAGGACGGCGTAGTTTCACTGTTCCGCGTCTCTACTTAATGACCTGGGGTTCCATGGTTAAGCGCTCCACTCCTAACTAAAAGCCCACAGTCCAACCCCACCAGCTGTTCCACCAGAGAAAGATGTTGCAGTTTCTTTCTGTCAAGCTGACCATGGGGATCTTTGGGGACAGTTCCACTCTGTCCTCTCGGGTTGCTGGGAGTCAGAATCTGTGGGGTTTCCTGCAACAGGTTTGTTTGGGGGTCTGGGTTCCCTTTGGTAGTGTCCTAAACCACTTGCGACATCTTGTCATAGGTTGCTGCCAGGTCTGTTTCTACTCCTGGTGACCCCATGAGTGCAGAGGAGAGCTGCCCCACAACAATCACAAGGCATGCGGCCCTTCAGAAGCAGGTCGCCAGGTCTCTCTTTTAAGGTGCCTCTGAATGGGCTTGAAACGTCAACCTTTGGGCTCGTAGTCCAGTACTAGCTGCAAAGCACAAGGACTCCACACCAAAAATGTAGTAACAGCACAGCTGTTTTATGATGCTTGCTGCCTGAGGGCCAGGGATTCAAACTGGGCACTGTGGAGGCAACCCCTTTCTGCTCTACAATTCTACTCTGCTCTCAGCCAGGACAAACCCCAAGAAAACCCCGAAACACACTGCCATTGAATCAACTGTAACTGGGCATGAGCCAATAGGAGCAGGTAGAACTGCCCTGTGGGTCTCTGAGACGGTAACATTCTGGGAGTAGGAAGCCTCGTCTTGCTCCTGTGGAGTAGCTGGGTGTTTCTACCCGCTGAGCTTGAGGTTAGCAGCCCAGCACATAGCCACTGTGGTGCCAGGGCTTTCCGGGGCAGTGGAAGTTGTGGTTGTGGTTGCTTGTTGTAGGTGTCATCAAGTTGGTTCCTCCTCATAACGACCCAAACCCTACCCGGTCCTACACCATCCTCACAATTGTTCTTTTAGTCTGTTTGCCAAATTACTCTTCTTTTCATTTTAATTATTTTATTTGGGGCGCATACAACTCTTATCACAATCCATACATCCATGCATTGTGTAAAGCACATTTGTATGTTCATTGCCCTCATCATTCTCAAAACATTTCCTCTCCACTTAAGCCCCTGGCATCAGCTCCTCATTTTTAACCCTCCCTCCCGACTCCCCCGTCTCTCACGAACCCTTGATAATTTATAAATTATTATTTTGTCATATCTTGTCCTGTCCGACGTCTCCCTTCACCCACTTTTCTGTTGTCCATTCCCCAGGGAGAAGGTCACATGTAGATCCTTATAATCGGTTCCCCCTTTCCAACCCATCCTCCCTCTACCCTCCTAGCGTCGCCACTCACACCGCTGGTCCTGAAGGGATCATCTGTCCTGATTCCCTGTGTTTCCAGTTCCTATCTGTACCAGTGTACATCCATCCTCTGGTCTAGTCATAGTTGTAAGGTAGAATTGCGATCATGAGAGTGGTGGAGGAGGAAGCATTTAGGAACTAGAGGAAAGTTGTATTTTTCATCGTTGCTACATCGCACCCTGACTGGATTGACTCCTCTCCTAGACCCCTCTGTAAGGGGATCTCCAGTGGCCTACAAATGGGCTTTGGGTCTCCACTCCGCACTTCCCCCTCATTCACTATGGTAAGAGTTTTTGTTCTGATGATGCCTAATTGTTCTTATGATAGGGCCCACTGTGTGTCTCCGTGTCTGTTCATGTCTTTTTGCAACTCAGAAATGGTTAGTTTGGGGACCCATTCTACACTAGTATGACTACAATACAACAAAAGAAAATCCCTGTTTCCAAATGGGATCACATCCACAAGTCCCAGTGCCAGGAATTCAACCTGTAACAAGAGGGCTTCCAAAAATTTGTGGGAAAAAGGAATTCAAAGATAATGGCATTTTCCCACATGCTTTTAGAAACAACCACCCCCCCTCCGCCATATGTTTTCAGACACAGTTCGACCCACAACAGATTTTTTTCAACCCAGAATTTAGTTTTCTGTGACTGAATTTGCTCATTCTCAAAATATAAGAAATGGTGTTTTGATTTTTGAGTGGCAGAACCCCTGAAGATATCTGTGCAAGAAGTTATTCCTGACACATCACTGAATTAATTTTAATAATAGAATAGGAATCCAAATAGCAAGAGGCTATGTTAAATAGCTGTTGCACATAAGTTATCACCCAACTCCTTAGGAGAGTGCCACTTTTCCCGCATGTGGGAATCAACTTACCAGACACCAAAATGTGGTCTAAATTTCCAGAATTGGGATATACATCAAAGAATAAATAGCTAGATCTAAAAGGCATTGAAGAAACATAACGTGAAGAAGGGGAGGAGCCCAGGTCCAGAAGAAGCCAGCCGGCTATACCAATGAGAGAAGTAGTGGAGACCCAAGGCTGATAGCTCCGCCCACATACCAGTAATTTCCATCATGTTCCTGGGCACCTCTCTCCCTTTTTCTTCCATTTCCTCATCTGTAAGGAGCTTGGATAGGTAACCTCCAGAGTCCCCGCATTCATCCCTGTGATAACATTAACTCTGTGATTTTAATGGAAGTCCCTCTCACCATTCTCCTAACAGGGCAGCATGTGATGTGCCTTAAAATTTTTTTTTTAATCATTAAACAGGCAATTCTTTCTAAAACACTCACTGCCATTGAGTCAATTGTAACTCATAATGACCCTATTGGACAGGGTAGAACCGCCCCTGTGGGTTTCCAAGATCGTAACTCTTTAAGGGAATAGAAAGTCTCGTCTTTCTCCTGTGCAGTAGCTAGTGGTTTTGAACTACTGACCTTGAGTTAGGAGCCCAAAGTGTAACCACTGCACCACCAGGGCTCTGTTAAGCAATCCTTTAGTAACAATAGATCTGTGCAACAATAGATCCTTTAATAACAATAGATCCTTAGTAACAATAGATCGATGGTACTTTGTGCATTTCAGAGCACCTTCACATATAGTAAAGCACCTAAACTAAGAGAAGAAAGACATAAGAGATCCTGGTGAAAAAGCGTTTTTGTCCAACCAAAGTACAATCTAGGTATGGCGTCCATAGAGAGTTACTTGGCCAGACAGGGAAACACCCAGTAATGACATCTGTCTAGGGCAGGGACAAAAATTGTCAATGTCTCTTGACACACCTTTTAAGCTCACCTGACACCTCTACTATTCTCTAGCCAGGGGAAAGGCCCCCAGGTTTTGAGCAGCAGCTTGAAGGACAGCCACCCTCACAATGCCATGGGCAAGTATGCACATGGCAGCTGAGAGGGGACATCTGTGCCTGTGGAAGTGGGGCTCCAGAGCTGTGTCTTGTGTATCTCGTGTGACAGGAGGCCTTGCCTAGCTGTGAGTTCTATCAATAATCCAAGAGTCTGTGGAGAAAGAACTCTGTTAATAAGAAATGCCGCTGCGTGGAAAAGACGGTGTCAACACTGCCCTGGTTCCAGAGAAACAGAATATGCTCATGGTGACACAGCACTCTGGGAATGTTCCGATTACATCACCAGGTAGCTTAGACAAGAAGCAATTTTAGAAGATGCATTCAGCATACTACTGCCCTTTGGGCCAGCCTAATTTCTTAAGGTCAAAAACTGGTCAGACACCAATTTGACCCCTTGGTTGGGTGGTGGTTTGTCTTTAAGGTCAGTCAAGGGCACTGGGTTGTTCTGGAGCCAGGCTTGCTATCCTGTCATTGTTTAACCATCATCTGGGTGGTTTTAGATCCAATATGGAAGATGAAGAGTCAATAGCATCCCTAAATATATTATTTATTTCATTTAAAATTCATAATCCTCAAGGCCCATCTAGGTTTTCTTGAAGGCAATATTTATTAATCTGATCTGACTTCTAGGTTCTGACTAAGAGTATATTAATAGATAGCTCACCAGGAAGTTTACCAACATCATTGTGGTAGTTACACAACTTCATGTCAACTTAATAAAAGAGTGAAGGGGTGAAGTTTAGCCTGTCGATCAGGTCACAGTCTGACGATGTCTCCTGTAGACACGGCCTAATCATGAGGATTCTGGGAACTCACTCTCTTCCTCCCAGGAGGCAGGGCACTCTCTCTCCCTGCTTCACATTCTGTTGACAACCCACACTGAGCCATGTTGATGGCAGCCAGAGCCCTGAAGCAGCTGGAGCCACATGGAGACCCGTGCCAGCACTGATGATCCCATATCTGAATCCACAAAACTTTCCACCCACCAGCCTGTGATCTTCCTGCATTTGGTATCATTGCATGTGCTGCATGAGTCTAAATTGGAATTTATGGACTAGTATCAGATATATGCCTAATATGGGGATTATGGACTTAATCTGGACTGGGCTGGGATGTTTTCTCAATATACAACTACTCTTTGATATAAAACTATGTCTTAAACACATATGTGTGCATCTTCATTTGTTTCTCTAGTCAATCCAGACTAACACCATCATACAGGACAAAGTCATTGGTATATGATGGCTGGGAGCAATGGACTAAGGAGCAGACTGACCTGGGACTGAATCTGACTCTGCCACTTGCCTGCTGTGTGACCTTTGGTGAGCTATATAAATTCTCTGAGTTTTCCTTTTCTCCTCGATAAGACAGAGATGATGCCAAATAATGTACAATGATATAAAGCATAAAGCAAGGTGTGGCAGTTACACATAATCTGTCAACTTGCCAAGGGGTGGAGTCTAGCCTGTCAATCAGGTCACAGCTTGATGTCCTCGTTTGGAGGCTCAGTGGAGAAAAATAGCTCACTGGAGGCCAGCCACCCTCTCTTGCTCTCTGCTTCGTATTCCTGCTGACAATTCACATGGAGTCATGCTGATGCAGCCAAAACTTTGGAGCTGGAGAAGCCACATGGAGACCCACACCAGCTCTGAGATGTTTCCACTGCCACTGGATCCATAAGAATTTCCACCCACTGGCCTGTGATCTTTTTGCATTCAGCATCATTGCATGTGTTGCAAGAGTCTGAAGAGGAATTTATATACTGGCATGGGACATATGGGTTAATATCGGACTTATGGAATTGATCTAGACTGGGCTGGGATGTTTTCTTAATCTACAATTGCTCTTTGATATAAAGTTCTCTGTTACACACATATGAGTATCTCTGGACTTGTTTTTCTAGTCAACCCAGACCAGCACGAGGCGATTTATTTTTAATTGCTGTTGTTTTACTCAATCTTCCAACAAATAGTTACTGAGTAATACTTTGTGCTCAGTGTTGTATTAGGTCTTTGGGATATGTGTTTCCTAACGGTGCCACGACAACCACAAACTGGGTCACTTGAAACACCAGAAATGTGTTCTCTCATGGTCCTGGAGGCTAGCTGTCCCAAAACAGGGTGTCAGTAGAGCCATGCTCTCTCTGAAACCCCTAAAGGCGAATTCTTTCCTGTTTCCTTCTGGTTTCTGGTGATTGACAATCCTTAGTGTTCCTTGACTTTAAGACTCATCGGTCTCATCTCTGCCTCCATCATAATATGGCGTTTGACTCGAGTGCCTTGGCTAGCTTCTGCTGCTGTAACAGAAATTCCCCAAGTGAGACAGATGCCTTTAACAAACAGAAAGGTACTCTCACACAGTTTAAGAGGGGAGGCGTGAAAATCCAGGGCATCAGGTCTAGGTGGAGCTTTCTCTCTGTGTCAGCTCTGGGGAAGATCCTTGTCATAAGCCTTCCACTGGTTCTAGGAATTATCCAGCAACAGAACTTGTGGTCCAAAGAACCCACGCTTCATTCCTGACCCTTCTTTATCAGTGGAATCAAAAGCCGAAAAATCACCGCCATTGACTTGAGTCCAATTCAGCCCAGGGCTTCTGAGACTGTAAGTCTTTATGGGAGCAGACAGCCTCAGCTTTCTCCCTCAAAGCCACTGGTGGATTTGAACTCCAATGTTTTAGTTAGCAACTCAATGCCTAACCCACAGCAGCATCAGGGATTCTTGGTACTAATCCCCTCCCATTTCTGTTCACTTCTCTTTCCTTGTATCACATGTAAGATAAAAAGTATTGCAGGTCGCACCTCAGATAAACTTCTCTGACATCAGATCAGGTCTGTAATAAGATGAAAGGTGTATCATTTCACCTCTATCCTCTTATTAATGCATTAGATCTTATATCGGCAGGATCATCACATAATTGCCACAATATTATTACATGCCCAACCAAGTTGACATATATAGTGGGAGTGGGTGGTGGTGGTGGGCACACACAATCCAATTGATGATATGGAATGTCTGTGTCCCCTCTCCTCTTCTTATAAGGACACAGTTGAATTGAATAGTGGCCTATCTTAAGCCAATAAAGCTGCATCTTAACTTGATTATATCTGCAAAGACCTTATTTCTAAGTAAGACCATAGTCACAGGTCCCAGGGGTCTATGACTTGAACATTATTTTGAGGAGACACAACTAACTCCTTAACAGGAGATAAAGCAACGAGGGGAGGGGGGAAACAATGATTTGGTCTTCATGGAGCTTACATCCTGGGGCCAGGAAACACCAAAATTAGTGAACACTTCTCAGGTATATAATAAAAGTTAATGATAATTAACAAGGTAGGGGAAAAAAAGACAGTGATAAAGGTTAAATGGGTGGCTGGTATTTGGGGATGGCTGGTCTGCGGACTTTCTTTGATGATCACAAGTGGAGTAACGGGGCAAGCTATGTTGACACAAGATGGAAGGTCATTCTGAGCACAAGGAACTGCCCCTGCAAAGGTTCTA
Source organism: Echinops telfairi (assembly GCF_000313985.2). Classification (NCBI taxonomy): domain Eukaryota; kingdom Metazoa; phylum Chordata; class Mammalia; order Afrosoricida; family Tenrecidae; genus Echinops; species Echinops telfairi. Next base: position 5,575,149 of record NW_022111339.1, read on the forward strand.
AAACAGGAGTGTGGTTGATGCCTTCACGGGACAGTAAGGAAGACAGAGCAGCCAGATGAGACAGCAAGGGGGCAGATGGGTAGAAGATGAGCCCAGGAAGGTAGCAGGGAACAGTCTGAGCACATGGAACTTTGTAGGCCAACATGAATGCTTTAGATCTGACTCTGAACAAGAGAAAGAGCCACCAATAGGTTTTGAGCCCAGGACTGGCCTGGCATGACAATGTTTCAGCATGATTATCCAACTGTTATATGAAGAAAAGCTAGAGTGAGACCAATAGCAAAACAGGGAAACTATAGGCAATTACAGAAGTCTCCCTCCACAAAAGATGGTGGTGGTTCAGACTAGGATGATTAACAGGAGGGCTGAAACATGATCATATTCTTATATATATTTCAATGAAGGAGCCAGCATAAGTAGCTGCTAAGGAAAACCAGAGGTCAAGTAAAGAAAATGCCTTCAATGATACTCACAGGTGAAGTAAGAAGGTAAGGAAGAAGCATGGAGGTTTTTATTGATCTTGATGAAAGAAATGTTTTGAATGGGTTGGCACAAAAGCCTACTTGTACTGGGTCCTAGGATGAATAGGATGAAAGAAAACAGATGCAAGTATAGACAAAAGTTGGCAGGGGGTGATTTTTTTCTGTAAAGGGAAGCAGAGAATGAACATACTGAGGTCAAAGGGGAGGACTGTAGGACAATCTTAGTGTGTGCTTATGTATCATAAGAGAATTATCTGGTAGAGAGGAATATATTTAACATGGGAGAGAGGACAGCTGCACTTGCAAACTACATTGGGTTTGGATAGAGAACTCCTCAGTCTTCAAATGGACCAATTGCACTCTGCCAGTCATGAGTGGGAGGGGAGAGCAGACAAACTATAGGGATACAGATAAAGAAAGGGTGTTGGGCTTGGTACCGTGGTAAAAATTCTCCTTTGGTGGATTAAAATGTTTTCCCCGATGAAACATGAAGTAAAACCATTCGAAAAGTAAGAGAATGGCAAAGAAAATACGGAAGTTTGAGGATTGAGGAGACAGTCTAAAATGAAAATCTACAAACATGTAGACATTGTCGTAGGAAGTCCGGGAAGCTCTCCACTGCTGGGGTTTTTTCAGTCTCTCTGTAGGGATTTGAGGGGTGGAGTTCTCTTTCAGAATGAAGCCACCTCGAAGACAAGCACAGGCTTTGCTGTGAAAGAAAATATATTCTCCTTTGGACTAAGAGTAGACTCCCAGAAGGCAATATGCCCTCCTCTGAGTTGGTATTGGGTTTCCTTGCTCATGAAAGTTTGGTGGCCCTGCCTCCTAAATATTTTATTAAATCATTGCATTTCTTTGTAGGGGAGGGTCATCCACAGACCAATGATCAACTCTCAAGGACGTACAGTGTAAAAATGTCATCAAATTACAGTAGATTCTAATAATAAAGTTTGAATCCTGCTCAATCTACACACCCATTGTGGTTGAGTTCCACGCTTCCATTGTCACTCTGGGATCCAAGATAACCCAGGAAGAGCTCTCTGAAATGTGGCTAATTTGTAACAGGTGGAATAAGATCAAGGCAAAGCACACACTGCTCTTCAAATTCTGCCTCTATCAGTGCCCCTATTTCATTGGTTAAGGCAGGTCTTGTGGCCATGCCCAACTTCAGTGGATTGGGAAAATATAATCTTCTCCCAGGAAGAGCAAGAAAATGTTGGCTGACGGTTACACCATCAAAGTAACCACCCGTGATCTTCCCAGGCAGTGTGCATCACTGGTTACTCTGTAGTAACTCTGGGGTTCCTGTATGTGCCCCAACTAGACCAGGGACTGACTCTTTATGAGGATTAGGGTTAGGACTGTATTTTGTTGTCCTGTCACTTACACAGTGCCTGGGACATAATAGGATTGAAAGGGGCTACATGGATTAAATAGGGTTGGGTGGGACAGAATGAATTGGGTGAGACTGGATTGGATTGGACTCATGTAAAACTGGATGTTCAGACTAATATAAATAAGACTGAATGAATCGAAGCTAAAATGAGACAAATTTGCCTAGATTAGACTCAGAATGCAGAGATCTGTTTGTTCAAGGATGGGGAATTTTTAAACTAAAATTGTCTAGTAAACTGATTAATTTATCACTACCTTTTGATTTTCCTGTTATTATGCTTTTTACATTGTCTAGCTGCCTTTTACCTAATCTGCTTGATGAAATCTCCAGTTTCTTGATTATATGCAACTTCTCATACTCGGTATTCCTTTAAACACATTAAACTTAAAGCATGGTCTGCTCATTCAAATACCAGAGATCGTTTTGTGTCTGCGGGCCTCATTCATGGCCCCTTGTGAGATAATTTTGTTTATGAGCTTAACATGTTATCTGGAGGATTCCTTTGAGCCTTGAGTTCAACTAGCACTCTTCTTACATTTGTTTCTCCCAATTGCTTTGTGGGCATTAAAAGCCTTACTGATGTTGGTAACGGTCAATTCAACTCCAACTCATAGCCATTCCATACAACAAAAAACAACTGTCCCTTAGGGTATTCTTAGCTATAATCTTTCTCACTCAAAACTCACTGCTCTCGAGTTGATTACAACTCTTAGCAGACTGTATGGCAGAGTAGATTTGACCCTGCAGTTTTCTGAGGCTGTAAATTTTTACAGGACTATGAGTGTGTTGGTCCAGGTTAATTAGAAAAACAAATTCATAGACACTCATATGTGTACAAGAAAGAACTTTATATAAAAGAGCAATTGCATCCCAGCCCAATCCAGATCAAGTCCATAAGTCCTATATTAGCCCATATGTCTGAGACTAGTCTGTAAATTCCTCTTTAGACTCACATGGCACATGCAATGATGCTGAATGTAGGAAGATCACAAGCCAGTGAATAGGTTTTGTGGATCCAGTGGCAGTGGAAGCATCTCCATGCTGCCATGGGTCTCCATGGGTCTCTTTCAGCTGTCTGAGTGTCTCAACAGCAGGAAAGGGAAGGCAGAGAGAGTGGGTCTGGCTTCCATTGAGCTATATTTGTGCCTCCAAAACTAAGGTCATCAAGCTATGACCTAATTGACAGGCTAGACACCACCCCTTCGCTCAAGTTGACAGGAGATTATGTAATTGCCACAGTGAGAGAGAACCTCATCTTTCTCCTTCAGAGCAGCTGGTGGTTTCACACTACTGACCCTGTAAATGGCAGCCCAATGAGTAACCCAGCATACCTCCAGGGCTACTTCATTGTAATTTTTATGGGAGTGGCTTTTCAGGTCTTTCTCCCACAGAGTTGATGGATGCATTCGAACTGTCAACCTTTTGGTTAGCACCCCAACCCTTAAATGACATGCTCCCAGAGCTCCTTATTAACAGCGAGGACTATTTAAATTAAATTCTTCTTTTGGGAACTATATGGGTTTTCCCCCACTTCCATCTACCACCAAAGTCAAGACAGACACATTCCCATACTGTTTTATTCTTATCTTCTCCCATTATTTTATTATGAAAACTTTCAAACATACAAAAATGTTGACAGAATTGTGCTGTGTATACCCCTACACCAACCACCTAATGTCTGTATTACAAAATTTAATATATTTGCTTTATCATGCAGCTATTCGTGTGACATCCAATAGATACCACATATCTACTGCTTTATATCTATTCTTCTGCCCATCCAACCCTTACATCTTATTTCCTGTTGCATGTAATGCATATTTCACTCCTAAGTACTATGTAATGCATTTTTAATTGAGTTCAATACTTGTTTACAGTTGGAAGATAAAGATTGAACACACACAATTTTTTTTGATATTTAGCATAATGAAATACCCTACTCTTGATTTTTAAAGTTTCACCTTCTCAAGATATAGAACATTAACTTAACCCCAGAAAATTTCCTCCGATCCCCTCTCTCCTCCCGTAACCAGCCTCAGTGGCATCTATATTCTTCTTTAGATTGGTTTCGCTGGTTCTAGAATGTCCTAAAAATGGAATCACACAGAGCACAAGGCTCCTTTCACTCAGTGTTATGTTTTTCAGATGTATCCATGTGGTACATGCTCATTTCTTTTTATTGCTAGTTAGTATTCTATTGTATTCATATACCTCATTCCTTTGTATTGCTCACTAGTATCTATTAGGGCCCGTGGTTATGTAGGGCTTATTAGTTGGGCTTTGATCCACATGGTCAGTTGTTTGAAGCCTCCAGCGGCTCTGCAGGAGAAAGACTGGGCTGTCCACTCCCCAAAACACTTACAGTCTTGGAAACCCACAGGGGGTCGCTATGAGTCAGCATTGACTCCATGGCAGTGAGTTTGGGTTTGGGGTTTGAGCACTCTATTGTATACATATAGCTCAATTTGTTTATCCGTTCTTCTGCTAATGAACACTTGGGCCACTTCCAATTTGGGGCTATTATAAATAAAGCTTCTATGAACATTCCCATACAAGTCATTTTGGAAGGCATGTGTTTTCATTCCTCTTGGGTAAAGTCCTCAGGAGTAGAAATGCTGGGTCATAGGTTAAACTTGTGTTTAATTTTACATAAAATTGCCAGACTTTCTTCCCAAATGTTATACTCCATGTTATTCTTCAACCAACATTGTACGGGAGCACCTGCTTTCTCTTTTTGCTTTTTATATGGTATTATTTCTCACTCTGCAACTGTGATTTTAATTCTCATGCACCTTTCCGGTCCACTCCTCTGAATTTGTGATAAAAGTATTTTCTATTATTCCCCCACCTTGGGTGGGTCCTAGCCACTATTTTCTTTTTATGTCCTCTGTATCAATCAAAAAGAGATTAAAATTCTGCAGAATAAGTCAATTACTAAAATAGAAGCTAATTTCAGAGATATACCTCCTAAGATTCCTACTTTAATTCATTTTAGCATCTGCAAGTCCTTAATCTTTTAAAGATCTATAAAGCGTTAAAAATAGAAAATTATCCAGAATTGTTAGTTATTTTCAGTGGCAGAGTCACTCAAGAAATCTAATATGTCATGCTATCTCACTCAGTTGGAAGACATCAGAGTGTACTTTTGAAAAGAATCATTTTATTAGGGGCTCATACAACTCTTATCACAATTCATACATACATCACTTGTGTAAAGCACATTTGTACATT
>NW_022111339.1:5581736-5587502 GCF_000313985.2 Echinops telfairi
TGTTCATCCAGCCTATCTTATTTAGACAGACCTGCGGAGATAATAATATGCACAAAAACAAGACAGAGCAAAACCAAGCAACAATATACAACAAACCCGTAAGAACAACAATAAACCAATGACAAGAATCAAAACAAAACACAACAAGAAAGAAAAGCTTGTAGTTAGTTCAAGGATTGTTTGTTGGCCTTTAGGAGTGTTTTCCAGTCCAGTCTGTTGGGATACAACATCCTGGCTCCAAAGTCCACCTTCTGCATTCCCTGGGGACCTCGCCACTCCATTCCCTTGCTGTTCTATTGCACCTCCTTAAAGTTTTGCCTCAGTGTGGTGGGATCAGATAGGGTGCAATTCCCACACTGTGTCTCCAGTGTTGTCCCATGAGGGGTTTTGGGCCAGTGAGGAGCGTCATGTCTCATTGTGGGGCTGGCCATATGGTCCGCTCTGTGGACTGGCTGCTCTAATTGGGAACATCATCCTCCTGGTCCAATCCCAACTACTACGTGCACACCTGCTCCTCCCCCGGGAAGAATTTATTTCAAAGGACGGCATTGAATCTGCAGCTCCTGGAGAGGGACATATCTGATCAGAGCACACAGAAGCAGATGAAGTGGGAGGAGTAGAGAGTGGAGCATATCCTGGCCCACCAGAGTGTACTTTAAAAATGTGTATCAGATCATATCACACCTCTGATTCAAGGTTTCCAATGGCTTTATGTGGCCCTTAGTAAACTAACTCAGCTCCTTATGTTGATCTTCAGAGCCTTACGTGATATGAACTATCCTTAATTCCTTGAACTCATTTTGAAATTTTCCATTCTTACCACACTGTTATGTTTCATATTTTTTTAATACAACCAGCTTTTCCCCATCTGAACTCCAAACCTAACCTGTTGCTATTGAGTTGAATCTGACTCATGGTCACCCCATATGGTTTAGAGTGGAACTGTGTTCCCCTGAAGTTCCAATGTCTGTGAGCTTTCAGAAGCAGACTTCCAGGGCTTTTGTATAAGCACCTCTGGGTAGATTTGAACTACCCACCTCCTACTATTTCATCGGTTTTCAGACAAGGTTTTCTATGCCACTCCTTCCAAATTACCCTGCCTCTATTTAGATGCTCATCATTTATAGCTAGAACCCAACAACATCATCTTCTTGTATCTTTCTCCCTTTTAATCAAATTGAAGTTCTCAGGGGCCATCAAGTTGGTTTTGAATCACAGTCATATTGGGTACAAGAGAATGAAATATTGTGTAATTCTGCACCACCCTACAATGTTGAGTCTAGTGTCTTGGAAACTGTGTCAACTCATCTCTTCTACTTTATGCACTATATAAATATTATTGACATAACTATTATTACCACAGGATACTGCATGGTTTAAAATCAGGGAAGGTGTGTGTGAAGGTTGTATCCTTTAACCATACCTATTCAGTCTGTCTGCCTAGCAATTAATCTGAGAAGCTGGACTCCATAGAAAAGAATCTATTGAATAGAGCATATTTTGTTGGACAACTCTACTGCAAAAGTGTTCGAACGCAAAAAATGTTATGAGGACTAAGACACACCTAACTTAAATCAGAGTATTTTCAATTAATTAATATACCTGGGAAACCTAAACAGTGAATTAGGAAGAAATAAAGAACTGATGACTTGGGATAGAGATTATTGAATGGACTGTCAGAAGAATAAACAAAACTTTCTTGGAAGAAGTGCATCCAGGATTCCTTAAAAGGGAGAAAGGCGAGACTTCATCTCAAATTCTTTGGTCATGTTATCAGGAGGAACTAGTCCTTGGAGAAGGACATATAATGCTTCATAATGCAGAGTCAGTTAAGAGTAGGAAGATCCTCAACGAGATGAGTTGATACAATGACTGTAACAATGGGTTCAGACATAACAATGATTTTGAGGATAATATAGGAGCATTCTGCTGTAGGTAGGGTTGCTATGAGTCAGAACCATCTCAACTGCACCTGAAAACAAGGTTACTATGGATATTGAATGGCAGAGAGGACACGACAAGTCACACTGACCATCTACCAAAATTCATACAGCACATTGATCTTCTTAAAGTTTTTAATCTGATCATATCCTTGGTTCTACATTACAACTAAATAAATCCACCATCCCCCTCATGCCTCTCAAGAAAGGTTACATCGACCTTTATAATCAAAGATTTTCTTAGATCTCCAGCCTCATCTTTCAAGCTTCCAACCATGTCTCCATACTTCAGCCACATGGACTAAATATACTGCCACCAAAGCATCCTCTTATGTGCCAGGAAGCCTTTGAACATCTTATTCCCTCAACCAAAGTCATACCCACCCCACCCCTTCTTGATTGCACTTGAAATCCATAGCTATCCTTCAAAATTCAGTGCAAACATCACTTCCATTGTGAAAATGTCCCTCATCTCATCAGGTTGAATTACAAGGGACTCTTCTGAACTACCATAAGTCCTTGGGCAATTTCACTAACAAGCCTCTATTGTAACTCCTATGTGTATATATCTAGATGCAATACAAAGTCCTCATAAAACTATGACCAGCTCAGTGCTTGACACATAAGAGAGATGCAACAAACATTCGCTGAGTGGTTTAATTAATCTTGCACTATATGGTACTTACTTCTAAGAGGTATCATTTCCAATTTCTGGTTTATGAACCTGCTTTAATGTTTCCCCATAATATGACCCTATGATATTTTAGACCACCTTTCTCATGCTTCTGTTTGTAGATCCTTAGAGTGAAATTTAATTAAACTATACTTACTCAGTAGAATTATTGCATATGAGCTATGGACAGAGCTAACTAGGTTTGGGAAATAGAGTACATGTACCTTGGTGTTTTGCAGCTCATACTCATATGAGGCAATTATGACATCATAAAATTTTATAGCTGAACGAGACTTTGGAACTTCAATCTGATGTCATCATTTCGTAGACTAAGAAACGAAATGGAGGAGAGAGATCTTGAAGACAGACCGTAGTAGAATTAGACTAGAGCTGAGGTTGCCTTCCAAGAGTAATGCAAGACACACATATGCTTACACATGTCTTATGTAAGCATATGGAAGTAAGTCATGAAGGATTGCTGCAAAATCATAGAATGCTTTATTGTACAAAAATGTAAATTTATTGTTTTCAGCGTACTTCCCCCTCCCCCTCGATATATTCCCTTTGGAAGGTGGTGGTTCTGTGCTTTTCCTGTGCTCTTTGATTTTCACCATGACACAATAGCAGTTTGAACATCCTCGTGGGACTCAAAGGTGTTCCTTTAGCTACTCTTGGAATTTTGGAAACAAAAATAAAGTCGAAAGGGGCGGGATGAGGATATGCAGGTGGATGGGGTTAGGTTTCTCAATGAAAGTCTCCTGGAACGGCCCTAGCTACTTTTGAAGAATGAGCAAGTGCATTGTTTGGATAGAAAAAAATTCCCTAGTTCAAATTTACTGGCCTCTTTTTCACCAGTGCAATTTTTAACTTTCTTAACACGTCTGCCTAATTAGCCCCATGATCACTCTGTATCTGTCTAAAACACCTGCCAAGATCACCTCTTTGGAATGCTGAAAAGGTCACCAGAATCTTCTGAGCTGATCTCTTGGCCTTGACTTTTACTGGCACTCTGGATCCTCTTGGAAGCCATTGGTTTGATCTGATTGAAATTTTAAATATGGATTTATTGACAAATAATTCACATTACACAATTTAATTGTTTAGTCATATTATGAAGAGTTGTGAAGTCATTACCACAATCAATTTCAGAACATTTTTTCTTTCCCATATTGATTTTTGCTCGTTCCTTATTCCCCCCCAACTTTCCCTGCCACACTCCTAGGTAATCCAGGTATTGTCATCATGGATTTATCTATCCTGGATTTTATATACAGAAGATTATATGAAACAAAATGAGAAACACGCAAATAAAAGAACTAACAACAATGACAAAACAGAGGAAAACCTCAGTTAAAAAGAAAGCAGAGATTTGATCTATGTGCATATATTTATATGGCAATACACTGAGGTCGTGGATGGACTTTGGCCTCTGCTCATACCCTCCCTCAATACAAGAACACGTTGTTCTAACAAATTGGCAATCTGAGATGCTTACCCTCTGGACACTATCGGTGAAGAAAAAATGACTGCGGAAGCAAATATGGTGAAGAAGGCAGATGGTGCCTGACTATTAAAAGATATAGCTTCTGGGGTCTTAAAGGCTTGAAGTGAAACAAGTGGCCATCCAGCAGAGAAACAACAAGCCCACATGGAAAAAGCACACCAGCCTGTGTGAACATGAGGTGTCATCGGGACCAGGTAACAGGCATCAGACGACCCTTAACAATCAAACAAACAAAATCATATGGTGAAGAATGAGGGGGATTTCAGCAGAGATCCAAAGCCCATCTGTAGACAATGGAACACCCCCCACAGAGGGGTCACAGGGAAAGGATGAGTCAACCAGGGTGCAGTAAAGCACCGATGAAACACACAATGTTCCTCTGGATCCTTGAGGCTTCCTCACCCTCCACTATCATGACCCTAGTGATGCCTCTCACTTCTGACTAGACCAGAGCATGTACACAGCCGTAGATAAGAGATAAGTGCTCTTGACACACGCAACCCGGGAACAGGAGTGGGAAGAGAGATACCAGATGGGAAAAGTGAAGGGGGGAGGAGGGGAATAAAGGGGAACCAATCACAATGATTGACACACAACCACACACACACCTCTCCAGGGGAAAGAACAATGGAAAACATGGGAGAAGGGAGACAGTACTCAGTGTGAGACATGAAAATAATAATAATTTATAATCTATCAAGGGGTCATGAAGGTGGGGAGTGGGGAAGGAGGGTGGGGAAGAGGAGCTGATACCAAGGGCTCAATAGAATTTAACTCTCTAGAAAAGAATGATGGCAACATAGGTAAAAATATGCCCAATACAATTGATGTATGGAGTATAATAAGCATTGTAAGAGCTCTCAATAAAATGATTTTTAAAAAATAATTAGAAAGAAAGCAGAAAATATTTAAACCTAAACAACTCTAAAATGGGTCAAAATGAAGATCAACTTGGAGGGTTTAACTTAACATCTTCCATAATTGCCTTTGCAATGCTCTCTGGTGATAGCAACGCTCTTCACATCTGTGGTCTATGGTCAGAGGGATTCACCAGAGGCTTAATCTATGTGGAGAACTGCTAATGGACTTTGGTCTTCCTCAGTTATCCATATCCTTCTGCAAACCAGATGTGCATAATTTAAGCTCTGATACTATTCCCCCTCTGAGTTTGGATTTTATTATTTACAATCCTTGAATCACATTGGCTGGTGTGATTCTTCCATGTGGAATTAGCTGACAGCCCAATTAAAACAAGATGACTTGACATTGGTCACTCCCTACCAGTCTTCCCGTCCCCTCCCTACCATTGGTTTTAAACCATTTGTTGTTCCCTTGTCCCTAGGTTGGCCAACCCTCCTCCCTTCCCCTACCTCCCACACTCCCATGTCCCTCCGGGGCCATCGGTCCCTTTATTTTCTTCTCTTATTTTTTTTTTGTCCAACTTCTCTTATCTAGGTGGGTGTACACATATAACAATGTGTGAATAAAATTGGGATTGGCTTTGACAGCACAGCACCAGAGCGACTCATAAGAACCTGGTGACGATGGCTGCAGCACTGACAAGCCCACAAACCAAAAAGCCACTGACATACAAAATTTAAAAGATGGGGAAAAAGGAAAAAAAACCCGAACAGATAGGCTGAAAAAAA
>NW_022111339.1:5589145-5596369 GCF_000313985.2 Echinops telfairi
ATGAGGGCAACAAATGTATAGATGTGCTTTACACAATTGATCTACGTATTGTGATGAATTGTATGAGCTTCAATAAATTGATTAAAAAAAAACCAAAACAAGATGACTGCTTGTTTTAGGATAAGCCTATAAGACCCCAGACCTTTCTTGAAGGCACTCTAATGAGTTTAAGATGTATATAGCTAAGGGTACTTGCCTGTAGTCATCCCCTGATCCCAGAGATATGTTTAAGCTAAGTTCATTTGGAATAAGCCTGTGCATGTGTGAATGGATAAACAAAATAGATAAAAAACAGTTAAGTAATCAGCTACTATCCAAAAGGTTGCTAGATTGAATTCATTCAACGTCTCTAAGGGAGAAGGATCTGGCAATTTTCTTCCCTAAAGAATCCAGCCAAGGAAACCCTATGGGACAATTGGAATTCACTTGGCAGCATCTAACAACAATAACATTGGGGATGGCAAGGGAAAGGGCATGGGAAATCATTTTTTTTATTAACCCATGAACAAACCTCCCACAAGAGCCTATCCTCTTCAAGAGGCTTAATAAAGGGCTGTTTTCAGAACTCTGCGTAAACATTTGAGGTTTGCTATGAGTACGTTGCTGGTGTCAGATGAAGCCTGGCTCAAAGCAGCGAATACCAGAAAGATATTTACTTGTGTTGTATTGACTATGCAGAGGCATTCAAGTGTGTGCATCATAACAAAGTACGGGTACACTTGAGAAGAATGGGAATTCCAGAACAATTTATTGTACTCATGCAGAACTTGTACATGGATCAGTTGTGTGAACAGAATAGAACATGGTTTAAAAATATGTGTCAGGGTTATACTTCTCATCATACTTATTTAATTCGCCTATTGAGCAAATAATCAGAAAAGATGGATTCTATGAAGAAGGATGCAGCAACAGGATTGGAGGAAGACTTATTAACAACATTCAATATGCAGGTGACACAACGTGGCTTACTAAAAGTGAGGATGGGGAGCACTTGCTGATGAAGATCAAGGATTGCAGCTTTCGGTCTGGATCACAACTCAATGTAAAGAAGACCCAAATCCGCACAAATGGTCCAGTAGGTAGCATCATGATAAATGGAGAAAAGATTCAAGCAATCAAGGAATTCATCTTGTTCTGCAATCAATGCTCATGGAAGCGGCAATCAAGAGATCCAAAGACGCGTTGAATTGGGTAAATCTACCGCACAAGACTTCTTTAAAGAGTTAAAAAGCAAGGGTGCTTCTTTGAAGACTAAGGGCACTGGACCCAAGCCATGGTATTTTCACTTGCCTCATATGCATGTGAAAGTTGGGCATTGAAGAAGGAAGATTGAAGAAGAATCCATGTATTTGGATTATGGTGCTGGTGAAAAAATATTGAAGGTACATTGGACTGCCAAAAGAGCCAACAAATCTGTCTTGGAAGAAGTACAGCCAGAATGTTCTTTAGAAGGAAGTATGGCTAGACTTTGTCTCCCATACTTTGAACATGTTATCAGGAGCGACCAGTCCCTGAAGAAGGACATCAGGCTTGGTAAAGTAGAGGGGCAACAGAAATGAGGAAGACCCTCAACAAGATGAATTGACACAGCGGCGGCAACAAAGGGCTAAGAACAAATGTGAGAATGGCACAGAGCCAGACAATGTTTTGTTCTGTTCTATGACTGGACAGCAGCTAACAACAACTTGAGTGCATCTAGTGATCTTGAGCTCTATGCCCTTCCACGACGAACTAGTCATTAAAAGAGTGAGCAAGAAAGCATTAACTGGTTTTGGTGTGTGGTTTGTGGCTCACCTTGCCACTTGCTTTTCACAGCTAATATATTTCTAGAGATTGCCCTGGGATTATGAGAATTTAGTAGCTCCGGTCATGAACTCCATTATTTTGGCATTAGCCTTCAAGGTATTAATCCATTCTTTATGTCTATTTTTAACCTCTTGGGTCTAGGGGTAAAAGAGATGAGAAGAAACCCCCCCCCCCCAGACACTTCAGAGATTATGAAATAATGAAAATATAAGTGGAAGCCTGAAGAATTGATGTGTTCTCTGTCATCTTTAAAGACTTAAATAAGATGACTGACTATTCTCAGAGTCAAAAATAATTCAGGATTTAATTGGCAAAGGTATTTTAAGGTTGAATCCCTTTCTATTTTTCTCCTGGCTTAGTACAAATATGAATTATGAATTATGTTGCAAACACTGAGCATCTTGAAATAGTAGTTACTAAGACAACATATTAAATTAAGAACTAATTGGATTTTTAAAATTCTCCCATATACACATACAAACATATTGGTATTTTTTCTCATTTTGCCTTTGTACACTGTCTTTCTAAGAGAAAGCATATATTTTTCATATTCTGACAATTAACATTTCACACCTTTATAATGGTGAAAAGAAGTGTTGGTGAAACAATGATTAAAGCCCTCACTGCTAACAGAAATGTTAGTGGTTAACATCCACCAGCCACTCCCTGGAAGAAAGATGTAGCTATGTGTTCCCATAGAGAGTACAGCCTCAGAAACCCTATGGGGCAGTTCTACTCTCTCTTATAGGGAGGCTACGAGTTAGAGTTGACTTGACAGCAGTGTGCTTTTGTACTTGATATAATGGTATTCATATAAATACGTTTAACATGCTTGGCTGCTAACTAAAACGTTGGAGGTTTGAGTCAACTCAGGGGTGCCTTGGAAGAAAGGCCGGGCAACCTACTTCTCAAAAATAAGTCAATGAAAACCTTATGGAACACAGCGCATGGGGTCCCCGTGGGATCACCATGAGTCAGAATCAACTCAACAACTGGCTTATGAGTAGACCCTGATTTTAAACATAGTAAGTATCATAAAACATATCTTCCCTAAGAAACGATGATAAGAGATTATATATTATATTATATTATATTATATTATATTATATTATATTATATACTTGTTAGTTGATGTTCATCATAATTTCCACCAAATTTTTGTAAATGACAACTTTATGTTGGTACCTGAATCTCCATGATTATTTACCAATAAAGTCTGGCCCCATTTTCTATGTTTCCTTAATTCTCATTGTGACACCTGCAGTTCTTATAACACAGTGAATTACGCATGTCAAATCTGAGTGATGAGAGAACCAGCAGGTGCTACTGATGATATGAACCAAGTAAGTTAAATGTTCGTGCTCCTGTGGAGATTACACTCACTATGCTATACAACCATCATAACCATCTGTGGTGAATAATTTTTTTATCATTCCAAACAGAAATTCAGTACCTCTTTAGCAATAACCCCTGACTCCAGTTGGTAATCATCAATACATTTTTATATTTCCACATTTGTCTAATCTAAATATTTCATATAAGTGGGATAAAAGATCATTTTTCCTTTTTGTGTTCAGCTTATTCACCATTTTCTTGCTTAACTTTTTATTCTCAATGGAGAACCCAAAGCCTGAGCCTCAAGTCAACCTTGGAAGAAAGACCTGGTGACTTGCTTTCCAAATCATCAGCCATGAGAAATACTACAGCATAAGACATCTCATAACATAAATGAACCCGAAGGATACTATGCTGAGTGAAATTTGTCACTCGCAAAAATACAAATATTGTACGTGTGAGGCCATTTATAAAAATCCAAGGGGAAAAATAGATGTGTTGATCAAGCTGTAAAAAAGGAGAAGATATGCATTCAAGAAACTCGACCAACCCAAAATAGGATAGATCCAAAAAGATAATCACCAAGGCATATTCTAATTAAATTTTCCAAAGCTTAAGACCAAGGATCCTGAATATAGCTAAGCATGGATGAAAAGTTACCTGTGAAAAAGAACTAATGTAGTTAAACTCTGATTTCTTTGCAGAAACAATGCAGACAAGAAAGCAATGGAATGGCATATGTAAAACAAAAATATTAAATTTACCAGTGCAGAGACAAAGAAAAACAGAATGGATAAAAATGCACAATCCACTAATATGCTGTTTACATGGGACACACCTTGGCAGCAACCATCAGAGATTCAGACATATGGCAACACACCCAGCAGTCAACCTAAATATAGAAGCATCAAAAATAAAATAAGCCTAAAACACTTAAAATAGGGAACCAGAGTTATCAAGTGGTACATGGTGAAGACTTTAAAGCCAAAAGAAGGAACAAATTATGTAGATACAGAACTGCCAAATGGAGACGAGTCAAGGTGATATCCAAGCAGAATGAAAAGGATGATATGCTTTAAACTTGGGAAAATAGAAATATATTATAGGGAAACCTCAAAGAAAAAGAATAAACCTTCATACTAAAAAAAGAAAGAAACCCAGAAAATTTTAGTAAATACTAAAACAACATCAACAAAGGAAAATTATAGAAAATCCAATGAACGTAACACTGAAAAAAGTATGGAATAAAGAAATTATCACAATCACAAATGCGCATATACACAGAGAGCAAAATCAGCAATAAATTCATAGCTATTGAAATTTACACTGAAAGTAAGTGGATTAAATGCACCAGTCAAGGGACAAGGGGTCATTGAATGGATATGAAAACAAAATCCATTAATGTGTTGTCCTCAAGCACCACACCTAGGATATAAGTAAGAAAGTGAATTAAAATTCAAAGGTGGAAAAAAATATATACCAAGCAAATGACAACCAAAAAGAGCCTGTGGAGCAATTATAATTGCTGATAGAATAGACTTTACCATAAAAACAGCAAAAGTGGCCACAAAGGATATTATATGATTAAAATAACAATCCAATAAGAGTTTAAGTATAACAAATTCTACACACCCAATGAAAGAGTCCCCAAATAAATAAATCAAGTGAGAAATAGACAATTCCATAGTAAGTAAGCTGTTTCTGCCAGGTTACAGGAGCCCTGGACGTATCGTGGTTACCACTGGGCTGCAATCCCCAAGGTCTGCACTTCAAAACCACCAATCACTCCTGCAGATAAAGATGAAACTTTCACCTTCTGTAAAGATTTACAATCTTGTAAGCCCACAGGGGTAATTCTACTTTGTCCTACAGGGCCACTAGAAGTCAGAATGGTCTCGATGGCAGTGAGATAGTAGGCAATTTTAATGCACCACTTTCAATGAAGGCTAGATCGACTAGCAAGAAATTCAACAAGCATGCAGAGGATCTACACAACAAAATCAACCAACTTGACCTCAGAGATGTGTACATATATCCAATGCAAATGAGACATTCTGCTGAATAAACCACATGTAAGCCACAAAGCTAACCTCATTAAATTTAAGAACATCTAACTTCTACACAGCATCTGTGATAGTTAAGATTGTGTGTCATCCTAGCTGGACCAGGATTGTCACTGGTTTGGCAGTTAAGGTGTAGTCATCCCCATGTTGAGATCTAATGTAATGTAACCACTTCCATGATGAGATCTGCTATCAGTTGAAATGGAGTTTCCTCAAGGGGATAGACCACTTCCAATATATATGTGGGTGCCTTGGCAAAGTGCTCACTTTCTAAAAAGGAAAAAGAAAGCAAAAGGTGTATCTGAATCCTGCATCTGGCTCATCCCCTGACCTCCAGTTCTTTGACTATGAGCCAGTAGCTTGGCCTATTGTCTGCCAATTGTGAGAGTCCAGTAGCCTGCCATCTTACCTGCTGAGCTTATATTCAATGAACTTTGCAGTCATCAGCCTGTTATCTGCCCTGCCAATTTTGGACTCATCAGCTCCTGTAGTCACATGAGTCAGGAGAAACCTCTAGTCTGACATTTACCCGCAAGCTTGAAACTTATCAGTCTCTACAACTGTGTGAGCCACTTCCTTGAGGTAAACCTCTCGGTACATATACATACATAAATTTCATTAGTTTTATTTCCTTGGAGAGCCCAGCTCTAAGGCAGCATCTTCTCAGATCACATGCCATAAAATTAGAAATCAATCACAGGAAAATCAAAGGGGAAAACATAAAATTGTGAAAACTGAAGAGCACTTTGCTTTAAAAGTGTGTGCTAACAGAATAAATAATGAAATAAAATAATTCCTTGAATTAAATTAGAATGAAAAATACAACAGCAGTGATCAAAGAACTATTTAAAGCAACACTTTAACCCAAAGTCTTCAAAACTTAGACAAAAGGAACCAAAGAAAAAGTATAGCCCCCAGTATAAAGGAAACACTAAGGATTAGAGTTTGGGAAAACAAGAAAAATAATAGAATCAGTAAGACTTTGTATCTTCGAAAGTAGTAATAAAATTGACAAACCACAGGCAAATTCAACAAAGGGAAAGGTGTATAAGACATAAATAACAAGGATAAAACATGAAGGTGGGGTTGAAAGGGGGAACCAGTTATAATGATCTACATATAATCCCCTCCCTAGGGGACAGACAACAGAAAAGTGGGTGAAGGGAGATGTCGGACAGTGTAAGACATCACAAAATAATAATAATTTATAAATTATTAAGGGTTCATATGGGAGGAGGGGTGGGGAGGCAAGGGAAAAAATGAAGAGCTGCTGCCAAGGGCTCAAGTAGAAAGCAATGTTTTGAGAATGATGAGGGCAACAATGGATGGATGTATGGATTGTGATAAGAGTTGTACGAGCCCCCAATAAAATAATTTTAAAAAAAGAAAAGAACCGAAAAAACCCTCATGAAATAGGTAATATCACAGCAGAACCAATTGAAATAAAAATAATAATGACAGAAAAATATTATAAACTGAACATCAACAAATTTAAAAACCTAAAAGAAATGGACAGAAATTATCCAAACCAACACAATTTAAGGCCCAAGATTTGAAGGGGGGAAAATTAAAGAAGAAATTCAACAGGTCATATTTTAAAAGTCCTTGCCAAGATGACTTCACTAGTGAATTCTACCAAGTATTCAAAACAGAGCTCACACCAAGTCTACTCAAACTATTCCATAATACAAAAAAAGGTGTGATACTCCCAAACTCATTCTATCAAGCAAGCATAACCCAGTTACCAAAACCAGGCACAGATTAAAATGTTTTTCTTGTAATTAATTTATTCTTCTATGGGTAATTGGTTTCATGTTTTTGTTGCCATAGCTGTGTTCTCACTGATCACCTATCTTGCTATGGTTTGGTTTTTGATGCATATTACAGATCTATAAGATAGACTGGATGAATAGTCTGGAGGAGAAAACAACGGGACCAATGGTTGGGGGAGGGGGGGACACAGGAGAGGGAGGGGCAGGGATAAGGAGGTGGTGCTGACCAACCCAGGGACAGGGGAGCA
>NW_022111339.1:5597648-5601866 GCF_000313985.2 Echinops telfairi
GGGAGGGAGGGGGAAAATGAGCAACTGATATTAAGGGCTGAGGTGGAGGGCAAATGTTTTGAGAATGATGAGGGCAGCGAATGTACATATGTGCTTGACACAGTGGATGTTTGGATGGATTGTGATGAGAATTGTACGAGCCCCCAATAAAATAATTTTTTAAAATTCTTCATAAATACAGGCTCAAAATTTTTTAATAAAATATTTGCCCATAGAATTCTATATTCTAAATAAAACAATTAAAGCTAAGTAGGATTCATATCAGGTGTGCAAAAATGACTCAACATTAAATTTCCAACAACAAAAAAATCAATGTACTCTACCATACAAAGGAAAATAACCACATGGTAATATGAGGTCATTAACAGAGTGGGAGAAAAGTGTGGAACAAAACTCAAAATCATGACATAAGACCAGAATTACTGGTCAGAAGGAAATGAATGGAACCACCTAGAGTATGACCTTTAGTCACCTTTGAGGCCTGGAACGGAACTCATCCTAGCAGTTCAGCTTTCAGAAACAATAGACAGGTCTATACAGTAAACAAAATCAATCAGGATATATGCAGGCCTTAGAATAATCAACTATTTGCCTGAGGACAAAATTCAAAAGGCAGGAAGGGTTAGAAAACAAGGACTTGAAAATTGATCTGCTTGGTAAACCTTCACCTAATTCACAATACAAAACTTATTTTTAAAAAGGTAAAAGCAACAAAAGTAAATTTTGTTGCATGCCCAATGCTTCAATAAGAGTAATAGTAATCTACAAAGTGATGCACAGATAGACCCTCAAGCTGAACACTGGTGAGAAGGAAAGCAAGTGGGATTAAATTCATGGATATATATGACAGAGAATATTCCACGTAGGTATTTGTATGTGTTATAAATATGTCTATAAATGTGGTGGAGCATATGGGGGCAAAGTTATGAACACCTTTGAGGGAATGAGTCACGGGGCCTGGCGGCTCAGGATCATAGTCTCAGGGGACACCAAGTTCCATTGGCATAACATAGTTAGCAAGTCCTACTTTGGGGAGAAGTGACTGGGCTCATAAAGGCTTATGAATGACCATCTAAGGTGCAACTACTGGTTCCTCCCCATCCAGAACCAAGACGAATATAGACAACCAAAGACAAAAGGACATAATCTGTCCAGAGGTGCCTTGCTACCACTGCTGACCACTCTGAGTAGGGTCACAGTAGGAGGTCCCAGATAGAGTGAGAGAAAAATAGAGGGCAAAACTCAAAATTATAAAAAGGCACTGACTTACTGATCTGATAGTAACTAATGGAACCCCGGAGACTAAGTCCCTGCAACACTCTTTAGGCCTAACACTGAATTCTCCCCCATGACTTCACTTTAAAACAACAAAAACATTTAAACAAATAAAGTTCATTGTCATCAAGTTGATGCTGACTCATAGTGAGTCTAGAGGTCAGGGTAGAACTGCCCCTGTGAGTTTCGGAAACGGTAACTCTGTGGGGGAGTAGAAAGCCACAACTTTCTCCCTCTGAGAGGCTAGTGGTTTCGAACTGCTATCCCTGAAGTTAACAGCCTAATGCATGATCACTAGACCACCAGGGCTCACAAGATGAACAATAACACCAGCAGCTCCTTAGAACAACAACCACTCAAGGTCAAAAGCAGCATTGGTCCAGGGATAAAGCTCTGAAGGCAGGAAGGGTTAGAAAAGAAAGATCAACAGAAATGGTAGACACAGGGAAGACATGGGAAGAGTACTTTTATTATGGGATTATGGCAATCCATGTCACAAAGCAAAATGTATATGAATTGGGACTCCCAGCACAGTGCATATTGGGGCTGAAGTGGCAGTGTTGGAACAGTAGTAATTGCAGGCAAACACCAGTGCAGATGAGGAATAGCGAGCCTTCAGCATCGGTGATCGGGCTTTCCATTGTATTTTCATGTAGCATATACCAATACCAATACCAAACCCAATCCCCTCTGTTGAGCTGATTCTGAGCCGTGGTGATATTATAGGACAGTGTAGAACTTCTCCCAAGGGGGTTGAAGCTGTAATGTAAACGTTTACAAAAGCAAACGGTCATGTCTTTCTCCTGCAGAGCACTTGGTGGGTTCAAATTGTCTACCTTGTGGTTAGCTACCCCATAGCTGTGACATTCAGGCTCCTACGTGGACACCAGCAGTGCCTACTGTAACATGATTTTGTTGTCAGTTGCCATGGAGTCTGTTTCTACTCATAGAGACTCACGTGTGTATACAACAGAGCAAAATGTTGCCCAGTCTTACACTATCTTCATAATTTGAGTCCATGGTTCCAGCTATTGTGTCATTCCATGTCATTGTGAGTTTCCCTCAATGACAATCACTCTTCTACTTTACCCAACATGGTATCTTTGACTAGTGACTGCTCTTTTCTGATGACAAGATCACCGTAAGCCAGTCCTACTATGCTTGCTTTTAAGGAGCATTCTGGCTATATTTCTTCTAAGACTGATCGCTTTGTCCTTTCAGCAAGTCCACAGTACATTCAATATCCTTTGTCAACACAATAACTCAAACCCATCAATTCTTCTCTTATCTTCCTTTTCCGCTGTTTAATTTTCAGATGCATAAAAGGCTCAGACCCAGACTCACCCGAGTCCTCAAAGGGACTTCTGTAGGCATGGGTTATCCATTCCAATTATAAGAATTGAGAACATCAGTTTTTTCAATGTAAAGTAACTATGGATGGTTTACCTTACTGTTAAAAAAATCCATTTTTTAAAATCACACAGGAAAAAAGTGCTGAAATTTCAACACATTAATATTTTGAAGTTTCATAAGCCCAAACACACCAGTAAATTATTGAAAAAATCATTTTAATAATTCATGAAATTCACATAAATATCAATATTAACCTTTGTTTCGTACAAAAGTATTCATTTAAGATGTAAAGTGTCACAATAATAATACATTTATTCAGATGCCTCATTTGCATACCTCCAGGTATGTTGATTGGATATGTATATTATATGTTGAGTGCCCAGAAAGTCTGGAAAAAGCGTCCAGTGAATATAAATAATGCCAAGGGCATCTTTGCTTTGGGACCATAGTACATTAATACATAAATCTATTTGCTTTCAGGATCATTATTTCAGGATCATTTGTAAACTATACAAATAAATGCCCTCAAAGAGCTCACTTTCAAGGTGGGGAAAACAGCCATTTAATTGCTGTCAGAAACTGACCTCATTATTCTGTTCGAAACTACTGACTTTGGTCCAAGCTTCTAAAAAAAGGCATTTCAGCTCACAAATGCATCCTGAGGAAGAGGTGACCAAGTAGAGAAGAAATCCACTTGAACATTTACCACTAGTTCTGATCTTTCCTGTCTACCATCATCTCTGGAACATCACATCCCACCACTCAAAGACAAGCATAGTACTCATGTGACTTTGCCTTGCCCACAAACAAAAATAAAGCATAAAGAAAATTACTCACATTGTTCAAATCCTTTGGACATTGAAATTATCAGATTATTCACCCATAGAAATGTTTGCCTTGGTTGCCTAAATAGCTGTCCATTTGCTTTATTTTATAAGTACATACATTAACAGGGTAACAGTGAGTCACATTCAAAAGAATTCCTGTTTACCTACTTATTTGTCACACTAGCAAGGGAGAGCCACATTATCCAAATCTGGGTTGCTTGGCAACTGCATCATCTTTCCGTTCCACTTACCAGCTGTGGATGGAGCCTGATGGAGTCCGCAGATGGAGTTAACACTCGCTTATCTGCAAGAGGCCTAAAAGTAAGGTCAGTGATTGAGTTATGATCTCAATAGAATCTGTGTTTCTTGCACTTCTCAAAACATAGGCTCTCAAATAAAAAATAAAAAAAAAGGCCTGAAAGGTTATTTAATGAAAGTGCCACCCTGTCTGTAACTTCATTGCTGAGTCATTGGCCAACCTCTGCGTGAAGATCTTCCAGGTTGGTGAACTATTAAACTCTAAACTTTTTTCAACAGTGCACTGGCATGCTTGAGTTTCAACAGATGGTAGGCGTTTCAACATCTTAGCGATGTTTATATTATAACTCTTTGTTTGCTGATTTTTTTAAAGGATATGCAGTATTTTTATAATGAAGAAAGCCACTATTATTTATTCCACCATTGAACATTTGTACCCATCCAAATTATTCCTTATCCTGAGATACAAATCTATTAATTTTCACTGTTGGCCATTGTTTCATCT
>NW_022111339.1:5605133-5615967 GCF_000313985.2 Echinops telfairi
GACTCCAACTCATAGTGGGCCTACATTCAACAGAACAGAACACTGCCCGATCCTGCGCCAGACAACTGTCCTTATGTTTGAGCCCATTATTGTGGCCCCCTTGCCATGCCAACTTGTCAAATTTCCATTTCTGGAAGAAAACATCAAAGCTGTATTTAATATAAAAGACAATTATACCAGCAAAGCAATTCAGAATCTTTACATTTCTCTTATTATTTAATTATTCTTTCCGGCCACAAATTTAAGTTCATGTCTTTAATCCTTCCATTATTCCCCTTTCCCTAACAAAATCATAATTGACTGGGCTGTTATTAAAAAGTAATAACTGAAACTGGATTCAAAAATTTTGGTAAAACAAAAAGGAAGCCCCTCTGATGCTTAAGTATGCCTTTGTGTCCCTAAAGTCATCTTCCATGGCACATATAAGTTTAAAACAACCGAAATAACTAAAAGTAGATGTATAGTGTGTCTATGCAGAGCTATCTGTGTGTTTATATGCAGTCCATTGCAGTTTGGTAAGAAGTGTCTGGGGTCTTACAAGCTTGCAAGCTGCCGGCCAAGATACAACTATTGGTTTCTCCTTGTCCAGAGCAAAAGGAACAGGAAACCAAAGACTGGACAAAGAGATGATCTACGGGACTAATAGACTACTCAGTTTTCCCCAAAATGGACAATGCTGGCCCCAAGGAGGTGCTGGAATGATCCAGGAGAGGCTACAAAAGCAGATACCAAACTTTATCCTGGATTATGGATTATTCAAGCATTTTTCACTGCCAGGGGCCTCTGAGTAATTTTTTTTTTTCTGAAAAGGAGGCACTAGGCCACATAAGTTTGGGACCTCTGGTCTATATGAACCATAGGCTCTTCTACTCCAAGACCAGAAGAGCTGGACAATACCCAGCTATTACTAGGGGCAGTGCTAGTCTGGGCCATAGTAGATGAACCCTGATAGAATTGGAGAAAAATGTGGAATAGACTCTCAAATGCCTAAATTAAAGAGAAAATGGGAAATTAACAACAACAACAAATCAGAGCTACTGGACTGATTGAGATGGGAGGACTCTTGGAGACGATTGCCCTCAGATAATTTCCAAACCTTGAATAAGAACTAACCCCTGAGATCTCCTGGTAGCTAAAACACAGATTGACTAACAAAGTAATGAATATTACCCCAAAGTACTATGTTCCTTTAAGAACCCTACCTACATGAGACCCAAAGGCCAACAACTACTTTAGAGCAAGAATGAAAATGTAAGGGGACAGGGAAACTAGATGAATGGAAAGAGGACAACCAGAATGAAATAGTAAGAATTTACCCATTGTGAAGAAGGTAACCAATGCATTGAAAAATTTGTGTAGGAATTATTGAATAGGGACATTAATTATTATGCAAGCCTTACTGAAAACACAATACATTCTTACCAAAAACAAAAAAACAAAGCCTTTATCCAACCTTATAAGCTACTGAATGATAAAACTGGATTTTGGATTCAGACTGCCTGACTCTAAAATCTGTGCTTACAGCTTACAATTTTGTACAAAACTGCCACTCAATTAAACAGTGCTGAATGGGAAAAAAAAAAAAAAGATAAGTTTCAAACTTCAGGTTTATGCACATATGCATTTCTACGTAGTTTTTTTTTTCTTGGTGATCTTCCCATAATAGGGGACCTTAATCTTGTATTAAA
Source organism: Echinops telfairi (assembly GCF_000313985.2). Taxonomy (NCBI): domain Eukaryota; kingdom Metazoa; phylum Chordata; class Mammalia; order Afrosoricida; family Tenrecidae; genus Echinops; species Echinops telfairi. The sequence continues at coordinate 5,606,822 of NW_022111339.1, forward strand.
CTACTATTTTATATTTAGTCAATTTCATATAGATGTACAGGTGGTTTGTTTTTCACTCACTTCCATTGAGTTGATTCTGACTCAAAGTGACCCTATAGGACAGGGTAGACACACTACCCCTGTGGGCTTTCAAGATGGTAACTCTTTATGGGAGTAGAAAGTCTTGTCTTTCCCCAGGTTGTTTCTAGTCTTCAGTAATTACTAGGAATTATTTTAGCTGAATTAATTAAAAATATACAGCACTTCCTAAGTGCTAAGAGCAGTTCGAAGCATTTTAAAAAATGCTAGCCCATCACACCCTAAAACAGCAGTTCTCAATCTGTGGGTCGCGACCTCTTTGGGGGATCGAATGACCCTTTCACAGGGGTCGCCTGATTCATAGCAGTAGCAAAATTACAGCTATGAAGTAGCAACAAAAATAATTTTATGGTTGGGGATCACTACAACACGAGGAGCCGTATTAAAGGGCCGCGGCATTAAGAAGGTTGAGAGCCACTGCCCTAAATAATCTGTTGAAGTAGTACCGATACTATCATCCCCATTTCACAAATGAGCAAGTTCAGGATAGAGCCATGAAGCAGCTAGTGTAAGGCGAAATGTCTAGTGAAAGCCAGAGCTGGGATTCTAATCCAAGATGTGCTCGCTCTAGACTCCCTGTTCAGGGTTGGTGGCTTTGGCTCCTATTCATTGTTGCAGTCTAATTGCTTCTTCCTGCAGTAGATGCTCCACTCAGGCACAAGAAATGAATGATGCTTTTAGTAGCCAGCTGGAACACGTGAAAAAAAACTGGGAATGGAAAGAAATCATAGATGACAATGTAGATCAAGAGAACTATGCTCATTTTGCTCTACCACCCCAACTCCGCAACCCAAGGCAGAACCCAGCCCCTCCTAGTGATAATTTCCCCTGTACACATGGTGTCAGGCACTTTCCCCAGGAACTTCGAGAGAGTGGACATGATAGCCCAAAGAGCTTTAGCTTTTAAATCCTGCAGAAGGACAGTAGAGACAATGATGCACTGTTGTATAAAGCTTTATATTAAGTTAAGGGTAAACATGATCCAATTAAGGCTTTTAAAAAGAGAAATTTGTCTCAAAAAATTATCAGTAGTATTACAATTGTAGCTCCCTGGCCAGAAGAGAATCATTTTTTTTATGCTCTGAAAAAAAGCTCAAAAGCCAAAATGCATTCGATTCTTTTTTAAAACAATTTTTGGATAAGTAATTTACATATCTATAATTCAATAGTTCAATCATTCAAGCATATCAAGGAGAATTGTACAATCACCCCCACATCAATTTTATAGTATTCCCCCTGCCCGTGATTAAATCACCTTTAAGGTGAGTTATGCAATTAAAGTCTATTCTAGTACGCCCTGCCCCCTCCTGTCTGCATTTTTTATGCCTGAAATCCCCTTCCCCTCCCTATCACTCACCCCTGATCCCTGAATTCCATATATCTCCTTGTATCAGTTATTATCATTATGCATCTACTCCTCCTGTGCTTCACAGCTGGGAGACCCAACAGAAAAAAACAGATAAATCATGGTAAGGTGGTAAGGTTTAAAACAAAATAGTATACAGAAAAAATAAAAATAATGCATAAGAAGGAAAAGACCCCCAACAACATTCAAAAACCCAGGGAAGAAATTTCTGTCATGGAATCAATTAGAGATACTTGCCCCCCAAAAGATTCAGGTCTCCTCTATGTAGTAGTCAAGTGGCCAAATATCAAGTTTGATCCAGCATAATTAAGATTACAATGACCTCTGGAGACACTTGTCTGTGTCTAGAGTGGATCTTCCAGTGCCTCAGTCTAATTAGATACTCTGCAGATGGGTTTGGGGTCCCACTGTCCCCTGTAGCCCTTCACAAATGATGTGGATGTTTCCTCCTCACCAGATTCACATTTATAATTGCTATCTTTGGATCATAAAAGCTAGTGTGCTGGACTTAGTTGACTCCTCCCTTAGATGGCTACTTACTTAAATACAAGCCTTTAAGACCCCAGAAGCTATTCAAATTGATAGCCAGACACCATCTGCTTTCTTCACCACAGTTTGCTTTAGCACCCCTATTTTCAGTGATGATTTCATGAAGGTGAGTATGGAGCAAGACCATGATGTAAGAACTGATTTTTCTTATGTTGGAGTCAGGATTTAGTGTGAGCTCCAAATCAATTCCTGTATAGATAATTTATTACAATTTATTACAATAGATAATTTAATACAATTCCTGTATTAATAATTTGCTGTAACTTGCTGAACTAATACCTATGTCATATCATTCCATAGTCCAATAATGTCGAACATAGTTGTACAATTTCTTCCATAATCATGCATGTTTTCCAAAATGTACTTTTCCTTTCTGAACTTCTTGACATCATCTCCTTCTTGTCTCCCCTCCTCTCCCAATATTCCCCTCCCCCAAAATCGTTGTTATATTTTCTTTCACTGTAGGTTCAACATACCTGGGCTTCATTTACCAAAAAATAAACAAATAATACAGCTTCAAGAGGGTGAGCCTCTCCAAATGCTTTCAATTTTTATTCCTCAATGCAAAATAGGAGCCCTGGTGGTATGGTTGTTTACACATTGGGCTGCTAACCGCAAGGCTAATAGTTCGAAACCATTAGCGGCTCTGTGGAAGAAAGATGAGGCTTTCTACTCTTATAAAGATGTATAGTCTCAGAAATTCACAGGGGCAGTTCTACCCTGTCCTGCAGGGTCTCCATGAGTCTGCATAGAATTGATCACAGTGAGCAGGGAAGGAAATACAAAGCTGTTGATTCCCTGGTGTCATTTTTCAAAAATATTTCTTACGACAAAGCTTCATGCTGCCAATTCAAGTCTCAAAAGTCATTTGTGTAGGGTGAAATGGGGCCCTGGTAGCCCAGTGATTAAGCCCTCAGCTACTTATCAAAAAGTGGACTGTAAGAACCCACCAGCTACTTTGCACGAAAGAGATGTGGCTATCTGCTTCCACAAAAAGTCACAGCCTAGGAAGTCCCGTGGGCAGTTCCACTCAGTCCTCTCAGACTGCTTGAGCAGGAAGCAACTTGAAGGCAATGAATTTAGTTCTGTTGGGATTTTTTGTTTTTGTGTTGTTGGTGCACACATTGAGTTTTATGCTTGACAAACTCCTTTCCATTCCTAAGTGGTAAACATGAAAAATAACAGCCAGCTTCTTTCAGCGCATACAATGCTAATTAGCTCACTCTTCTAATTTTATTTCTGGCCTTTGGTACAGCTGACGCTTTTCTGGTGTACTGCTAATGACATAAATGTTTGCACATTTTTGAAAGTCTGAGAATATGAATCACCTTGAGGGAAATAGCTTTGATTAGTACGTGAGTGCTACTTTGGAGCAACTTTATTTCTGTTATTGCTGCTGGAAGAAAGGAGAAATTGAATGTTAAAGTGTATACTTACAAAGCCTTAATGAAGACGGGGAGTTCATGCCAAGTGTATACAATTCTCAGAACAGCTGTCAAAAGGGAGAAATTGAGAAAACCAATAGTTTATCTGGGAGACAATTCTTTATCAGTAGCCTGATAAAGGAAAACATTTCCCCAGATTTAGAAGACGTTGTACAGTTATTGTAAATACATGCTTCTTGACATTTCCTTGGACATTGTTAAGAGGCCTGACCCACTGAGAATTTAGATAAGACCTGGTTCTGCTCTTGGGGATAAGAGTTGCACGAGCCCCCAATAAAATGATTTTAAAAATCAATATCCATGTTAATATTAGTTTTAAGGATGGTTATGCTGTTGCGTGATAATCTGCTGAAAAAGAGAGACTGTAGAAGCCGTAGAGCATGTAATATCCAGTTGTGGCTTTCAGACTACAGTGGGAAGGTCAAATACTTCATCTCACCAGAACAGAATTCGTGAAAGTGGTTCTAAAACATCCTGCATCCACATCTGTTGATGAACAGCAGGGTGCGTTCATACCTAGTGCACCACACCGAGGCCGGCAGAAGCAAGTGCCTTGCATTGTAACATGCTCCTGGGGAGTGGGTAAGGACTGGTATGGGGTTGACTGAGAGGCAATCACCTCTGAAGAGTCTTTGTTTTGATATGTTCTCTATTAGGAAAATAAAAGTGGTACAATTTAATAATAAAAAAGAAAGAGTCTAAATTTACACATATATTATAAAGGACACCCCCCTCCCCACTTTTACGCTTCAAGTGAGACAAAGTTAAGACAGAGACAAATCAACTGGATGAGAGAAACCATCAGCATGAAGGCAAAGGTGCCCAAAGGAAACACAGACATGTAGCTCATCATAGATGACAGAGCTCCAAAGAAATGGCCTCACCAATAAAGATTAACCTCAGATCAGTTCATCATGGTTGCAGATGGGACTATAGTACATCCATGCACAAATGTATACCAAACAAAACATGTTTCACCATGGCTGGAGACAAGTTCTCCTCATGATATACTTACCTTATTCTTTTTAGGGAGTCTTCTTTTTATTTTTTTTATTTTAAGTATACATTGTGCTATGGGATAAAACAAAAACAATTTTGAAGGTCAGAGCTAATTGCAAAATTTTTAACAAAACATCTATTTTCAAATCATTGAAATTTTGTAACGGATCTACAGAAATGCTGCCCCACACAAAACAATAGTTCTTAGATGTATCAAGCACTTTACGAATGGTTGCGAAGACCCCAAAGATGAATCCCAGGCAGAGAAGTCAGATCAGAAGGCTACGGTGACTGTGTCATTATTATCCCAAAGGGTGACCTTGATCGATTGTCTTGAAGAACATAGGACCGTCATGGGGACTTATTAGGATGGATTTTTTTTCATTGAATATGGCCTAGAAAGTTGGGTCAAGGATTTCCCCCTACTATTCTAGACTGGCAAGGGCTGTCGTGTGAGGAGTTGAGTCCCTTGAGGATAGTAAAACTGAAGCGGGTGAAATGATCCCGGAGGTTAGACCCACGGAAACACCACCTTCAGAAGTCTGTAGACTGAAACGGGAGCTATGTTGAGAAAGGATAGTTTCACACGTTTGCTATTTTTGTTTCATAGATGTTTCTGGGATTTGTTTGCAATATCTAGATATATATTTTTAACTTACCCTCATAGGGCTATAAAACACCCGTTTATGTGACCATGCTCTCGTTTTGTACATTCTTGGTTGTGTTGCCAAGTCATATAACGAGGGAGCTTCAGAATGTTTGTAGGAAAATGTCATGATCTTTTCATTGTAGTTTTCCATGAACCTTTTGAAGCCCCCTCCTCTTTCACTTGCTTTAGCAAAAACCGCCTTTCCCTTGTTCATTTACCAGGGACATCACTAACCTTGGTCAAGCGTGTTCATAGCAACCCCATTCTGTGCTGATTTTGCCAACATCAAAAACAGTACCTCTGGACAACCTCGAGACTGAGTGCCCTTCACCCTGACACATGTCCATTGCTTATTCGCAGGAGAATTTGACTTTTCCCTTTTGATGAAAATTCTCTTAAAACGTGTATTGCTTTGCTATATTCTGATTTAATTCATTTAAAAAGCCATTCACCACTGTATTGTAACATATATAAAAGACTTCTAAGTTCTTTTTTTAATAAGAACAAACTGTAGAAATATCACATTTCTTTCCCTCAGAGTTTCACAAGATCATTTATTTCTCCCTGTAAAAGTTTCCCTCATAGATTTCTCTAGAAGCTTAAACCAGGACCGTTCAAACAGGGGTCAGCCCTTGAGGAGTTAATTTCACATTTGGGGGGTGGGGGGATATACAGTTAAAAATATATACCTACTAGCTCTCCTTTTCTCTTTTTATTTTTTGATATCTAAGTCAATTGAAGGGGATCTCCAGTAGTGAAGTGGTTACACGTTGGCTGCTAACCAGGAAGCCAAGGGTTTGTCCCTACCAGCTCTGTGAGAGAAAGAGGAGGCTTTCTACTCCTGTTTAGAGTTACAGTCTCTGAAACCCACAGGGGCAGCTCTACCCTGTCCTATAGGATTTCTAGGAGCCCGCGAGGACATGATGGGAGAGAGAAGTGAGCTGAAGGAGCCCTGTTGGCATAGTCAACGGCAAGGTCAGTGGAACCAACTGAGTGCTGATAATTAACATTTACGTAAGAAATATCTTGTGACGGTGTCTAAATTTAAGAAACACCCTATGGAGGCCTTATAGTAATGTAACCCTTGCATAATTTGTTCATGCAAAATCTCCTAATACATAGTATTATGCTGAGGATAAATTAACCATGTGAGGAAATACAGTCTTTGGCATCTAGGATTTTTTTCCTTTTTTTTTAATAAATGAGTTCCTTCAATCACTTTTTTCAACAAAGATTACTAAGGTCCTGTATATCATTACAACCACATGCACATGCTCCACATGTACTGAAGGGGAAATAGTGTATTTTTCATTGGTTTATTTTATTTGAAAATATCTCTTAAGTATAAGGTACACGCTTAAAATAAGTGGGCACATTTGAGTCAAGATTTGAATATCAGGAACAGAGAATTAGCAGCTTTTAGTGATAATATGTTATTAACCACTTTGAAATGTTTTTACAGCTATGGAAACTTAAAAGGGGAAACTAAAGCAGAGCTATGAACCTTTGTTAAGCACGGCACCCCTTGTTGCACCCACAGCAATCAAGGGTTGAGCAGTCATGGGCTATCGATGATCTTCAGCTTTGTTTTTATCACAAAGACCACATTTTCATTTACTGTTCCTTCCTCTTCATTTCTAATTTTTATATTTCATTCACCAATAATTTTCAATGCATCTTGATTATATGTTTGATCATTTTTGACTGAAGGTGTTGGTAGAATGCTTCAATTTCTTTATCACTAGCTTTGGAGGCTAATGCATAAATTTGAATCATAATTGTATTGATTGGATTTCCTTGTATGAGGGTTGACATTATCCTATCACAGACAGCTCTGTCCTTCAAGGTAGATCTTGAAAGAGCCTAAATTCATACATATTTTATTGATACCCCTTTTTTAAGCTTTAAGCTAGACAAAGTCAAAACCAAAACAAATCAACTGGATACAAAAAGCCATCTGTATGAAGGCATAAGGCATATCCAAAGGGTACACAGCCATGTGGCTCCTTATAGTCAGCTGAACACAAGTAAAGTGCCTCCAATGTTACTGAATTGTACATATAGAAATTGTTGAATGGGAGAATTTTGTTGTGTATAGTTTTGCTACAACTGACAAAAATAATTACACAAATTAAAAGGAGTACAAGGAAGAAGGAAATGTTCTAAAACTGTGGTAACGATTGTAGCACTCTTCTCGATACGATTGAACTATTGAATTGTATGCTATGTGGATGAAGTTCCAGTAAAACTGTTAAACACAAAATAGCCTAAAAAATCATGATTGGTAACAGATCAATTCAACACTGTTGCAAGTGAGAGTCTAGCCTAGACATATACAGGGTTCATACCTTTCTAACTGGAAAAGATACATATTTATGCCCATTCTAAATAAGACTGATATAATAGCATTAATATCACACACAAATAATTTTTAAGTGGTTGCAGCAACACATCTACAGGGAATAGATATTAAGCCAGATATCACTGTTGATGTCTCTTAGCTGAAAACAGATAATACCAGAAATAAATTTACCTGTGTTTTATTGCCTGTACGAAGGTATTAGACTTTGTGTATTTTAACAAATTATGAATGACATGATAAAGAATAGGAAATCCAAAACAATTAATTGTATGCATGCAGAGCCTATTGTGGTAGTTACATAATCTGGTGTCAATTTGAGGATTAAGAGTGAAGGGATGCTCCCGAGTTTCAGCACACACACACAAAAAAAAGAGTGAAGGGGTGGAGTTTATCCTATCAATCAGGATATAGCCAATGAGGCCTCTGTGTGGGCATGGCCTTCTCCTGAGGATTCTGGGAACTCCTATTTTTCCTCGTTGGAGGTGGGAGTCTCCCTCTCTCTCTCTCTCTTTCTCTTTCTCTCTCTCTCTCTCTCTCTGCTGACTCCCTGTGAGACATTTCTTAGGAGAAACCACATGAGCCTACCCTGAGGTAGTCAGTATTTTGGAGCGGAAGGAGCCACATGGAGATCCCTGCCAGCGCTGAGATGTTAACAACACCACTGGATCCACAACCACTGGCTTGTGATCTTCCTGAATTTGGTTTTGCATGGGTTTCATGAATCTCAAGAGGACTTTATAGATTGGTATCAGATGTATGGGTTAATATAGGACTAATGGACTTGATCTGGAATAGGCTGGGATGTTTTCTCAATATTCAATTGCTTTTGTATATGAAGCTCTTTCTTGTATACCAAGACCAGCAATAAAACCGAACAAAGAAACACTGTGTGATTTAATCAAGGAAAATGTGTGTTAGAGTCATATCCTTTCACCATACTAATTCAATTTATGTGCTTACCAAATAGCCCAAGCAACTGGACTATATGGAGAACATGACATGAGGACTGGAGAAAAACTCATGAACAACCTGTAATATGTAGACAGCATAGTCTTGTTTGCTATAAGTTAACAGGACTTGAACTTTCTGAGGAAGATCAAAGACTACAGCCTTCAGTATGGATCACATCTCAACATCAGTGAAAAGGGTCCTAACTACTGGACCAAGAAGCAGAACCATGATAAAAAGAGAAACAATTAAAAATTGTCAAGGATTCCATTTTTCTTGGATCTACAATGGATATCCAAACTATGGATGCAGCAGTCAAGAAATCAAGTACATGCATTGGGCAAATCTGCTCCAAAAGACCCCTTTAAGTGTTGAAAAGATGTTTTGGGGAATATAGTGCATCCGATCCAAATCATGACATTTCCCATTGTTTCAAATGCATAAAGAAAGGAATAGAATTTCTGGATCATATGACAGTGGTATTATTAGTTGTTATTGTTGTATTTTATGACTACCACACTATTTTCCAGAACGGCCGTACCTTTTTGCATTCTCCTCAGTGATGAATAAGTTTTCAGTTTCCTCACAGCCTCACCAGCATTTGTTATTTCTGTTTGTTTTTGTCATAGCCATTCTAATAGAAGTAAAATGATTGTTATTATGTTACTTGATTTTGTTTTGATTTGCATCTCTCTAGTGGCTAATGACATTCAGCATCTTTTCATGTGTTTGGTGGCTCTTTCAATGTAT
>NW_022111339.1:5616509-5618558 GCF_000313985.2 Echinops telfairi
AGGCTGCAAAAGCTAAGGAGTCCCATAATTGGCAGTCACTAATGAAGATTACTAACTCAATTCCAAAAAAACTGAAGGTCCTATGATGAGTCAGATGCAGAATCCGGATCAAGCAAAACTCCAGAGAGCTCTGCCAGAATGTCCACATTCATTGGGTGCAGACCACACTCCCCAGGAAACCACTTCTGACTGCATGCTTCCAGTATCTCTCTTCATAGAATTGCATGATATAAAATCTCATTATGGAGGTTGAATCCATCAGTACATATAACTGACAAACTGTATCATATTTGTCAATCCATTGAGAATCATGGCTTAACCAAACTGACACACAACCATAACCATCACACACATCTAGGTCCTTAATCCATTTTGAGTTGTTTTTTTGTTTATGGTGTGATTTGTGGATCTTGTTTCATTTATCTGCCTATAAAAATCTAGTTTTTCCAAAACCATTTCCCAACACTTATCTTTTTGCTCCAATCAGGTAGACTTGGCGACCTTGGCTAAAAATCAGTTAACCTTAGATGTATGGATTTATTTCTAGGCTCTCAAGCCTATTCTATTGTATTAGTCTGAGTACTTTAGAGAAACAAATCCACAGAAACTCATGTGTAAGAGAGACTTTTATTTATTTATTTATTTTAATCAATTTATTGGGGCTCATACAATTCATCACAATACATAAGAGAGACTTTTATATAAAGGGTAAGTGCGCATCAAGAAAACATCCAAACCCAGTGCTGCCCAATCCCACAAGTCCAACATTAACCCATTAACCCATACGTCCAACACCAATCCACAAAGTCCTCCTCCATCTCACAAAACAGAGGCAATGATGTCTACTGCAGGAGGAAAGCTGAGTCAGTGAACGTGTAAGCATCTCAGCTCTGGTAGGGGCTCCTCATGGCTGCTCCAGCACCCAGGGCTGCATTTGGGGTAGGTCCATGTGGCTTCTCCTCAGGGATGTCCTGCAGGAAGTGAGCCTTGCCAGCTAAAGCAGGGAACTGGCCAAGGCAGCTTCAACCTGGCCTGACCAAGTGTAAGCAAGAACTAGAAAGGCGAGACTCACTGAGCCATTTATCCCTCCACCCTTCAATTAATTCCACATATGTTTATAAGACAGGTTGGCACAATAAACTAACTCGTCTATGTATCTATTGTTATACTGGTACTAAGTTCTCTTGATTACTATAGCAGTATAAAGTATTTTTAAGTTTCATTGACATATTTTAATGTGTCTTACAATTAAACTGTTTAATCATATTTTAAAAAGTTGTGCATATCACCACAAACAATTTTACAACATTTCTTTTTTTCTTGTACTCATTATTAGCTCGACATCCCCCCATTCCCTCACCTCAGCAACCACTGCCATAACCTTAAGGCATTGTTGACCAGTTATTGTCTCTGTAGATTTACCTATTCTGAATTTCTCCATATAATGTATTCTAAAATCAATAAAGGTGAGCATTAGAACCTTGCTCATCTTTTTCAAAATTGCTTTGCCTATTAACTTTTTTTAAATTTAAGGTTATTTACCTCTTCTATGTAAAGTTGATGACTCAGTTTTTCCATTTCTATAGAGAAAGTTGTTGGAATTTTTATTGGGATTTCATGAAATCTATAGATTACTTTGGATTAAATTGAGCTCTTAAGTATCTTATGTTTCCAAGTCAGGAGCATGGAGAATCTTTTTATCACCTTTATTTTTATTTTATTGTTTGAAATGAACTTGTGATATAAAACAATTTGAATGTGTTTAACTTTTATTTCGTTCTCTGTTATAGACACTCAGAGCAGTGTTTGAGGTCTGGTGCATAAGGAACCTGGAGGATTTTTAAGTCTCTGACCCTCTTGTCTTTTTCAAATTATTATTTGCACTTTATTTTTGTTTTACATTATTTTAAGTTTAATTTTCTTTTTATTTGTGGAATATAGTACATTAAAAAAACATATTCTATATAGTTGCCCAGCCCATTCCATCAAAAGAGTGAGAATATGGGATACTGTCCATATGTGTTTGAAACCTTCCTTATATGTGGTTCT
>NW_022111339.1:5620835-5624026 GCF_000313985.2 Echinops telfairi
TGGGGAAATGCTCTATGTGCATATATTTATAGGTCTAGTATTAAGGTAGCAGATGGACATTGTGCCTCTCTCTACTCAAGTACTTCATCAACACAAGAACACTTTGTTCTATTAAACTGGCATTCCATGATGCTCACCTTCCCGACATGATTCCTGAAGACAAAAGGGTGTATAAGCAAATGTGGTGAAGAAAGCTGTTAGTGCCCAGCTATAAAAAATATATAGCATCTGGGGCCTTAAAGCTTGAAGATAAGCAAGTGACTGTCTAGCTGAGAAGCAACCAAGCCCACATGGGAGAGCACACCAGCCTGTGTGATCATGAGGTGTCAATGGGATCAGGTATCAGGCATCAAAGAACAAAAATATCATATCATTGTGAATGAGGGGGAGTTCGGAGTGAAGACCCAAAGTCCATATGTAGGCAACTGGATATCCCCTTATAGAAGGGTCATGGGGATGAGACGAGCCATTCAGGGTGCAGTACAGCACTGATGAAGCATACAACTTTCCTCTAGTTCTTTAAAGTTTCCTCCAAGCCCTCACCACTATCATGATCCCAATTCTACATTACAAATCTGGTTAGACTAGAGCATGTACATGGGTACAGATAAGAGCTGAAAACACAGGGAATCTAGGACAGATAAGTCCCTCAGGACCAATAATGAGAGTAGAGATACCAGGAGAGGAAGGGCAAGGTGTGGGGCAGAAAGGGGAAACTGATCACAATGATCTACATATAACCCCTCCCTGGGGGGCGGACAACAGAAAAGTGGGTGAAGAGAGACATCAATCAGTATAAGACATGAAAAAATAATAATCATTTATAAATTATCAAGGGTTCATGAAGGAGGGAGGGTGGGAGAGGGAGGGGAAAAAATGAGAAGCTGATACCAAGGGTTCAAGTAGAAAGAAAATTTTTTGAAAATGATGATGGCAACAAATAAATGTACAAATGTGCTTGACATATGAATATATATATGTGTGTATTTTGAAAAGAGCTGTATGAGCCCACAATAAAAATGATTTAAAAACAAACAAAGTATTAAAAGCAAAGATGTGACGTTGAAGACTGAGGTGGATCTAACACAAGCCATGGTATGTTCAGTTGCCTCATATGCATTCAAAATCTGGAAAATGAATAGGAAAACTGTAGGAGAATGGAAGCCTTTGGATTACAGTGTTAGCGAAGAAGAGTACATATACCATGGACTGCCAGGAAATTGAACAAACCTGTCTTGGAGGAAATATAGCTAGAAAGCTTTACAGAGAGAATGGTGAGACTTTGGACCTGTGCTCAGGAGGGATCAGTCCCTGGAACAGGACATATGCTTGGCTAAATAACAGGTTAGCAAAAGAGAGTAAGACCTTCAATGAGCTGGATTGACCATGTCTGCCACAGCGGGCTCCAGCAGAACCAGATGGCACAGGATTGGCAGTATTTCTGTTGCACATGAGTCCCTTTGGGTCAGAACCAAAGTGATGGTGCTTGACAACAAGTTGGAAACAAATGGCAACGACATTAAGCATTAAGTTAAAGTGGCTAAAAAGAACAACTTTCAGATTTGGAAAAGGAGAAAGAAAATCGGGGAAACCGATAACCCTTGTGAACAAACCAGTCTGCTCAAGGGCACTGATGGGTAGAGAAGGAACCTGAATTCTGAGTACGTCGTGACACAAGCATTTCATTTCTCCTCAAGCTTCAGTTTCACCCCCTATAGAGACAGCTCATTACAACATAGTTGTGTAGCCAAGAGATACACAATGTGATTTCACGGATGCACACATTCTTGCAATGGTGGAAGAATGTGTGGGATTCTGCAGCTCTGCTGAGGCCCACTGTAGCCACATGTGGCCACTGAGCACAAGAACCATGGTTAATACAAACTGAGTTTTGCTGACAGTGTAAAATACACACCGGATTTTCAAAGATTTGTTCCAAAAAATATATCATTTCACCAAAATATTTTATTTGATCACACATTGAAGTAGTATTTGGTACATATGGGGGTATGAAGTTAAGTATTATTAAAGCAATGTCACCTGTTATTTTAACATGGCTGTGTGAAAAATTAAAATTACAGATGTAATTGATCAATTGCACAGTGCTGTGCCGTGTGGAGGTTCACTGTTCGCCCCCCTCAGTTCGTAGACTTGTTGAGGGTGCCATGTGACCATGTAACACAGCTATGCCAGTTTTATGTGCTTTCAAGAGAAGTTACATTCCAAGACATCACGAGCTAAAAAACGCGTTGCATAAGAAAATTACATATCTATCGCAACAGTGGAATAGATCTATTAAAATGTTTCACACGTTTGAGACCATCTCAAAAATTCTATTCAAATAAGTAGTCTCTCCAAATTGTTCATTCTACTCTTATTATTATCATTACTACCTTACCTTTTGAGTCTCTAAAATATCTTAACTCAGATAAGATGAGAATAATGGACTTCTATAATCTTAGAGAAAAAAGTTATAAGGCAAGAAAAAGCCACATGTAAAATTGGAATTGTTTTCTTAAGTAGTCATCATTTTTTAAAACTACAGACCATCATTATATTTTACTGGTTTGCCCTCTGGTCTCAGCTAGTCAGATAAAAACCCCAAATTAATGGCTACGCAACTTGTAGATGTAGAAATTATTGAAATACAGTGTGATTTTGCTCTTTCTATCTTCAACATGATATAAGAAAAGAAAAAAAATTATGTAGGATGGCAGCTTTATTCTCTTTAAATGTGTTCTAACCACCGGTCAAACTAACAATTACTTCTTTCCTGAGGGCAACCACCTTCGAATGCCATTTCAAGCATCAATTTGACGAGTTGAAGGAGAGCATAGAAGATATTCACAGCCAGGCACCTGTCCTCATTATAGTGTGGCAGGAATCATACACTTACCACGAGGTGGCCAGAAATCATGTAAAACTCTCTTCGAGATCAGCATTATCTACTTCTGTTCAGTGATATATTTTGTTCATTGCTTAGTAGCTCCAATTAAATGCCCTTATAGAAAATTAGCACAGTAATAGTTTTCAAAACAGAAAGAAGGACACTTAGTGATTCAATAAAGGGAGGATTTTTGCCATGGTATATTTTTTTCCAGATAAACATTTCTAATTGAGATTTAATTCACGTCATAAAATTTAGCCTTGGAAGTGTGCATTATCTACAGATGTAGATAATGTTGTTCTCT
>NW_022111339.1:5624126-5646023 GCF_000313985.2 Echinops telfairi
AGCAGAACCAGATGGCACAGGATTGGCAGTATTTCTGTTGCACATGAGTCCCTTTGGGTCAGAACCAAAGTGATGGTGCTTGACAACAAGTTGGAAACAAATGGCAACGACATTAAGCATTAAGTTAAAGTGGCTAAAAAGAACAACTTTCAGATTTGGAAAAGGAGAAAGAAAATCGGGGAAACCGATAACCCTTGTGAACAAACCAGTCTGCTCAAGGGCACTGATGGGTAGAGAAGGAACCTGAATTCTGAGTACGTCGTGACACAAGCATTTCATTTCTCCTCAAGCTTCAGTTTCACCCCCTATAGAGACAGCTCATTACAACATAGTTGTGTAGCCAAGAGATACACAATGTGATTTCACGGATGCACACATTCTTGCAATGGTGGAAGAATGTGTGGGATTCTGCAGCTCTGCTGAGGCCCACTGTAGCCACATGTGGCCACTGAGCACAAGAACCATGGTTAATACAAACTGAGTTTTGCTGACAGTGTAAAATACACACCGGATTTTCAAAGATTTGTTCCAAAAAATATATCATTTCACCAAAATATTTTATTTGATCACACATTGAAGTAGTATTTGGTACATATGGGGGTATGAAGTTAAGTATTATTAAAGCAATGTCACCTGTTATTTTAACATGGCTGTGTGAAAAATTAAAATTACAGATGTAATTGATCAATTGCACAGTGCTGTGCCGTGTGGAGGTTCACTGTTCGCCCCCCTCAGTTCGTAGACTTGTTGAGGGTGCCATGTGACCATGTAACACAGCTATGCCAGTTTTATGTGCTTTCAAGAGAAGTTACATTCCAAGACATCACGAGCTAAAAAACGCGTTGCATAAGAAAATTACATATCTATCGCAACAGTGGAATAGATCTATTAAAATGTTTCACACGTTTGAGACCATCTCAAAAATTCTATTCAAATAAGTAGTCTCTCCAAATTGTTCATTCTACTCTTATTATTATCATTACTACCTTACCTTTTGAGTCTCTAAAATATCTTAACTCAGATAAGATGAGAATAATGGACTTCTATAATCTTAGAGAAAAAAGTTATAAGGCAAGAAAAAGCCACATGTAAAATTGGAATTGTTTTCTTAAGTAGTCATCATTTTTTAAAACTACAGACCATCATTATATTTTACTGGTTTGCCCTCTGGTCTCAGCTAGTCAGATAAAAACCCCAAATTAATGGCTACGCAACTTGTAGATGTAGAAATTATTGAAATACAGTGTGATTTTGCTCTTTCTATCTTCAACATGATATAAGAAAAGAAAAAAAATTATGTAGGATGGCAGCTTTATTCTCTTTAAATGTGTTCTAACCACCGGTCAAACTAACAATTACTTCTTTCCTGAGGGCAACCACCTTCGAATGCCATTTCAAGCATCAATTTGACGAGTTGAAGGAGAGCATAGAAGATATTCACAGCCAGGCACCTGTCCTCATTATAGTGTGGCAGGAATCATACACTTACCACGAGGTGGCCAGAAATCATGTAAAACTCTCTTCGAGATCAGCATTATCTACTTCTGTTCAGTGATATATTTTGTTCATTGCTTAGTAGCTCCAATTAAATGCCCTTATAGAAAATTAGCACAGTAATAGTTTTCAAAACAGAAAGAAGGACACTTAGTGATTCAATAAAGGGAGGATTTTTGCCATGGTATATTTTTTTCCAGATAAACATTTCTAATTGAGATTTAATTCACGTCATAAAATTTAGCCTTGGAAGTGTGCATTATCTACAGATGTAGATAATGTTGTTCTCTAAGAGAGCTTTACATGATTTGGGGACCATCTCTTGGTAAGTGTATGACTCCTGCCACACTCTAATGATGATGGAACATTACAAGTGCCTCCCTTGTGAATATCTTAGATGCTCCTCTTCAACTCTTCAAATCAATCACTGAAATGGCATTCTAAGGTTGTTGCCCTCAGGAAAGAAGTTATTGTTAGTATGATTGCTGATTAGAACCCCTTTTCAAAAACTAAAGCTGCCATCCTACAAGATTTTTTTTCTTAAATCGTGTTGAAGATACAAACACCAAAACATGCGCCATTTCAATGATTTCTACATGTACAAGTTGTGAACCAACAACATGGGTTTTTGAACTGACTAGCTGAAATGGAAAAACAAATCAATTCAATGTATGTATGTAATAAAGTGCTGACTACTTAAGAAAACCTTTCTGACTGTATGTGGCCTTTTCTTGCCGTCTATGATTTTAGAGTCCATTATTCTCAGTTTATATGTTAAGATATTTTAGAGACTCATAAAGTAAGCTGGTCATCATCATCATCATCAAAGTAGAGTGAACACTTTGGAGAGGCTACTGAAGTATGTATACAAAGACAAGTGCAAGCGTCACCATTAACTTCAGAAAATCTCATCAACACCAAAGAGATGTCACACTCATTAATAATCATTTCCCATTTCTCCTCCCTAAAGTCCCAGACCAAATCTACTTTTTGGTCTCTATGGATTTGCCTATTCTGGACATTTCAAATAAAGAGAATCATTATAATTTGTGAGTACATCTGGCTTCTTTCACACAGCATGTTTACAAGGCTCATCTATCACGAAAATGATAGATTAGGTTTTATGTCAACTTGCTTGGCTTCTCGGTGGCTTGGCAGTTCATTCTAGTTATATTATGGTTATTACCAGCTTACTATGTGACTCTCTAGATAGTATCCCCCTGCCCCATAACCTGGTGTGAAACAATGTAATTATAACCAATCAGTTGTAGAAGATTAAGGTGGGATGCAACACCCTTACTCAGGTTACAGTCCTAATGTCGTCAATTGAAAGGACATTTCCTCCGAAATGTGTCCTGCTTCCTATATAAGTAGATGCTGGGTCTGAAGCCTGCAACTTACTCATTAACCTCTAATTCTTTGGATTTGAGCTAACAGTCTGCCATATTGCTTGCCAATCCTGGAAGTTGTCAGCAATCTGATCTGCCAATGTTGAATTCATCACCTTTGCAGCCACAAGCCTGACTTTAGATCCATCTTCCTCTACAGCTACCATCCTGTACTATTGCTTCCAAACATCATTCCCCACAGTTTGTTGAGCCAGGAGAAGCCTCCAGCCTAACATCAGACTGGTAGATTTGGAACCTGTCTGGACTTGGACTTGCCCACTTCTACAACCAGGAGAACTAGTTCCTTGATATAAATTTCTCTCTATACACAGACATATATGTGTCACTGATTTTGCTGCTCTAGAGAATCCAGCATAAGTTATCCATGTAGTAGTCTCTATCAGTACATTTTTTCATCTTTGATAGTATCTGTTGTATACATAGGTCAGATATTATTTACCAATTCTTCCATGAATGGACACTTGGGTCGTTTTCATTTTCATTTTTGCATATTATTAATAATACCACTCTGAAGAATTGTGTGCATGCTTTTGCGTGACCACAAACTTTATTTCTCTAAAGTATAGATTACATAGATGGTTG
This sequence comes from Echinops telfairi, assembly GCF_000313985.2. Classification (NCBI taxonomy): domain Eukaryota; kingdom Metazoa; phylum Chordata; class Mammalia; order Afrosoricida; family Tenrecidae; genus Echinops; species Echinops telfairi. The sequence goes on from NW_022111339.1 coordinate 5,627,612, forward strand.
GGTCATATGGCAAATCAATACTTAATATTTTGCTCACCAGCTATACTGCTTTTCAAAATATCTTCATCATCTTAGATTCCTTCTAGCAGTATTAAAGATTCCAATTTCTCCACCTCCTTATCTGCATTGGTCATTGTTTTCATTGACATTTCTAAGGTGGGAAATGATAACTCGTCATCACCTTAATTTTCATTTCTCTAAAGATTCATTTAACAATTTTTTGTGCTATAATTTTGTGTGTTGCTGTGGTACTGGAAGCTATGCCTTCAGTATTGCAACTACCAGCAGAGCCACCCATGGAAACAGATTTCAGTGCAGTTTCTAGAACAGGGGGTGCGGAATGTGTGGACAGCAAGCCATATAAGACCCACAAAATTATTAATACTAGCTAATATCACACACCTCACCAAAGAGGAGCAGTTTCAGATATCATATTCGGAGTGAGTTAATTAAATATTTGACCAAATAAGGCAGGCTGATTTTTAAGTTTATAATTTCATATGGCCCACAAATGATTTTATAAATATCCAAGTGGCCTTTGGCAGTAAAAAGGTCCCCCTCTCCTGGTCTAGACTAAATGAAGGAGGACCTGACTGTAGACATTTTAAATACTTGGCCAATGAAAGCAGTGGAACATCGTTTCATGCAGTGGTGGAAGATGAGCCCTTCAGGTTAGAGAACACTGATATTATGACCAGGGAAGAGCTATCTCCCAATTGTTAAATTGTGAAAAGCCAGTTGTTAATGACTTATGTCTTAGGCTGGGTTCTCTATAGAAGCAAAACCAGTGAAGTTTATGTATGATGTATGTGTGTATGTATGTTTCTGTGTTTATATATACAGAGACCTTTATCTCAAGAAAATGGCTCGGACAGTTGTAGAGGTTGACAAGTTCCAAGTCCTTGGGTCAGTTATCAGACGGGAGGCTTCTCCTGACTCATGTGGCCTAAGGTCTGATGAACTCAAGATTGACAGGTCAGACAGCAGGAATGTCAAGTTGAAGAGAAATGGTGTTGCATTCATCAACAAGAAGAACATTTCAAGATGTGCCCTGAAGTACAACACTGCCAATGATAGGAGAATATACATACATACACCTACAAAGGAGACCTGGTAATATAACTATTATTTAAATTAATGCCCAAATACTAATGCCAAAGATTTAAAAAATAAACATTTTATTAACTTCTTCAGCTTGAAATTGTGTGTAATTAATTAACGGTGATTGGAACATGAAAGTTGGAAACAAAGGAAGAATTAGTATCTGAAAAATATGGCCTTAATGATGAAAACAATGCACCAGACAGCATGATAGAATTTCACAAGCCCAGTAACTTATTTATTGAAAATACTGTTTGTTCAATAATATAAATGACACCACTATACATTGCAGGCTTCACTGATTGGGATACACAAAAACCAAAATAACCGTATCTGTGGTAAAACATGATGGAGAAGTTCAATATCATCCGTCAGAACACGGCCAGGCAACAACTGTGCTACAAACCTTCAATTGTTCATGTGTAAGTTTGAGTTGAAGCTAAACAAAGTTAAACTATATCAAAAAGAGGTGGTTTGTGGTTAATCATTTCAGTAGGCAGCATAAGATCAATAGTATTGAAGAGAGAAGTACTAGGTACATTAAAGGCACTGGTAAAAATAAACTAAATTTCTCCAGGAATTGACAAAAACCAATGGAAATGTTTCAACAGATGGATGCAACACTGGAAACACTCATCTATGCCAAGAAATTTATTCCAGAAGAGATCTGTATTTATGCCCATTCCAAAGAAAAGTGATCCAGCAGAATGAAGAGATTATCAAACAATATCACACACAAGTAAAATTTTGTTGAAGATAATTAAAACCAGCTTCAGCAGTACCTCCACAGGAAGCTGCCAGAAATTCAAACAAGATTCAGAAGAGGATATTGCTGTTGATGTCAAATGGATCTTGGTTGGAGGTAGGGAGCACCAGAAATATGTTAACCTATGTGTTATTTTCTATGAAAAGTCATTTAACTGTGTAGATCATAGAAAATTCTAGATAATCTTGCAAAGAGCACTCAACTGTGCTCAATACCAACTGGTATATGGATCTAGCCAATTGTTGGAACAGAACAAAGGGATACAGTGATAGCGTCACATTGGGAAAAGTTTATATGAGGGTTACCTCCCTTCATCATACTTAGACATGTATTCTGAGAAAGTAATCAAAGGCACTGGGCTATATGAAGAAGTGCATGGCATCAGGATTAGAACAAGGCTCGTGGACAGCCTGCAATGTGCAGCAAAAACAACGCTGCTGCTGAATGTGAAGAGAACCTGGAGCTCTTATTGATGAAGCTCAGGGACTACAGCCTTCAGTATGGATTACACCTCACATAAGGAAAACAAAAACCTCCACGATCCTACACAAAAGCAGCATCATGATAAATGGGGAAAATATTGAATTTGTCAAACACTTCATCTTACTTGAACACACAATCAATGCTCATGTAAGCCGTGGTCAAGAAATAAAATGATGTAGTGCATGAGGGAAATCTGTTGCAAAAGATCTTTTGAAAATGTTAAAAAGCAAAGAAGTCACCTTGGGGACTAAGATGTGCTTAGCACAAGCATTAGCTTTTGTGAATCACCTCATAAGCGTGTAAAAGATAAGGCCCTGGAAACAGACTCTTGGGCTCAAACAGCAACAGTTATGAGGATGGCACAGGACCTAACAGTGTTCTGTTAGGTTGGACACGGGTCACTAAGAGTTGGCCCTAACTGGAGAGCATCTAATAGCAACGATAAAGACAAATGATGCTGAGAAATTCTTCCCATACGTATTGGCCATTTGTAAGTCTTCTTTTTAAAAGTCTTATTCAAATCCTTGGCCCACTTTCAACTCAGTAATTTGCATCTGTTTTGCTTCCTGTTGCTGATTTGTAAGAGTTCTTTACATACTCTGAAGATTAGACCCTTATCTGGAAGACAGTGCTGCCTATCTGCTTCCAAATAATCATCCTATGGAAGTCCTGGGGGCCAGCACAGCCCCGTCCACAGTTAACACGTGATGCGGCCCAAGACCGGGCGGCCTTTTATTCCATCGTGCATGGAGTCCCAATGAGTCAGGGACCAATTTGACTGCAGGTAAGATCAACAGCAACCTACCTTCATGTAGCTAATGTTTTCTTCCATTCTATAGCTTATTCTTTTGCCTTCTTGGTAGTTGCCTTCAAGCACAAAAGATTTTAGTGTTGGTGATGTCCACTTTTTCTAAATGGTCTTTAGTTACTTGTGCTTTTGTAGGCATAACTAAGAGACCATGGACTAATCTGAGATCACTAGGTAGAAGAAAACAAAACAAACCAGCACATTCTGACTCCTAACAATCCTATAGAGGGTTTCTATCTTGAAACCCCAAATCCCTGTCAGTGAATTGATTCCAACTCACAGTGATCCTATAAAACAAGTAGAACTGCTCCTTTGGGTTTCCAAGGCTGCCAATCATTGGGGAATGAGGCATCATCTTTCTTCTGTGAAGAAGCTAATGGGTTTGAACTGCTGACCTTATGGTTAGAGCATCGCAACATACACTCAGTACATATGAGGACTCTATAGGGTTTCCAAGATTACCATTTTAAAAAGAGCAGACAGCTTCATCTTTCTCCTGTGGACCTATGGTTAGCAGCCCAGCCCCTCATCCGCAGAACCACCAGGGATTTTTAAAAATATAAAGTAATAAAAATGAAATACAATTAATGATGTATCATTAGCCACATTTCAAGTGTTCAATTGCTACAGGTGGATACTTGTACTCTTTTGTACAGTGTTGCATCTGTTTCTCAGGTTATAGGAGATATAGAGACAAGAAAAAGATTGAATAATCCACCCTAGCACTAATTCTCTAACATCCTTACCACCATCCAATGCTTCTGAGTCTTGAAAATCAGTCAGCATGGCTTCTTGTTTATTTTATAAGGCAGTAAAAAATAATCTCTATTATTGTTAGGGTTCAACTTTGTAAAATAGCTTTATCTAAGTATTGAATTGCACATATGTAAATAGAATCATTTGCTGAGTTTTGGTATATTTATAAACCTGTGAAATTATCACCATAATCATGATGATGAATATACCCATTACTCACAAAAGCTTACCCATAATTCATTGTAAGCCCCCTCTTTCCCATCCATCCCTTGATAACCACTGATCTGCCTCCTGTCATTATAGACTAGTTTGAATTCTTTAGAATGTTACATGAGTGAAATAATTTCATTTAGATATTTTTATCTGCCTTCTTTCACTCAGTATAATTATTTTGAGATTCATCTATGTTTATTTTTTATTGCTGAAGAGCATTCCATTATATGGATAAGCTTCCATTTGTTTATTTATTCACATGTTGATGGACAACTGGCTGATTTTCAATTTAGATCATTGTAAATAAAGCTGCTATGAAGATTTGTGTACACATCTTTGTATGAACAAATTCTAAAATATATATGATAGTATATGGTATGATAATATAATATATAATTCCAAAATCCATATGAAGAAAAATATTGAAGGACTCACCTTTGGGATTTCAAAGTTTATTGCAAAGCTATAGTAATCAAATACTATACAGTATTACAAAAATGTAATACTGGCATAAGGAGAGCCATACAGATAAATTGGATAGAAATGACAGTTCAGAAATAAACCCTTGAATTTAGGGGAAATTGGTTTTCAACAAAGATACCAAAATAATTTATTGGAGAAAAAAATCTTTTGAACCATTTGTTCTGAGACAACTGAATATACATGTGTAAAAATATGAGGTTAGTCCCCTAGTTAAATCTGGATACAAAAATTAACTCCAAATATATGACGGGTATAAGCATAACTATAAAAATCTTAGAGGAAAACACGGGAGTTCCTGGTATCACTTTGATACATAAGAGAAAGAGGATATACTCCCACAAAGATTTGCAACCTTGGAAACATTATACAGGGTCTCTATGAGCCGCAATCAACTTGATGACCATGGATTTGATTTTTTTGCTGGTACTTTGATTGGTGTCTAGGCCTGTGAAAAGTTAACAGGCCTGGGAAACCCACAGGGACAGTTTTGCTCTGTCTCGCAGGGTTGCTCTGAATTGAAATCAACTCAATGGTAACGAGTTTTGGGTTTAATTGCCACAAGTGGCCAGTGGCTACCACACTGGACACAATCCTAGAGCACTTGATGCTAGAAATGTGTTTCATTGCCATTCTCTTTCTCCCCAGTTGCTGTTTTATTATTCTGTCCTCACCAGCAGTGACTGACAAGGTAGATGATTTCCAGCCCTGGCGGTGATGTCCTCTGTGAAGAATGAAGCAAGCAGTGGAGGGAGGGGACTGAACTTTACCAGTCAAAGTCCGATACAGCTCTATCTCCACCGTAAGTTCTTTTGGACTGCGCTGATCTCTAGAGGTTTGCTGAAGGTGTTTGAACCTGACAGGTTTGAACTAACTCGCACAATGAAATTTGTTGTCTGCTTCCTTCCACCAGTCAGGAACTGAGAAGGTTATTGTACTCTCCACTGGCTGCCTGTCTTAAAATAGACACAGCAAATGCTACAATGAATGCAGCCCTCATCAAGCTGCCTGGGAACACGGCCTGACCAGTACTGCTCCAGACACCAGGCAAAGATGAGGTCTGGGACTTGGGCACGAGGGCTGGGTTTCATTTGCATTCCACTTAGGAACCTTGACAAACTATCTCCAGAATGTACTCTTACATAATGGATACGTTTCCCCAACTGATAAATGCCAATTTTCCAGTGGACCATGGAAAAATATCTATTTTTGGCCACTCCATGGGAGGCCACGGAGCTCTGACTCATGCTTTGAAGAATCCTGGGAAATGCAAATCTGTGTCAGCGTTTGCTCCACTTTGCAACCAGTTCCCTGTCTTTGGAGGAGAACAGGCACCAGAAAAAGAAAGAAAGAAAAACGTCTCTCAAAGGATATTTGGATCAGATGAACCCAAGTGAAGCCTTATGACACTGCTCTTGTTAAGAAGTTTCATTCAGGCTCTGGTTATGCAAAAATCAAATAGATGATGACCAAGTATCTCATCAAGAAAGCTTCTTCCTGCTCCCTTTCTAGCTTTTGTTTTGAAATTGCCAAAGGGTTGTGATTATAGTTACTTTCCATTGTCATCTTTATGAATGGTCACATCAGACTTCATGCAAAACACTTGGATTCTGGAAATGTCAGCTACTCGATTCTCTCTTCCAAATTGTACAAGCTAAAGAGAAATGTATTGATTCGTTTAAAATTTGTGATTTTGCGTTGCTAAACAGGAGCCCTGGTGACATTGTGGTTATGTGTTGGGTTGCTAACCACACAGTTAGTAGTTTGAAACCACCAGCCACTTGGTAGGAAAAAGATGAGGATTTCTGCTTTTCTATGGAGTAACAGACTCAGAAACCCGGAGGGGCAGCTCTCCTCGGTCCTGGCGGGTCACTGTGAGATGGAATTGACTCAATGGCCGTGATCTAGAGAGTGGTACTAAAGGGATTTACTTTACAAAAGGATATATGAAGCAAAGCAAAAAAAGTTGGGGTGTATATTAGTGATATTAAAAGGCTTATCCGTCACCAAGTATGTTTGCATGGCACCGCGCATGATTCAGAATTTTTTTCTTTAGCTGTCTGTTTTAAAAGGTGAAAGAGGGAACCGATTACAAGGAACTATATGTGACCCCCTCCCTGGGGGACAGACAACCGAAAAGTGGGTGAAGGGAGACGTCGGATAGGGCAAGATATGACAAAATACCAATTTATAAACTATCAAGGGCTCATGAGGGAGTGGGGAGTGGGGAGGGAGGGGAAAAATGAGGACCTAATGTCGGGGGTTTAAGTGGAGAGAAAATGTTTTGAGAATGATGTACAAATGCGCTTTACACAATTGATGTGTGTATGGATTGCGATAACAGTTGTATGAGCCCCTAATAAAATGTTTAAAAAAAAAAAAAGGTGAGTAAGGCTGGCCTTATTTTACAGATCTCTTTGACACATTTAATGAGGTTGTAGTAAATCTCTCAAGACTCATCTGAAGGTAAGTTTTGTTGCCTGAAGAATACATTTTCATAGATCAGGGAGAAGTAAGAAAGCACTTTTTAAAAAAGAAGTTGATTTAAATGGTAGCCCCCACTCTCTTCCTTGAGAAACTTGAAATATAAACTACTGTTTGCTGTAGAATTCTTCCCTTCTACATCCCATTTTGTCTTCTTAGGCCAGGTTCTTCTGGGAAGCAAAATCACCGAAGCATGGATGCTTTAGAAAATTCTTAAAATAGAATGAAATTTCCCATGAACTTTTTGAAGCCAGAGAGAAATTTATTTCATAAAAAAATGTCTCCCATGATGTTGGTAGAGACTGGCAAGTCCAAAACTTTGGGATCACATAGATAAAGGGGCCGATGACCCCAAGATCACCTAGGCCACAGCAGGCTCATATGCTGCATAGGCTAATGAATCCCATGACCTTCTGGCAATATGGCTGAAATTCCAAGAACCAGGGATCAGATGCAGGATCCAGACCAAGCAACAAGTCATCAACCTTTGCCAGAATGTGTATATTTATTGGATGCAGGCCACACCCATGAGGACACTCCTGTTCACCATTGGCTACTCATAACAGATCTCATCAAGGAACCAGTTGCATGATAGTAGATCTCATTATGAGGGATGACTATGCCATCACTGTCCAACAGGAAACTCATGGCTCACCCAAGTTGACACACAACCTTAATTTCACCTTCACATCTTCTGTCCCAAGTGTTTCACAAAGGTTATATTGAATTTAGGAGTCTTTGGGTCTTTAAAATAGCAACCATGCTTGATTAAAAGCTGAAAGAATGGGGCTTTGAGTCCATGTAGCACCACCTCAGAAGAAAGGCAAATTGATCAACTGTTGAAAAAACCAATAAAATACTCATGGAACATAGTTCTACTCTGACACACACGAGATCAGTGTCAACTCAACATGAACTGATTTGCACTGATTTAATTTCATCTATTTTCATCATCACTTGAATTTAGCCACAAGATTAGTTAGGTGCTTATTAAATCTTCAAAAAAGCCGCATTTCAGGCATCGCTACTTTGATGATTCTTAAAGCGTCAAATCAAATAACAGCCTCTTGAGGTTATTTCTATTTCAATTCAGAATGATTTTCAATGAGACCCGCCAAGTGGTCACGGGTGGTAGACTTCAAAGTTTTTATTCCAGTCAGGTCATGATTTTATCACTCAGGCGACAGTGACTCAGCCAGCCTCGTCACTCAGCAGCCCTATCACCACAGGCAGAGCCTAGCTCTTCCTGCCCTCTCTACCCTGCACAGAGCACCCAGCCTTCTCTACTGCCTCCTCCTGAGTCTCCTTCCACTCTCACACTTCCAGATGACTCCATGGTAGCCTCACCTTTCTATCGCAGCTCCTGCCCGCGCCCTGGCAGGTTCTCCAGCCTCTGCACTAATTACATCTTCAGGAGGAGGTCATGGTGTCTTAGTTTCCTATGGCTGATCTAATAAAGTACCTCAAAGTGGGTCACTTAAAACAATAGAAATTTACTCTCTCACAGGTCAGCTGTATGGATTTCAGGATGTCTGGAGAGACAGGTTCTCTTTTACAGCTCTAGAGAATGATCCCTTTTGTCTCTTCCAGCTTCTGATAGTCGCAGGTGTTCCTTGACTTGTGACAGCATCACTCCTGTCTCAGCTTGTATTATCACAGAGACATCAACCTCGTGTGTGTGTGTCCCTGTGCGTCTTTTCTTTATAAGGATACCACTCAGATTATATCAAGGCCCACCGAACTCAGATATGACCTGAAGTTGACATGACTGATAACTTCTTCAAAGACCCTGCTTCCAAACAAGGTCACATTCACAGAACAAGCACTGAGTGAGAATCCAGGTCTTCTGTCAGAATTTGCTCCCTTCCTTCCACCAGTCTTCCATTGATTCATTAGATGTGCCTAGACCCACAGATCTTCTGAAATGATGGAAAGTGGAAAAAAAGATGTGCTGTCTGTATTTCACATAAAACCCAGTGGCAGAAATCTCACTCGGAAGAGCAGTCATCCAGAAGCTAAAAAAATAGCTAAAATAAATAAGTCTTTACTATCCCACAGCATCCTTTGGGGATCATGGTTAAGGACATGCCTAGGAACCCCTCATCACTACAAGCCCAAAGCTTGCATAATGTAATCAAAATTATTCATGTTTCAAAACTGAAGGGACACTGCTTCTATTAAGGCTGATGGAAAAAATATTGGGAATGATTAATGGTGATGGCTGAACAACATGACAAGCATATTTAATGTCACTGAATGGGACATGTGAAGATTGATGAAATGACAAATGCTGCTTAACTCGTTATTATAACAAAATAAAAGAGATGCAATATAACCAAAGTAACCAAAATGTAACCAATTGCTGGGCCTGGGTAAAGGATGTACTGGTGTTTCTTGTATCTTTCAGGCAACATGTCTGAATGTTCGATATGTTATAAAATCATCCAGAAGCGAAAAGAGAAGAGCGTGCCTGTCGTTTCTCTCTGCTTCGTTCAGGAATTTCCCCAGCATTACCAAGCCCTTGTGTTGGCAGCTGAGACAGCCACTGACAGCTGGGGAGTTATTTTCTCCTTCAGTCACAAGATGATGGAGATCATGGAGGATGGGAAGTGTGGGGGAGAGAGGAGGAGACAAATGCTCGCCACTCGGCTCAGAATTGGGTAGGCTTGCTCATACATCTTCCTTTCATGTTGCTCAGACACCTAGATAACTCACGATTCCATCACCTGTGTTTGAGAAGGGCCAACTGGACCACACCAACAAAACTTGTGAAGTTGTACAAAGAAGGAACCAGGTTTAAATCAGTCTGGTTGTTTTGCAACATCATTACAGAATACTTAATCCAAGCTGCATTGTTCCCCCAAATTGAGGAATTCATAAAACTCAATAGATTATTATTTCCCAAGTATGGCATCTGGCCAGTCAAATGATTTGGATTTGATTACTCATGTATGGTTTTGACTGTTGAACTAGAACAGGCAGAGACTTGGGATCTGGAATTGTTCATGAAAAATGTTTTAAGTGTCCTGGCATGGAATATGCCTTACTGGAGAGACATTGTTTTAAAATGTCCCACTTGCTGCCTTAGAGATTCCTTTAAGTTATAATTTAACCTTATCTTCAAATTTATCAAATAGGTGTTCTTAGTTGCAAATGTGGCAGCCCCTAATGCATGACAATCCCATTAAAAGGAAAATAAAGACAGAAAAGACCAAGGTGGATCTCAGAAGAACATGTGAAAGTTGCTCTGGACCATACAGTAGCTAAAGCAATTGACAGAAATGATGCAGTAAAGGAGTTGAGCAAAAATTATCGAAGGGCAGCTTGAGAAGATAAGTAATGTATTCTAATAAGTTGTGCAAAGACCTGGAGTTAGAAAACCAGAAGGGAAGAACACACTCAGTATTTCATATGGTAAAGAACTGAAGAAAAAAAATCCAAACGTTAAGGTACAATAATGAAGGTGTATATTGGCAAAATAGGAGTCCTCGTGGCATAGTAGTTACAAGTTGGGCTGATAAGCACAAGATCAGCAGTTCAAAACCACCAGCCACTCCGAGGGAGAAAGACAAGGCTTTCTACTCTAGTAGAGCGTTAGCATCAGAAACCCATAAGAGCAGTCCTACTCTGCTCTTTACGTCATCATGAGTGAGAATTGATGCAATGACAGTGACTTGGGCCTTGGTTGGCAAAATATCGAACACTACAGGAAGCATCTAAAAAGACGGAAGGAGGACACTCCACAGACCCTCTACGGCAAAGATGTGAGATAACAGATGTGGAGGATAGTCTTGAAACCCTGAGCTTCAGTGGAAAGGATAGAGAAGTGAATTGATGGGAACAGAGCAGCTAGAGAGGGAAAAGATGGAGGACTTGTCAGCTGAATTACAGCGACACCACCATAATCATCTCCACTTGCTCAGGATCAGGACCGCCTGGCACCAGTTACTGACAGAGTGTTGAGAGCCTTCCCTGCTCCCCACATCCTCGTGGTGACAAGGGGAGGACCAACCCTCACCCTCACCCACTCAGTAGCTAGTTACACCACCATGCTATCTGAAGTTATACCTACCTCTTTGTGAATCAGCTCCTGATGCACCATTCCCATCTCCGGAGATGCATGAGCTCTGCCCATCAAAACAGCAGAAACACAACACTGAGTAAATAGCCTGTCTCATGCCACTTTGGAAAGGAAAGCGCTCCTTCCATAACTACCAGCCTTGCCCCCAGCTGTCCTCAGAACTCAAAGGAGTTTTTTCTGGGGAAAATACACCCTGAGCCCAGCCACCCTCCAAAACTGCAGGAACTAATTCCTGATCTCAGATCAAAGCTAGGCCAACAAAATCTATGTTAGACTGTCTCCCCCATCTCATTCCTCTCCCTTACCTTGTGAGCTTCCTGGTGAGTGTCAACCCAGCCCTTCACAATTGTCTGACTTACTTTTTTCCCTTTCTGGCTTGTTTATTGTACTTTATACTTTCTTTACCTGGTTTTTACATTCCTTTTTATATTTTAGTTATTATAATATTTTTTCTTACTGTTGTTTGTTTGCTTTCCATGCCTGCTTATTTATAATATTTCTAATATTAGCATTCTAAATTACAATTATTATTGGCATTTGCTCCTCTCTCTTCCCCACCCCACCTCTTGTGTTCTACCTGACTAGAGACAACAATCATGCCTACATGAGGCAGCCACATCTGTACCTGCAGCTGATGAGCCTATGGGACAAGGGCCACTATATACTGTACAATCTGATCATCAACTAAGCACAGATACAACACCACCACTATGTTTCAGAGACAACAGACAACTTCAGTTCACATGAAGAAACAAGACACAGTGACTCAAACAAATCACCAACGTGCAGATCCAAGGATCCTTCTGAGCGGAACAGGCATTATAATAACCTGATAAGGAATTTAAAAGAATGATCTGTGAGTATTTTCAATAAATTGAGAGTGAGATTGAATCAAGCTGCAGATAAAAGTAAGGGAAAAAACAAGAAAACCTTTATAAGAATTCAAGAAAACACTACAATAACGAACTGAAAAAAAAAAACAAATGGAAACTTAAAATCTGTACAAAAACAGCAACAACAACAAAATGCAGAAGATTAATACCAAGATTTAAGAAACAGATGATGCATTAAAGAGCGAAAGAGTAGACTTGAACCACTAGGAGTCTGAATTAGTGAGCCTGAACAGAAATCTCTCCAGACTAATCTGCTGGAGGAACAATTAAAATAAAACCTAAGAATTGTATGAGATACCATCAAGAGGGATAATTTACATGTGATAGCAATTCCAGAACAGGGAGAGAATAAAAAAGGCAGAGAAAATTTTCAAAGAATTGTTTGGAGAAAACTTCCATAACATCTTGAAAACTGAGAAGATATGCATGTAAGAAACTGAATGAACTCCAAACAGGAATGATCCCAAAAGAAAGTCACCACTACGTATCATAATAAAATCTTCTAAAACTAAAGACAAGGAATGAATCCTGAAAGCAGCCCAAGAAAAGTAAAAATTTATCTACAAGGGGAACCAATAAGATTTAGTTCTAATTTCTCAGCAGACACTACATTGGAAAGAATACATTCAGAAGATATATATATATAATCCTGAAGTAAAATAATTGTCAAGCAAGGATCACATAACCAGCAAAAATTGTACTTGAAATATGACTTTGAAATGATTTTGAGGGAACAAATATTAAAGAAATTTGTGAAAACTAAGGCTAACCATACAACAAATACTAAGGGAAGTTATTTGGACAAAGAATCAACAACATGAGATTAAGATAAATGACAACATCACCCTGAAATAAACCCATATATAGAAGTAGGCAAAGTAAAACAAACTCACAAGACTGCAAATAGGGAACCAGAGACATCAATTTGTAATTAAGACAATTACAAAATAACTAGAGCAGTGAAGTTACAGTGTAGTTACTTCCTCCGAGTGGGAGGAAACCAAGTAGATTTCAAAATTGTTTTAAACTTGGGAGGAAATGAATAAATTAAAAAGTAACCTTAAAGAAAATGAATAAACGTCATCTAAAAAAGATGGAAAGTAATGATTTAGTAAACACAAAAACAATAGCAATGAAGAAAATGACAAGGACACCTACCAACAAAATTAACTCAGCACAGAAAATTATGTGAAACAAAGGAATCAGCAGCACTACAAAGAATGCACAGCAAAAGTACAGCAATAAAATTATATCTATCAATAATTACTCTGCATGTAAAATTGACTCACTGCTTCCATCAAGAAATAGAGAGCAGCAAAAAGGGTAAGAAACCAAGTCACCAACATGTTGTCTATAAGAGACATGTCTTACACACAAGGACAAAAAAGGCTGAAAGTCAAAGGTTGGAGAAATTATATCAAGCTAATGGCAATAAAAAAATCAGGAGTAGCAATATTAATTTCAGATTAAATAAATGTTAAGGCAAAATCTAGGATAAGAGTTAAATAAGGGCAGTATATAACGATATAAAGGGTCAATTGAACAAGAGACTATAAGCATAATAAGTATCTATGTACTCAATGAAAGATCCTCAAAAGACATTAATCAAACTTTTACAGATATGTACACCTCTACAATAATAGTAGGAGATTTTAACACACCACTCTGAATGAAGGAAAAAATTAATAGAGAGAATTTCAACAAAAACATAAGTAAACAGCATAATCAATCAATTTGAACTTATAGATAAATACAGAACATTCCATCCACCAACAGTGCAATGTACACTATTTTCCAGTACACATGAGATATTCTTCCCCCCCAAAAAATATGGTAAACCACTGAGTAAACTTCAATCATTCAAAAATATCAAGATCAGAGCTGTACAAGCCCTGGATAAAATGATTTTTTTAATCAAGATAATACAAAGCATCTTTTCAGATGACAACACTATAAAACTAGAAATAAACAGTAGATGATCAAAGAAAAAAAGTAAAATATACAGACACAGAGTAACACTCTGCTATAAAAACAACTGCATAGATATAAAAGTGAAATTTTTAAATTGCTTGAAACAAACAGAATGAAAATAGAACATACCAAAACTTTTGGAAGGGTGGAAGAGATCAAGGGGAGGGAAGTAAGAGGCTGGACTCTAGCTGGAAGGTAGATAGGCATTAGCTTGGGTGAAAGGAAAGACACTATCCTACATGAATGAGACGGGTGGGGGAGGGTGTGGGTGGGAGATAGGGAGAGACTTGATAAAGTAAGTTGTGGAATGCAAAAATCATCACCTGATATATAAACCCCTACCTATATCTCAATAAATATATATTTTACAAAAAACAGAACTAAGAGGGCAAAATATAGCAATAAATAAAAGCATCAGAGATGAAGAAAAAGCCATCCAAAATAAACACCTTAACCCAACATCTTCATCAACTAGGAAAAGAGGAACAAAATAAGTTTACAGCTACCAGAAAAAATTAAATGGGCAGAATCAACTGAAATAAAGAGGATAATAACAGAATACTATGTTATTTGAAATTTCTGGAAACACATTACCTACCTAAACTAACATGGGTTGTTGTAAAAAAAAAACCATGATGAAAGAATAAACTGACTTGATCCTTAAAATCTCCCAACAACAACCACGAAAGTCTGAGCCCAGATGATTTGACTGGTGAATTCCATCAAACATGCAGAAAGGAGTTGACATGAATTCTACTCAAACTATTTCAAATTATAGAAAAGTATGGGAAACTCCCAAATTAATTTTAGGAAGTGAGCATAATCATGATATGAAACCCAAACAAGTACATCATCAGTAAAGAAAAGTATAGCCATATGAATATAAATGCCAAATAACAAAATCCTAGCCAATAGATCCTAACAATATAAAAAAATAAAATCATAACCATGAGGGGTTCATATGAGTTATTCAATATTAGCAAAACAATCAATGCAATTCATCATATAAATAAACAAAGGAAAAGAACTATAAGGTCATGTCAATTAATGCAGAAAAGTCTTTTGACAAAATCTAGTCAGCTTTCTTTACATTAATAAAGTAAATCAGGAAAACAATATTATTTATAATAGCCATTCAAATGATTAAATACTTAGAAACAAATCTAACTGGGGACAAGAGAGTGGGAATCTATACAAAGGCAACTACAAAAGACTAATACAAGAAATCAAAAGAGCCCTACATAAATGAAAGAATATATAATGCTCATGGATAGGAAGAGCTTCCTTAGATCTTCCTTATGGCCCATTTTAAAGCTGTTTCAGTTGTTTAAAAAGTAAAGAGGAAATACATGTGGATTAAGCCCCTGACAAATCCCCTCTGACCATGAACCAGGAATGGGAATAGCCTTGGTATTATGCAGAATGCACTGGAAAATGGATTGTTGCAAATGCAGTTTTGTTAAAATTTGTTGAAAATGTCTATATTGCAAAAAATGATCTAGAGCTGTAGTGTAATCTTGATCCAGATTCCAACATCACTCTTTAAAGAGATGGAAAAATGAATCATCAACTTTACATGGATATTAAAGAGACTCCAGATAAGCAAAGCACTACTAAAGAAGAAGAACAAAACAGGAAACTTCAACCACCTGGAACTGGTACAACAAGCACATCGCCCAGTGGAACAGAACAGAGAATCTAGAAGTAAATCCATCCACCTACAAACAGCTGGTTTTATTTTACTTTTTAATAATTTCACTTTTAACAGTTTTATTGGCATATTGTTCACATACCATACAATTCAATAGTTCAATCACATCAAGAAATGTTGTATAATCATCACTACAATCTGTTTTAGAACATTTTCTTCATTCTTAGACTCATCATCATTATTTCCCCATTTCCCTCCAACTTCCCCTGCCACACCTCCAACGAATCATTCATCTAGTTACTGTCTCTATAGATTTACCTGTCCTGGATTTTAGATACAGAGAACATTTTTTAAGCTAACAGAAATAACAAAGTAACATAAATAACCTCAATTGAAAAGAAAGCAGAAAATTTTAAAAACTAGAACAAATTTAAGTGGCTCATAAAGTAAATCAAATGATAGAGTGCTAAATTTTAACAAAACTGCATTTGCAATAATCCATTTTCCAGTGCATTCTGCATAATACCAAGGTTATTCCCATTCCTGGTTCATGGTCCAAAGGGGATTTGTCAGGGGCTTAATCCACATGTATTTCCTCTTTACTTTTTAAACAACTGAAACAGCTTTAAAATGGGCCATAAGGAAGATCAAATGATAAGATATTACATTTTGACCTGACTATGTCTGCCATAATCAATTTTTCAATGCTCTCTGTCTCATAACAGGGCTATTCACACCCTCACCTATGATAGGAGGGAATTCACCAGAGGCTTAATCCATGTGTGGACCCTGCAAATGGATTTTAGGCTTCCACTGTCATCCATAGCCTTCCGAAAGTCAGGTGTTCACAATTTAAGTTCTGATAGCATGCCTTCATTTAGATTTGGATTATAGGCTGGTGTGGTTCTGTGTTAGACAGGGTTCTCTAGAGAAACAAAACCAGAATGCTAATACTTTTATATATATTTATGCAGGTAGATAGATCTACAACATAAGAAATAAACAGTTAATTAAATTATAAAGCAGTACAAATGACTCAGCACAACTCTGTTCCCTGAGACAGCTGTGAGACACTGGCAGTCCTTCAAGACAGGAGGGCCGCCAGGTAGTCTTCTGTAGAGCAATTCAGGCTATCCGGGGCATAGGCAGCAAACAGCAAGGCAAGTCATCAACAGTCAGCCAGATGACAGGGTCCGACAGTCCCCCGCTCAAGAGATATAAATCCCAGTGATGTGGCGAAGCAGGTCTTGAAGGAACGTCAAATTATAGCAACACAGTCTACGGATAAGATGTCCCACAGGTAGTGTAGCTTGAAAATTGAGGCAAGGAACAATAAAGGCAGTCCCACACTGATCTGATGATCAAAGAGCAAGAGACAAAAAAGGCAAGGCTCGCAGAGACATTTATGTCTCCACCCTTCGATTAATCCCACATGTGTTTATTGGCCAGGTTGGCACAATAAGCTAACTACCTCAGCTTCTTACATGTGGACTTAGTTAATGCCTCACTTAGATGGCTGCTTGTTTGAAAACAAACCTTTAAGACCCCAGAGGCTATTCTTTCTGATAGTTGGGCACCATTGAGTTTCTTCACCACAGATTGCTATAGCACCCCTGTCTTCAATGATCTCTTCATAAGGCTGAACATCAAACAGGGACTTGTCATAAGAACTGATTGTTCTTATATTAGGCCTACAATTAAGTACAAGCTCAAAATCCATTCATGCAATTTTGGTTTATATGTGTCTCTGGTTCACCTTAAAGGTATCGTTGTTATGTTATGTGAGAGATCACTATCAATCATTCCCCTGGCCACCACTTCCACTATCACCAAGTCAATGAAAACTAATAGCAACCCTATAGGGAAGGGTAGGACTGCTGCTGTGAGTCTCTAACCCTGAAAATCTTCACAGGACTAGAAAGCCTCATCCTTCCCCAACTGAGTTGCCTGGTGCCTTTGAACTGCTGACCTTGCAGTTAGCAGCCCAATGCATAACCACCATGCATGAATAGTATCATTAGTTTAGGCAGTGGTGTAGAATTTAAAACACCAAACAGCTGATCTTTGGCAAAGGGCCAAAACATAAAATGGGTTAGAGGTCATTCCTTTAACAAATAGTATTGGCAAAAGCCAACAAATTCAGTTAACCACTGAATTTCCTTCTTGCCAGTTATTATTAGTTTAGTTATATTTCTCTGAGACAAGACAATAACAAGAAATCTGGAGAACTGGAGAGAACATGAAATCATTCAAGACATATTCAAGCCATGTAGTAAACCCTGAAAATACAGAGGTAAAATACACTTTCTGTCTTTGATCTAGAAAATAACAACTCAGGAGTAGGGGAGGAGGAGGCGGCAAACATGGGAAAAGAGCAAAGAGAAGGTCAGTTCTGTTAGCCTGGTGAAGGATCAAGGGGTTTGGGGGAAGAGCTTAGGAAGGCATCTCCTTGAGCAACCTTGAAAGATAGATGTTTATTTGGCTTATGGAACAGGAAGAAGAAGGGGAGGAATGTTCTGAAAATAAGACAAATAAAAATAAGTGCAGATCCATTGAGATGGAAACAAAATGGATTTTTTTTTAGTCATTTTATTGGAGGCTCGTACAATTCTTATCACAATCCATACGTCCATCCATTGTGTCAAGCACATATGTACATTTGTTGCCCTCATCATTCTCAAAACATTTGTCTTCTACTTGAGCTCTTAATATTGGCTGCTCATTT
>NW_022111339.1:5646798-5652153 GCF_000313985.2 Echinops telfairi
CAATGTGTTCTTGCAATGAGTAAGAGCTTGAGCGGAGGTCCAATGTCCATCTGCTGCCTTAATACTAAACCTATAAATATATGCACGTAGATCTGTTTCCCCACACTCTTATATAAATATATTTATATATGTACATTCCAGTCTTTAGACCTCTATAAATACCCTTTATTTATCCAGTTCTTTCCTCTATTTCCTTTTACTTTCCTCTTGTCCCACTATCATGCTCAACCTTCATTTGGGTTTCAGTACTTTCTCTCAGTTACATTGCCCTTGTGAATCCCTACCAGACCTCTCACACCCTCCTTGCCACTGATTTTGGATCAGTTGTTGCTCTCCTGTTCCTGGGTTGGTCAGCACCACCTCCTTACCCCTGTCTCCCCCTCTCCCGTGTCCCCCCGGAACCATTGGTCCTGTTGTTTTCTCCTCCAGACTATATGTCAGTCTATCTTATCTAGATAGATCTGTAGAGATGATAATATGCACCAAAAATCAAGCCATAGCAAGATAGGCGATGAGCGAGAACACAGCGATGACAACAAAAAAGAAAACCAATTACCCATCGAAGAATAAATTAATTAAAAGAAAGAAAAACCTGTAAATAGATCAAGGTCTGATTTTTGATCCCTAGGCATGTCCCTCAGTCAGTCTGATGGGTACCATGCTCTGGCCGCAGAGTATGTCCTTTGTACTTCCTCAGGGGCTCCGTGCTCTGTTCCCATGTTTGCTCTGCCACATACTTTTAATGGTTTGCCTCGGTGTCACAGGGTCAGTCTGGGCCAGTCCCGACACTGAGTCTCCAGTGTTGTCCCCCTTAGGGCCCTGGGAAATCAAGGGACAGTGTGTCTCGTAGTGGGATCAGCCATATTGTCCATTCCGTCCATTGGCTGTTCAGAGTGGGGATGTCGTCCTCTAGGCCCGGTTGTGTCAGGATGTGCTCCACTCTTTCTTCCTCCCCCTGAAGTGCTCCCATTTGCTCTGATCAGACATGACCCTCTCCTCTAGCTGCAGCTTCAGTGCCATTCTCTCAAGTAAATTCTTCTGTGGGGAGGGGCAGTTGTCCACTTAGCTGGTGTGGGGGCGGAGCCCTCGGGCTCCTCCACTGGCTCCCCACTCCTTGCTGGCAAGCTGCATTCCTCTGGCCCAGGCTTTAAATCTGGTCCCTCTTTTGCTGTGGAGACACAAACAATACCCTTCCCTTGGGTGGGTCAGTGCCCTATTCCTCTGTCACATATCTTTTTTTTTCTTTCCCCTAGCCTCCCTGACCCCCTTTGTAGTTGGCTACCATATATATGTACCCCTGGATTTGGTCTGGCCCTTGCCATACTACCTGGACCTTACCCCTGGAGTATTTGTATACAGTAGCTTTTTCCCTGTGCCCCATTTGCATTTACCTTTCTGTTCTTTCTTTTTATATATATATAAACTTACCTCAGCGGACTCATGTTATACTTGTCCTTTTGGGCTTGGCTTACTTCACTTAGCATAATTTCCTCCAGTTCTTCCCATGCAGTGATATGCTTCATGCGTTCATCCCTGCTTTTTAGCGATGCATAGTACTCCATTGTATGTATGTACCACAGTTTTTTGTTTTTTTTTTAAAGATATTTTGCATTTGTATTTTAGAGCTACAAAAAAAAGTGTGCATCATTGTTCCAAAATCTCAAATGTGTATATATTGTTCCAGATACAAGATCTTCCATGTGGTCATAAATTGTGGCAAGCCTTTTTTTTAGTGTATATACAGTTTTATTCATTTTTCTTTATTTTCTTTTTTTAACATTTTATTAGAGGCTCATACAACTGTTATCCCAATCCATACACACATCAATTGTGTACCACAGTTTTTTAATCCATTCGTCTGTTGATAGAAATTTGGGTTATTTCTAACTCCTTGCGATTGTGAACTGTGCCGCAATGAACATCGGAGCACAGATATCTGGCCGTGGTTTGTTTCTTGCCTCTTCTGGTTATATGCCCAGTAGGGGGTTTGCTGGGTCCTATGGTAACTCAATTTCCATCTGTTTGAGAAATTACCAAATCAATTTCCATAGTGGCTGCACATACCTACAGGTCCACCAGCAGTGGATGAGAGTTCCTATCTCACCACAGCCCCCTCCAACACTTGTTACTTTCTGATTTTTTGAATAGGGCTATCTTTGAGGGTGTTAGGTAGTATCTCATAGTTGTTTTGATTTGCATTTCTCATATGGCTAATGATTGGGAACATTTTCTCATATGTTTATTGGCCATTCGGATTTCAGACTCTGTGAAACTTCTGTTCAGGTCCTTTGCCCACCTCCTCAGTGGGCAGTTAGTTTTTCTCTTATTGCAAAGTATTGTAGATTTTAGTAATAAGGCCTTTGTGTGATGTGTCATTGTTAAAGATGTTTTCCAAGTCAGTACACTGTCTTATTATTCTCTTGGTGAATTCTTTCGATGTACACAGGTGTCTTATGTTCAGTATGTCCCACTTGTCTATTTGTGACTCCTCTGTATTTGTATCCTTCCTTATTTCTGATAGTCTATGTATTCCCTGTGCCAAGGTTCTCAGGTTTGTCCCAACAGAATGGATTCTTTAAAGAAATGGAAAATCATCAAGAAAGAGACCCAAGATTAGCAAAGCACTAGTAAAGAAGAACAAGGTGCAACTCTCACAGACCAGCCTCAAAATCTACTAGACAGCCATGTGAAAGAAGCTTATTACTTGTACAATGGAAGATACATAGACCAGTGGAACAGAATTGATCCATATACCTGTAGACAGCTGATCTTTGACAAATGGCCAAAACGCATGAAATGGGGAAAAGAATCTCTTTAAAACATGGTGCTGGCAACACTAAGGTGCCCTGGTGGCATAATGGTTACGATTTTAACTTTGATCTGAAAGGTCAGCAGTTCAAAGCCTCCAGCCACTCCTAAAGGGGAAAGATTGGGCTTTCTACTAAAGAGTTCCAGTCTCGGTAACGCATAAGGGTAGTTGTACCCTGTCCTATAAGGTCGCTATGAGTTGGCCTTGACATTATGGAATTGAATGAATGATTGAATGAATAAGTGAATGATGATGATGGCAACAGTGGGTGAAACAAGACCCCTGTCGCATACCATATACAAGGTGGATCAAAGACCTAAAGGTAAACCTATAACTATAAAGATCATCAATAAGGATCAAGGTAGGGGCCCTAACACTTGGAAAAAATATATCATCAGCCAAAACTGAAGACACATAAGGAGCAATGTACAAACTAGATGACTGAGACCTACTGCACATAAGATATTTGGTTGAATCAAAATATTTCACCAAGAGTAAAAAGAGAAGCCATAAACAGGGACAAAATTGGCACTGGTGTATCAGACAAGCAACTAGCCCTAAACTTATACACAACTTTAAGTGCTCAACAAGAAAAAGATAAATAATCCAATAAAAAAACCGAGGAGAGGATAAGAAAAGACTTCATCAAAGAAGACCTTCAACAAGGTAAGGGAGAAGGGTGGAAACCTTCAATGATGGTTTGTTTTATTAAATTGACCTGACATGTTTTACCCTGGGTGTAAACTATATTTAGTTATATACACATTCTTAAATAAAGTTCCCATGGTTTTTTAGAAAAGACATTTAGAAGCTAACAAACATTAAAAAAATAATATTTGTGACCATTAACCATTAGAGAAAAACAGAAAACAACTAATGTTGGTGAACATCTGGAGAGATTAGCACCCTCATAGCAGCTGATGGAACTGTAATACGGGGCAACCACTTTAGAAAACGGCATGATTCTTCTACCAGTGGGAGAAAGGTGACGGAATCTGCTGAAATGGCATGTTTGTGGAGGCAGATCATCATCCGCCTGTTCTGTTGGTGGGTGAAAGTTCCACACATGAACATTGTGTTTATAGGCTTTTTCCGTTTGCCAGTAAAAGACCGTAGCAATCGTGTGCACTAAGATAGGTAATTTATACTAAAGTAGGGTGGGGTGATTCAACTGATGGGAATAGTTTCAGCAGCCGTGAGTGTAAGGTCGTCATCCCAAAGAGAGGAGCCTGTGGTTTAGCTTTATTTTGACATAATGTATAATCCAGGGACTTGTTCTCTCATTGCCCCACAGTCTATTTGGATACACATCTTCGAGGAGAACTTTTCACCAGCCTAGCTCAGACAGTGTTAGCTACCTTTGTGTCCGATTGATATGCCTGGGCTTGTGTTACTTAAGAACACAATCTGGTAGGGGATTGTGGAAGTTCAGCACCAAACTGACCCCTGAGAGCATTACTTTTAGAGCATCTTAGACTTTTTGAGGTCCGTTGAGGTTCTAGCAACAGTCCCTTCACATAAAGTAGTTAATTAGAAAATGATCACATTCTACAAGGAAAAGCAATAGAACAGAGATATGCTAGAGCCATTCCAACAGTGGGCACCTTCCTTTGTCCACTGTATTATCAACACTTGGATACAGCCCTTGTTCTTCATTATGACCGAGTTAGCTCTTAATTTCTGGTGGCCCTAGGTATACCTAAACAAAACGTTGCCCAGCCCTGTATACCTGTACCATCTTCATGATAGTTGATATGCTTCAGTCCATGGTTGCGGTTGCTATGCCAATGCATCTAATTGAGGACTCCCCTCGTGATCAGGGAAGACCATTCCCTAGAAAAGGACATCATGGTAAAGTAGAACTTGGCAAAGTAGAGAGTTGGTGAAAAAGAGGAAGCTTCACAACGAGATGGGTCGACACAGTGACTGCAACAATGGGCTGAAACATAACAATTGTGATGATGACACAGGCCTGGGCAGTGCTTGACTCTGTGGCACAAAGAACTACGAGGAGGCGGAGGAGGCTCGATGACATCTTACAACAACCACACCTCAAAAAGATAAGCTGACATTCTAACCATCAGTACTTGTGAATGTGACCTTTTGGGAAAGATGGTGTTTGAAGATGTGATCAGTTAGCATCAGGTCATACGTGTGTAGGGTGGATCATAGTCTAATCTGAGTGGAGCCTTAATAAAAGATAACAGACACAGAATTACTAATAGAAGGGAATATTGGGTGAAGGTGGAAGTAGAGATTCGAGCTTTTAGAAGCTAGGATTGACAAGAAAGGAACTTCATTTAGTGAGACAAGATGGCCTGCTGTCACCTTGATTTCAGACTTTGGGCCTATCTATTTCTGTAAATATCCATCCAAGGAAATCCATATAACATGTGGCCCACCATGAGTCAGACTTGATGGCGATCTGTTTTTTGTTTTTTTCAAGGGTTCTGTGTTAGACAGGGGTCTCTAGAGAGATAAAACCAAATTGCTGATAATATATTTATTTATAAAGATAATTAGATATATAACAAGAAATGAACTGT
>NW_022111339.1:5652542-5653619 GCF_000313985.2 Echinops telfairi
AAGGCTCACCAAGCCATTTATCTCTCTGCCCTTCAATTAATCCCACTTGTGTTTATCAGCCAGGCTGGCACAATAAACTATCTCAGGTTCTAATGCAAAACCCCATTGCAGTGCAATATTAATATCTACAAACAATACTGACTTCTCAGAGATTCACCTTGGTGTTTATTTGTTGTATTTATTTTTTGAAATTTTACGAAAATATGAATTACCTTGTTCCTCTTTCTCTTTTGTTTTGCCAATTTCATAATTATTATTACATATATATGGGAAATGGCCAGTAATATGCGTTTTTCAAGTGGATTTAGTTTGGGTTCAGTTTGATTTAGTCTAATCGGGCAACTTTTTTTTTAATTGCTATATAGAAAATACCTTAACACAAACAAACATGTTACAAGACATGAGGGCATGGAGCTTACTGCCCAGCAGCTAAAGGATTAGATGCCCAGGTTTCTCCTCTGCCAGCAATTTTTATCCAGAAATTGGGATTGGGAACACGTGGGCTTGGCTCTTATTTCTTAAGGACCCATTACCCACTTCTCAGCCCAAGTCTTTGAAGAACCAATCTATCCCTGAGGCCTTTTGGCCAGGGAAGGCCAGAGCCTCTTGGATCCTTTCAGACTTCTTTGCAATCCTGTGGGATGCAGGGAATTCATTTCTTTCCTAGACTAAGCGGGCTCTCTTTCTCCATTCCTCTGCCTCCCCAATCTCCCTGTCTTTCCTCCCTCCTAAGGCCCATTTGCCCCTCCTCTCCTCCTCCATCCCTCTCTCCTCTCTGCTCCGGTTTATTTTCCCTCCCTAACCCAGGAGCTTGGCTCTCCCTCCTCCTGCTCCCCCAGAGCCTGTCTGTATTTGGAACTCCCGGAAGCTGCTGGCGACTCTCCCCTGGAACAGAGGGACTGACACCGACTTCTATTAAAAAGGGGAGGAGGAGGAGAAGGAGGGCACGAGGAGGGGGAGGGACACGGAAGGAGGGTGCGAGTGGCCGAATACGGCTTTTCATTGCCAAAAACAAGACCCCAGGTCACCGAGGCAGGTAATCTGAGAGTTGTTTGTGCTAGGTGCGGGTGGAGAGGG
>NW_022111339.1:5653760-5673139 GCF_000313985.2 Echinops telfairi
GGCGGGCTGGGGTTCGCGAAGTGCGGGAGCCGAGGGCGATGGGCTGCATCTGGGTCACGTTAGTGACCGCAGCGCACCTTGCCAGCGCAGCCTCCCCAGCGCCCCTCAGCACCCGGATCCGCTGGCAGTCGGTGCCGGAGTGGGCTGGGCGCAGGGCTGGCTGGGGGCTCTCCCCTGAGAGACCGGCAGGGAGACTGGTGACCGCAACTTTCAGGGCATGGGCCCTCTGGAAGGGTGGGGGCGGGGTGCCATTTGGCTGGATCTGACCTCAGTGACCTAGGTCTTAACATATAGGAAAGAAAAGGACACTGCTTTTCAGCAGAATCTGGCCGGAGGTGATGAGTCACTTTTTTTGTTTGTTTGTTTTTAATAAGAAGGCAACGGAGGCATCGAGGAAGTTCCAAAATAAACAAGCAAGCAACAAACAAACAACATCCCACAGCTGGCTCTTGCCTGCTAAGGAGGAGAAGGTAGTTCGTGGAAGTTATCGCGTTGTTAACACTTTTAGGGTTAATGGTCCTAGGCAAGGAGGAGCTGTTGTTTATTCTCACCGGAGTGGTGGTCCGACAATAATTCAGCAATATTTGAAACCATGCGTTCTTTAAACGGAGTGACTATGGATGACTACATTTAGAATAACCACCTGGGATTACACAGAACAGCCTGAATGGAGATGAGTACCTAGCATGGTTGGGGGGAGGGGGTGGTGATCAAGAGTCTTTGGTTACTGAGTCATCTGAATGCAAAATCATAGGGATTTCACCTCTAGAGTTTACCAAAATTGTCTGTAGAGCGATTTCTTTATTGCTGGTGCACGTTTCTTTTAATGCAAATGACCGTTTTAGTATCCTTGGTAAAATATCCATGCCTGTTTAATGTAAGACTACCGAAGTGGAGCGATCGTGGGGTAAACTTTTCTTACTGTTATTATTAGAGTCTAATTAGACTGGAGGCATCTCATGGGCAAGAATGGGGCTTTTGGTGGTTCCTACAGCACCTACAGGTGTATGATGCCTCAGACCGTGTGATGAGCACACAACACGTTTGTGAAAATAAGCCAACAGCTTCAGTGTGCCTGGTGAATGACTTTGTGAGAATACTGAACATTTTATAAGAAAAGCTGCTTGTCCAGGCGCTCCCAGATCGCAACACCTGTCATGAAATTAGCATCAAGGTGCCGTTAGACAGAAAAAGAACTTGACTGCAAGAAATAATGAAGGTGATGATCAAGGTGAACAAGTCTTTACTGTTCCTCATTGGGAAGGAACCCTGGTGGTGCAGTGGTTAAAGCACTCGGCCGCTAACCCAAAGGTCAGTTGGCGGTGGGAACCCACCAGCTGCTCTGTGGGAGCCCAATGTGGCAGTCAGCTTCCAAAAAAGATTACAGCCTTCGAGAGACCCAATGGGACTCCATCCTGTGGGGTCGCTCGGAGTTAGAATGGCCTCAACAGTGGTTTTGGGCTTCGTTGCATCATCATTGAAGTAGGAAGTAGTTTAAGTGATTGATGCCATGCAGGCGATGGCAACCATTTCGTAAAGGGCCAGATCATATGTTAGGCTTTGCCGGCTGTATGGTTTCTTTAGCAACTTCTGACCTCTGCTCCTGCAGTTGCTTTAAGGCAGTCATGCACATACCACTGAGTGGGTGTGGTTAGGTTTCACTTTATTTTAGGGATACGGGTTTGAATTTTATATCATTTCACTGTGATGAAATACTAGTCTTCTTTAATTTCTAAACACGCCCCCCACCCAATTATATTAAAATGCCTTGGTGGCACAGTGGGTTCAGAATGGGGTTACTACCAGGTCAGTAACTCAAACCTAGCAACCACTCTGGCTGTCTGATCCTGTAAAGATCGACAATCTCTGACATGCTCAGAAGCAGGTCTACTCTGTCCTGTAGGTTCACTATGAGTCAGAATCAGCTAGATGGCAATGGGCTTGCTATTTTAACATGTGAGTCAGGGCTTTGAACTGGTTTCTTCTTTGGGTTTGCTTCTCCTAAGAAGCACCTGGGGAGCTGTAAGAATCGTCTGGCTGTCTTGTTATAATACAGATTCTGAAATCTGTATATCTTGGGTAGAAAAGCACATTCTCAGCAAGGGTTGAACTTGAATGAACTGGTTTGAAGCCCTGGTGTGAAAATTTCTCTTAATCAATTAGCCTTAATCAATTAGCACCTACCTTGTGGTAGGAGACCCTGAGTGGAACCAACAGTTAAACACTCAGCTACTACACAAAAGGTTCAAACCCACTGTACAGTGCCTCAGAAGGATAGCCTTCTAAACAAACAGTTCTACTGTGGAGCACATGGAATCCCCACAAGTCAGAATCAGCTCAATGGCATTACAAACAAGACGAACCATGCACTAAGACTAAGAGAGGAACCCCTGATGGTGTAGTGGTTAAGCTTTGGGATGCTAACGAAAAGGTCAACAGTTCGAAAACATCAGCCACTCCAAGGGAGGACAAGGTTTTCTACTCCTGAGAAGAGTTACAGCCTCAGCAGCCCACAGGGTTAGTTCTACCCTGCCCTATAGGATCACTATGAGTAGGAATTGACTCAATGGCAGTGAGTGAGAAGGCCAAGATAGGAGCCTTTTAAAAGGATTAATCCTGATTCTCTAGGGACCTACATTATACCCAGCAGTTAACTACAGTACCTTCAAGAGTGGCATTAACTTAGTTGAGGCAATAGGGTGTTTTGTGTTGAATATTTTCTTGTAGACGGTTTTATGCTAGGGATTAAAAAAACAACTCATCAATGATGTGCTGCTTTATAAATGAAAAAAAGCATTTGTTAAGTCTGTGTAAATTATAAACAAACATTATATTCAAGGGAACACCTGGGACTTCATCACCAGGGCTGGAAACCGGGGCTGGATGAGGAGATTGTTCCTAGACTGTTGCCTCTCTCTTTGTGTTCTTCCAGTATGCCATTCCACGAGCACCTCCCAACCCTGGATTTTGCACTAATTATTCATTGGTTTTGTTGTAAAAGAGCCCTATGAGGGATGTATGTATTCCTAAATAACATATTGTTTATGTGTGCTTGTTTGTTTTACTTTTGAAAAAGAGTTACCGTATCTTTTTTTTTCTTAATTCAACAATAATTTTTAAAGGCTCATTCATACTAGTGTGTGTAGAAACATAGTGATTCTTAATAAAACAGCCCCACATTGTTTTTTCCCACTCATGGGGGGTTGGGTTGATTCCTGTGTGCTGCTGTTGGAAAGACTGCTGCTTCCAAGACTTTTGTCCCTGTCTATGGATGCATCTGTGCAAGAGTTCCTCTAGGTGTGGAATTGCTTGACCATAGCTTCCCAAACTTATGGGGCCTACCACCCACATAAAAAAAAATTACTCAGCTCCCCTGGCAATTAAAGCCCATAATCCAGGATAAAGTATAGGTATCTGCCTGTGCAGCCGCCCTAGATCTCCCCGTACACCAAGGGGGCAGTATCACCTACTTTGGGAAACACTGAAATATGTGAATTTTGATACTATGTATTTTCATAGCCAAAAATGAAGAAGAGAAAGGGAAGAAAGCTACTTCTTCTCCTTATTTACACTTTAATGATGCAATCATTTCACGGATTCATTCCTCTAAATCGAGATGAAGTTCTTAGATCGGAAAATCTGATTCCCCACTTTATTTAAATTCTCATTGTAATACCCATTTTGTCATGTCTTCAGAAGTGTGGAAAAACTCCAATCTAAATTCCATAGCAGGATTACTTAACCCCTCAGGAACCCCTTCATCCCCCCGCCATCACTTGGGTTCAGGAGTTGATGGAGGAGAACTTTAACCATTAAGTCAAAGGAACATTACTTTAGGCAAGATATAGAAATGGTCATGAAACTGTACTATAAGGTACCCTCGTGTACCCATGTTTAAGCACTCAGCTACCAACCTACACAGCAGCTCCACAGAAAGACCTAGGGATTTACTTCTTTAAGGTTAATGACCGAAAAACCTCTATGGGGGATCTTCTCTGTCATGTGGGGCTGCTACCAATGACAATGGCACCTACCAATGATGAATTACAACTGTGCACCCAGGATTTCTATTGTGATTTCATTTGGTTATCCCAAGTGAGCTGATAGGAAATCTACTCTTTGAGCTTTGGACAGGTTTTAGGCTTATCAGGCTGTGAGCTTGGCAGTTTGTTTCTTTCTGTAATTAGAGATACAAGTACTGTGAGGTCAACCTGGGCTATGATAAGGATTTTTTTGAAATGAATGTGTAAGTGTAGGTTCCTTTCAGCGTTTTTCTCTTTTGTAGAGCTTTTAAGTGGTCGGCTACCGAAAGGTTGGCAGTTTGAACACCTCAGCAGCTCTGAGAAAAAGATACACCCATCAACTTCCATGAAAATTTACAGCCTTAGGAGCAGTTCTATGCTGTCCTGTAGGGCCGCTATGAGTTAGAATCCATTAGCAGTGGGTTTTTCTGTTTAGGGAAAATAGGGTGGTTATGAGTCAGAATCAACTTGATGGAACTGAGGGTTTTTTTTGTTTGTTTGTTTCTCTCTTGAGTGGTTACTTTTCTAGAGGAATTATGTAACAGACTTACCTCCCCATTGTTCTACAGCCTGATAAGAGAAGTAGCAAAGGAAGGTGTGGAAACCTGGAAGAACTTTTGATTGTTCTGGATGGCATCCTTATCTCCTCTGTCTAGTCAATTCTCCAAACCCAAACCTCCTAGGGACTCAGTAGGGTGGAGTAGAACTGCTCCCTAGGGTTCCTCAGACCGTAGATCTTTATAGGACAAATCCTGTAGAACTTCCGAGGGTAAATTATAATAGTGATGCTTGCCCATCACTTTTCAGTTCACAAAGTTCCCTTCATCGTCGCCTTTAATGTTCTCAAACATCCCAAAATAATGAACTCACTGCCATGGAGTTAATGCCAACTCATCGTGACCCTACAGGACAGGGTAAAAATGCCCCTGAACATTTGTGAGATGGCAACTCTTTACAGGTAGTAGAAAACCGTATCTTTCTCCTGTGGTGCAGCTGGTGGTTTTTAATTGCTGAACTTGCAGCTGGCAGCCCAACACATAACCACTGTGCTACCAGAACTCCTTGCAAGAGTCACAAAACAGGTATTATTATTACGTTGTCAACAATTGTGAGGGTAGCTTAGGCCCAGACAGTGTTTTTTGTTTTGTTTTGTTTTGTTGGGTTTTTTTTGGTCATATATAGGGTTGCTGTGAATCTGCTCTGACTCATGGCATCTAACAACAATACACCGAACTCCATTCTAGAAGGCTCCTGAGCTCTGGATCCTGAATTCTAGGTGCCAACCATGATCTAATATATGGTAACCGCCTCCAACTCACATCACTGCACACTGCATTTACCTCTGTCGGTTGCCATTGAGTTGATTTAGCCTTATGGTGACCCCATATGCCTCAGGGTAGAACTGTGCTCCATAGGGTGATCAGTGGCTGATGTTTCAGAAGTAGATCAGCAGACTTCTTCTGAGGCATCTCTGAATGAACTTGAACCTAAAAACTTTGGCTGTCAGTTGAGTGGGGTAACCATGTGTACCACCCATGACCTCCTCTCTCTACCTTCATTTTTATTGACACAACTCTACTTAAGGCCAAGAATGCCTTTATTTCCTTCTGTTCACATTTTCCTGAAAGTGTTAGCCATCTCATCCTTTGAGATTTACATTAGTCCCCAAATAAAGCCTACTAGCCTCCCTATTACCAAGGATCGGTGGGATATCCACTCTTCTTCAGCTCCTAATTCTGCGTGCTGCCACAGCATTCCCATACACCTCTATTTAGTCTACCAGTTCTTCTTAAAAATGCAGGTTCCTGAGAATGCCAGAAGGAATGGGTTTGTATATCCAAAAAGGGGTCTGGGAATCTGAATTCCCCCAGTAATTCTGATGCTTAGGATTTTGAGAACCACTGCTCTATTCTACATTTATCATCTACAACTGATTCTAGGAGCAAGGTGTTAGCCATTCAGAGAAGTCATTGCTTCAGTTCTGTTACTACTTATACCTGATATTTATAGAACACAGTATGTATGTAGCACCATGCTGGACTCAGTGGGAGGGACAAAGAAGAGTGAGACATAATCATAGCCCATGAAAAACTCAGGACCCATCTCCTTGGGAGGCCAGGTATTTATGTGCTAAAAGAAAAGTTAACACAAGGCAGTAGTTTAATTGGGTAGTATGTTCTATAGATAGTGCATATATAATGCAGGCAAACAAGCTGTTATTCTGCACTAATGGTATCCCTCCTCAAATATATGAAGCGCTTGTAAATATATACAATTAGTATGATGAGAAAAAAGATTTAATTATTAAATATTTAGAATGCTAACATATTTATTTGGGAAAATAAAACTTATTTTGTAAACTTACCTAGAGATAAACAATATGAAATACCTATTTTCCTGTCTTTTTTAACCCCTCCTGAAAATCATTCATAAAGATTGCAAAGAAAATAGATCGACAATAGAGAATTCATTAGGAAACTTAGGATACTGAGGACAAAGAGAAGATTCTAGAGAGAAGATTTCTGACACTTCCTCTAGAACAGTGGTTCTCAACCTGTGGGTCGCAACCCCTTTCGGGGTCGAACGACCCTTTCACAGGGATCACCTGCTTCATAACTGTAGCAAAATTACAGTTATGAAGTAGCAACAAAAATAATTTTATGGTTGGGGATCACCACAACAGGAAGAACTGTCTTAAAGGGTCATGATATTAGGAAGATTGAGAACCACTGCTCTAGAGGAAAAAACATAGGAATATCAGAATCACCTGGACTTAGCAACAACAAACCTAAAATGTAATGGAAGAGTTGTAGTTACCAGGTGCCGTAAAATCAGGCCCCACTCATAGCAGCCCTGTATACATCAGCATGGAATGCTCCCTGGTCCTGCACCAGCCTCACGATTGTTGTTCTATTGGAACCCAATATTGTAGACACGATGTCTTATTTTGAGTGCCTTCCAACCCAAGGGCCTCACCTTCCAGCACTGCCTCAGACAATATTCCACTGCTGCTCATAAGGTTTTTAGTGGCTAATCCCTCAGAAGTGGACTGACTCGTCTTTCTTCCTAGTCTTGAAGCTCCATTGAAAGCTGTCCACCATGGGTAACCCTGCTAATATTTGAAATAGGGGCATGGCTTCCAGTATCCCAGAAATCCATAAGTCACCCCAGCACCAAAACTGACAAGAAGAGTGGGGTCCAATGGAGCAATGCCTTCAAAATCCCGAGAAAAAGGCCCCGGATGGAATTCAATACCCAGCCAAACTCACCATTAAGTATGAGAACAAAATAAAGACATTTTAAGACTTGTAACTTCTGAAGATAAAAAACAAAGCTTTCAGAAGAAGATGCTCTTATGAAGAAAGGAAACGTGACCCAAAATAAGGGGGTGAGGCGAGAAATACCTAAAAGGCAGAGGAAAGCTGAGCCCAGACTCTGGACATGCCGAAGGACAGGGGGGCAATCAGGTAGATTGGATGGATTCCCCAGAAGAGATGTTTCCCCAAAGACAAAAAACTAGAGTTCCAGGTGTGTTTGGCTCCATGGAAAGGAGACTCACAAAATTGGGACACGAATATTTATGAGCCCTGAGTAGCTGAAAAATGAGAGTATTGGTGTCAAGGAAACAGGTTGTACAAAAAATTAGAAAATAACCCTCTACCTCGTGGCTTAGTTGCAGATAGTTATTATCTGTGTCAACAGTGACGATGGATCACATAAAATTATGGTATGACACATTTGGAAGGATGGTGATATAGATGGGAATTGGCAAGTGTTGGGCATATCAGTACACTCAAGTTTTTTGTGGGATCTCCATGAATAATGTCAAAACTGAAGGAAACCAGCAAGATTCATAGATGAGCACATTCTGTAGCGATAAGGAAATAGTTATCATATGAAACAGCTAAACTAATTGAAAATGGCTGACAGGGAGTGCAGGGGGCTATGCTATGTTTTTGTAATAAGCCTCATGTAATTTCTGACTCTTCAGTTCTGTGCAGGTTTTTTAATGCTTTGGAAAAAAATGAAATTTTGTGAAAGGAAAACAACAATTCAAATCCGTTTTGAAAAAAACACACACACAAGGCTGCGTACTACTCCCCAATATAATGAAATTCCAAAAAAACGAATCCACAAAAATGACTATAAAACAAGGAACCCAGGGTAACACCCAGTTTCCTAAATGGATCATTAAAAAAGAGAAGACCATGAAATGCCAGTTCCTGCTCATATGTCTGCACACATCCTGTATGCTCCTCCATGTGCTGTGGGTCATGTGGGACAGTGTCTGCTTGGATCAAATGATTAGAAAATTGCAAGGGGCAAATGTGAACCACTTCATCTACTCCCGAGTTTTTTCCAGCTGACTACCGATTCTTAGAAGGTCTGAAGTCTAGCCATCTTGCTGCACACCCTTTTCTGTCGATTTCCTGTTCCAGGCTCATCAGTCTGTCCACTTGGCTCTGACCTTCCTGACTGCATTTGCTCATACTACCTTATAGACCCAGTGGTTAGCTGCTTGGCCGCTAACCAAAAGACTGGGGTTTCAAACCCACCAATTGCTCCATGGAAGAAAAATGTAGTGGTCTGCCTTTCATTTTGGAAACCCTGCAAAGCAGTTCTACTCTGTTTCTTGGGGTCACTATGAGTCAAAATGGACTCAAAAGTACCTTAAAACAGCAACAAAAATAAGAGCAGCAATGAAAACCCTACCCATATCAATAAGAGCAGCAATGAAAACCCTACCCATATCCTTGCCTTGGGCAAATGTGCTGCACAATGTTTCCCAAAACCTTTTCAAAGTGGTAAAGACCAAAGAGATCACTTTGAAGATGAAGGTGGACCTTATTTAAGCCATGGTATTTTCTGTTGTCTTGCATGCATGTGAAAACTGAGCAGTGACTAAGGAAGGCTGGAGTATAATTGATGCATTTGAATTACGGTGTTGGTGAAGAATATCATCAATTTCATGGACTGTCAGAAAAACAAACAAATCTTAATAGAAGTATAACTACAATGTCCCTTAGAAGAATGCTCCCATATTTTGAGAGTTGCTTAGGCATTTTCAGAGCAGATGACTTTTCAAATAGGCAGTGAGCTCCACCATCCATATGTACCTCCTGGGAAAGGTTTGGTAAGTAGAGTGTCATCCAAAAAAGAGGAAGATTTAAAGGTTTGTCTTAAAACAAGCAGCCATCTAAGTTAAGTGTCAGCTTGTGTCCACTCTAACGGAGCAAATGAGCCCAAGTGATCCAAGGATTATCAATAATAAAATCCAAGATTAGTGGAGGACACTGTACTGGAGTTTAATTTCTGAGTCCCTGGTTTGCAGAAGGTTTTGCATGACAGCGAAAACTCAAATTCCATTTGCAGAGTCCCCATGTGGATTAAGCTTCTACTGACCTCCTGCAGACCATAGACCAGGAATGTGAATAGTCTTGCCCTCAGACAAAGTGGATTACTGCGGATATAGTTAGGCAAGGATTTAGCATAGTATCATTTGTTTCCCTTTTGACTCATTCTTTAATTTGTTCTAATCTCTATTATCTTCTGGGGATTGAGGTTTTTCTGTGTTTTATTTTATTGTCATTGTTGAGGTTTTTTTGTTTGAGTTTGTTTATATGAAATAGGCAACTAGATTCCTTAGGGTTATGGTAGGGAAGTTGTGGGTATGGGTAGAAAATGAAGAAAAAGT
Organism: Echinops telfairi; assembly: GCF_000313985.2. Classification (NCBI taxonomy): domain Eukaryota; kingdom Metazoa; phylum Chordata; class Mammalia; order Afrosoricida; family Tenrecidae; genus Echinops; species Echinops telfairi. The sequence continues at coordinate 5,663,478 of NW_022111339.1, forward strand.
TCTAAAATTAATTGTGGTGGTGATTTCATAACTTTTTAATATATTTAAACCATTGAATTGTGTGGTACGTGAATTATTTGCCAATAAAACTTTTTAAAAACTAGAAAAAAGGAGATTCTCAACAATATAAGTTGACCCAGTGGCTGTAACAGTGGGCTTAACCATGAAGTTAATTGTGGGGATGCTAAGGCTGGGCAGTGTTTCATTCTCTTGTGCACAGTGCACTCTGAGTTGGAGCTCACTTGTTGGTATCTAACAATTTTCATCCTTAGTCTTAGTGGCTCCCTTTTTCCCTTCAAAAGCTGACTAAATCCACTTGGATGTAGCCAAAAGCTTTGGGACTGCTTGGGAAGAATTAGGAGAATCTGCAACTTTGTTTTTTCATTGTTCTTATAGCTGGGGTGATGACTGAGGGCACTTGTAGGTAGAAGGAAGTTGGTGTGTGTGTGTGTGTGTGTGTGTGTGTGTGTGTGTGTGTGTGTGTGTGTGTGTGTGTGTGTGTGTGTGTTGGACCATGCTGACCATGTTGGATCCTGTCATTCTCCCTGGGCATGCTAGCATGTATATATTTTTATATCCTGAGTATATTCATTCTTTTATTTGTTTTTCGGTTTCTCTTAGAAACTGTTGTACAATTTTAAGCCCAGAGGCCAGTGTTCTTTCCCGAGGTCTTGCATCAACTGGATTTTGCCATCTTAAGAAGCCTCGGCAGAACTTCGGTCTCGTTCCTGGCGGTTTTACATGCAGGGACACTTGAGTCCTTTTTAGATTGCATTCCACACTGATCTACCAGCCCTGCCATTTATGGACTCACCCCTGTTTGTCTTTCAACATACAGAGCACTATCAGATAGTGGGAGTTTGAGTCTCCTCAGGGAGGCTGATTACGCCACCATGAGGGGCAGCTGTCCTATGTGTGAAATATAACAGGCCTTCCCAAGGCAGTGCTGTGAACTGCTGGGAGGGGTTGGTGTTTTTCTGTTGGGGTGGTAGAGGGGGCACAGGGAACTTGCTGAAAAACCAAGCACTTGTTTGTTTTTTTCCTGTCCTGGGCCACGGCTATGGTGGCAACATTTGGTGAGTTGAGTAACGGGGAGCATGCAGAGCTGTGAAGGGATGAGCAACTATTCAAAGATTTCAGGGGCTTTCCTCCTTCTACAAACAGCCTTCACCCCCCTACAGGATACCCAGTTCCTTTGCAAGAAGATTATGTAAAAGACTCAATTAGACTCCTCCTCCCCCCTCCCCCCATGCCGATTGCGACAGAAGCGAAAACTCTGACGTGATGAGGGAAAGAATAGATGAGAAACGTCTAATTTTGTGTCCTCTTGGGATTAGATTCTGATTTCAGCTGTGTAAAGAGCGCTGCCCCATATTTTGGAAGAGTCACTGCTGACTCTTTTCAGAAGATGACTTTTTAAAATAGCTCTGCCATCCTATCTGATTACTGCCTGACATTTGGGTGAGGGCACAGGCTTGGTAAGGATAGCCCTTGCTTTTTAAAATGCTGGTCATGAAGTGGTCGTTCTACTTAAGCTACAAACCAATGGATAACCAAATATGAAAGAGCCGTACCTGCCTTATCTGATTCCTAGCAGGAATATGAAAGAACAACTCGTTTGGGTTGTTTTTGTAGTTGTTGGCCGAGTCACATCTGTCTCCAGCACCTGGTGACCCTGTGCACCAGGGGATCAAACTAGTGTGCTCCCTTGGTGTTCCACTGGCTGGTTTTACAAAGATAGAAGGGAAGTCTTTTCTCTTAGTCTGGAAGCTCTGCTGAAATCTGTTCAACCCCGTAGAAGCACACAAGCCTCTACAGACAGATGGGTGGTGACTGCACATGAGATACATGGGCTGGATATTGAACCTGGGTCTTCTACACACCCCCCTAGAAAACCTCATTGCCATTGAGTTGATTCGAACTCATAATGACCTTATACAGGGTCTCTGAGACCTAGTGGTGCAGTTAGTTATTATTTTAAATATAGTGGCAGAGTTATTACAGTGGTGCAGTGAGTTATTATTTTAAATATAGTGCAGTGAGTTATGAGTTGGGCTGCTAACCATAAGGTCGGCAGTTTGAAATCACAAACCACACAGTGGGAGAAAGATGGGACTTTCTACTCCCATTAACCTTTACAGTCTCAGAAACCTACAGGAACAGTTCTACCCTGTCCTACATGGTGACTATGAGTCAGAATCGAATCAGTGGCAGAGAGTGAGTATAAATCTTTTTGAGAGCCGAAAGCCTTGTCTTTCTACAGAGGACCGGCTGGTGGGTTTGAACCACCAACTTTTCAGTTAGCAGTCCAACATTTACCCAATAATGCCACTTGGGTTTCTGGTTTCCTACATGGAAAGCGAGAACTCAGCCACCGAACCAACAGCACTATATTTAAAATAATAATAATAATAATAATATTTAACTTTTGTAAAATTATTCAAAGCAAAACCTGCTCCCATCCAGTTTCTAGATATAAAAGCAGTACTATTGGTGACATTCTTCCCATCATCTGCACAGTTCTACATTATAGTTGTTTCACTTCTACCCATATAGTAGCCCTTTCTCCCAACTATGCTATATGATAGCTATTGACCTTTGGTCTTATGTAGATTGTTCTGTTGTTGTTTTTAATGCTATACTCAAGGCTGACTGACCATCTTTACTCTTTGGGCTCAACTGTTACCTAGCTTAACAGTTATTTCAGGGGATAGTTTCACTTCAAAATTTGAAGAGAAACTCAAGACTAGAGTCTCAGGGCTCTTCCAGCATTGATAGGTCCAGTAAGTTTGAATTCCTTAAGAATTTGGAGTTCTCTTATACCAATGGCTCAAGTAGAACATGTTTTGGAAATGATGATGACAACATTTACACAAATGTGCTTCATACAATTGATGTATGGAATGTCATAAGAGCTGTAAGAGCCCCCAATAAAATAATTTTAAAAAAATAAAAAAGTGAGAGATTGAAGAAAAAGAATTTGAAGTTCTATTAGACAATTTTGTCCCTTTTTATCATGATTCATATATTATGTTCTTGACCGGAATATTCAGAAGGATTAGCTGGGCACTGGCTAAGTTCTTCTGGTCTCAATGTGGAAGAAGCAGTAGTTCATGTAACAGATAGTCCTATTGCCCAGATCCTTGTCTGATTTTGCGGTTTTCTTCTTTCTCTTTTGTCCCAGATGAATAAAGACCAAGACTCATATCTTATATGGCTACTTGTAAGCTTTTAGGACCACAAACATGATTCATCACCCTGAGTGGTAGAACATAAGCTTTAAGAATTGTATGATGCCAATTGACTGAATTGTCCCATGAGGCCATGACCTTAAGCACTCAAACAAAGAGAACTTATTCCATGAGGTGGTTGGAAATGTCTAATTAGTATCAGCTTCTGTAGATCGGCCTCCCCCGCCTTTTTGTTGTTGTTGTTAATAATCCCCCAAATATTGCCTGCACTGTACATCTCAAAACAGGACACATTTACCCATCCACTTGAGTGGAGTTGCTGTCTCTGATATAGAAACATACATACTCTTCTGTTTGTGCTTAGAATGATGCTGAATAACTCCCCAAGAGTGAAAAGAACTATAAGCACTGGTTATATCATATTTTAATCCCTTCAGAGCAACAAACTGATTTTTGCCGAAAGTAGTCATAGGTTGATGTGATTTATGGTAAACTGGGTCTCTGTGTACCTGGCCTGTGGAATGGATTCCTTAGAGATTGCCTGGGTAACATGCAAACACTTGGGTGAGTATGAGCCTGTTCCTAGGAGTCCCTGAGTGGTGCAAACTGTTAATGGGCTCAGCAATAACTGAAAGATTGGAGGTTTGAGTCCACTAGAGACTTCTTAGAAAAAGGATTTAATGATCTTTAAAACTTCTATGGAGCACAGTCCTACTCTGACACACATGAAATCTCCATGAGTTGGGATCAACTTGAAAGCAACTAGTTTACCGTGACATCTCTCAGGGTATTTAAGATGTGTTCGCAATTTACTTAAGTGTAGGTAATTAGGAAGTGTTTGGAGGGACATCAAGGCCCACTTTTATCACTGGTCCCTTACTCAACTTCATATCAAATTTCTCCCAACCAAGCATGCTTTGAAGGTCCTGGTCTCCAAAAACAATCCCAACTCTAACAAAGTGTTATCTAAAAACAACCAGCGGCATTACAAAAGGAGAAATAAGCACTTAGCTGGCTTAAATGAAAACCTCCACCACTCAAATTAAACCCCAAAGCAACAGGAGCACCAAACCAAACTAACAAGGGCTCGAGTGGAAAGAAAACGTTCTGAGAACGAGGATGGCAGCACAGGTACAAATGTGCCTGACACAGTGGATGGGTGCATGGATTGTGATAAGAGCTCTATGAGCCTCGAATAAAATGATTGAAAATAAAGAAAGAAAAGAGAAAAGAAAATGATGATGGCAACACGTACAAATGTGCTTGACACAATGCATGGAAAGATAGATTGTGATAAGAGCTGTATGAGCCTCAAATAAAATGATTGAAAATAAATAAAGGAAGAAAAGAACATGATGATGGCAACATAGAAATGTGCTAGACACAATGGATATATGTATGGATTGTGATATGAGCTGCATGAGCCCCCTAAAAATGATTTTTTTTTAAAAGAGTAAAAAAAATCCTAATGACCCTACAAAATAGTCAGCTCCAGCAAACTGTTGCTTCGTTTTGCCTGCTGAAGGATGCCTTTTCATAAACTCATAGTTCCTCAGGGCGAGGCTGGGCTGGGCTGGGCTGGGCTGGGCTGGGAGATTTGATGTAGTTGAGCACATAAGAGTTGTCTCTGCAGGTTTTAGTGTTTCCTAGAGAACTTTAACTGAAAGAATTATTAGGAGTACTAAAACATAAGCTCTCAACCTGTAGCAGGGGATTAATTGGCTATATTAATTGTGAGACACGTGTTCACCAGCAATGAGAAAGGAAGACCAAACATTCATTCCAACTGTAGTGCTGGCAAAGAACATTGACCCCAGCACCAGCTGCCAGCAGAACAAACAGTCCTAGAAACAGTACAAGCAGAATACTCCTAGATGCAGGAACGGTAAGGCCTTGGCTAGTTTATGAGTGACATCACGCTTGGTCAAGTAGAGGGTCAGCACAAACAATGGACATCCTTAATGCAATCAACTGATTTAATAACCACAATGGACGAAAAGGTACACCAAAGATCATGAAGCGGACTGGGCAGTGTTTCGTTGTGTTGTACCTGTGGTTGTCATGGGTCAGTGGCAGCTGGACAACCACAAACAGCAGGAACAGAATTAGTTTGTTATCAAAGAAGTATCAAAGTAATCACTTGTTAGTGTCAGAGTAGTAGTAAGGATTTGTGTACTACACAAGTCTTTGCCCTCCAGTCTGTTTTGACTCATGGCGTCCCAAATGGCCCAGAGTAGAACTGCTCCTAAGGGTTTTCAAGGCTGTCATTTTTGGAAGCAGATCACCAGGCCTTTCTTCTGAGGTGTCTCTGAGTGAATTTAAACTCCCAATATTTTGATTACTAGTCAAGTGCTCAATCACATGCACCATCCAAGGACTCGTGTACTAGATTATTAACTCATGGCCATCGAGTCGATGCTGACTCTTAATGATCCTCGTAGATAGGGTAGAACTGCCCTTGTGAGTTTCCGGGACTGGAACTCTTTAGGAGAGCAGAAGACCCACTCTTTTCCCCATGGAGCGGCTGGTGGTTTCCAACTGCTCATCTCGCAGTTCATAGCCCAACACGTAACCACTACACCACCAGGGCTACTTACGACATGACTAGGCATGCAGACAGAATTGAGCTGAACAGAAAAGAAGGTCAAAGCAGCAAAAAAAATCTGTGAAATTCTGAACCTGTTAAAGGCAGAGACCTGCTGGAGAAGGAGAACTGAGTATTTCCCATTTATGGAGAGTGATAGAAAAGTGGTAGAGATGTGCCCTGTTCAAAGCAGACAAGAAGAAACGGAAAAGCCTGTAAGAGCCCAGAGAAAAGCAAGGCTATCTTGTTCAGTTCCGGCTCTCACGAACCCCATGGCGCAGTCTGCTTTTTTCTTCTCTCTGTTTCAAGTTGTACGTTCTTCGGAATTCTCCATATCTTTATGGTGCTTAGAAATATTCTCCAGGCAACGGACACCATTCTGAATAATTTTTATTCTCCTGGTTAAGTTCAATGGTGTCCATTTGCTCACGGAACCTCTGTGTGTGTGTTGCTGTTATTGTGTTTTCTAGAATGGCAGGCATGCCAGAACTGATGGAAAGGCTGGAGAGGGCAGTGGTCCGACTGGAGTTGCTTTCTGCAGAATCATCCAGGCCTCCCAGGGACTCTGGAGAAGTGAATGGTGTCAATGGAGGTAGGACCACCAATTGTTTGTCATCAGTACTGATTTCAATCGTGGGGTCGCTTAATTTATTCCCATCAGGCAACTCTCAAAGTAAGAGATATTTCTATTATCTTTCTTCAGTGTAAGAATCCTTGGTGGTTGTGTCAGGTAAGAATTTGGAATGCCAATTGTAAGGTCAGTGGTTCAAACCCACTAGCCACTCCTTGGGAGAAAGAGGAGGCTGTCTGCACCTGTGAAGATACACCACCTCATAAACCCTTGTAGTGGTTCTCAACCTTCCTAATGCCAGGACCCTTTAATACAGTTCCTCATGTTGTGGTGACCCCCCAACCATTAAAATATTTTTGTGGCTGCTTCATAACTGTAATTTTGGGACTGTTATGAATCAGGTGACCCCTGTGAAAGGGTCATTTGACTCCCAAAGGTTGAGAACCGCTGCTACTATGCGATGAAATCCACTCTATGGTAGTGGGTGGGTTTGTTAGCTTTCTTACTCTTTCCTTTATAGGTGAGCATAACATTAACCAGATGTAAGCAACTGCTGAACGAAAGGAAAAGTTATAACCCATCACCTTCTATAATGATTAATATCTGATCCATATGCTAAATGTCATTATTCATTCATTTTAATGTTTACATTTACGCTCCAGAGTCAACGGCTAAATACATGGAGAAATACATTAATTATCAAAGAAAGAATGTTCTCATTAGAATGTAAATTGGAAAGATTTACCCTTCTGTAGATTTTAATTCTAAAGCCAGCAAGTCATTGAGTGTAGGAGGTGTGAAGGGAGGGAGTCTGATGTGAAGCACAGTCTGATGTGGATATTACATGAACACATTACATTGCTTTAGCTTTGCCTAATCCTAACCAAGAATGCTTTTTAAATTACATGATCAAAAGTAAAGAATGCATCACTGTCTCAAAAGGCCTACCATGTATGGTAAGCACTCTAAGCTATCCTCAATAATGTTTCCAATCCCTTCTTGTCTAGAGTTACAGATTTAGCAAATAAAAATACAGTTAAATTTGAATTTTAGATAAATAATAGGAGATGGGATTTTTTGGTGTAAGTATTCCTCAAATACTGCCTGAGCCGTACTCCAAAAGACATGCTCACACTAAAAAGTTATTCAGTGTTTATCTAAAATTCAGTTTTAACTGGGTGTTCTGTATTTAATCTAGCAACTCTATTCTTGTCACACATGCCTTCCATCCTTATCTGACCCACTTTGGATTCTGTCAGGCTTCTTGGAGCTGAAAAAGGCCTTGAAGAAGAAGGGTTTTTTTTTAAAAAAAGAAAAGAAAGAAAGAAAGCTCTCCCCAGGCAAAATCTACATGGGCGCTTTCTAGAATTTCAGGCTTCCTTGGCCCTGTGCCTTGCAGCACATAGCCTGCGACCACAACTGCCATTTGAGCACAAATGCACAGGCTCTGTTTGTTTTGTTTGTTTTTTCGTGCCACCCCCTGAACATAATAAAATGGGAATGCCTTAAAGGAAGACTTCCAGGGGTGTCTAACTAAGCTTTCTGAAGCCCCCTTGAGAGTTTTGCCACAGCAGCTGAGATACTTCAATAATGTTATCCTAAGCATCACTTTGTTAATCAAACTCACTGCCATCGAGTCAATTCTGACTCATAATGACCCTATAGGACAGGGTGGAACTGCCCCTGTGGGTTCCGGAAACGGTAACTCTTTATAAGAGTAGAAAGCTTCATTTTTCTCCCTCAGGGTGGCTGGTGATTTCGAACTTTTAACCTTGAGATTAGCAGCCCAATGAGTAACCATTATGCTACCAACGCTTCTTATGAGCAAGAAAATATTTATATGTCTTGTTTGAAAACTTTGTTTTATTATGTTGTGTGCTGCATATGATCTAAAGACATTTCTCCTCTAAGAATGTGGATCACAAATGTAAAGATCATGGAAATACAAGAAAGTAAAAATTCAATCCCTAGGACATACTGTAGTGTTACTGACCCAACAACAAAAACAAATCAGTAGTTGGTACCTCATGTGCTCAGTGAAGCATGAAGGGGCTTTAAAATATTTATGGAACAATGGCATTAAGAGATCGTGAAATTTGTGTTTTCATAAACGCTTTGAAGACCTCTCATACTAGATTGGACTTTGTGTTGCTTTATAATTAGAGACTTTATTAAAAAGACAGGCTTTCCTTGACAAAGCAATAGTCTATCCATCCCTTGGTCTAACATTTAAGACAAGAGACTTGAAAGACATGTCTTTGGTCAAAGTGGATTTCCTCTGACTCGTCAGGTCTGCGGCACACACGGGGACTCGATCTAATGCCACCAGATGTTCTTCCCCTTCTGCTGCTGCAGGCAGCCCTGGCCAAATCGAAATACTGAATGAAGACCCAGCAAGATTCAGCCCAGCTATTAACTTTTAAAACGGACTGTCGGAGATATTTCACAATAAAGATTGTTTTTGAATTGTGGGACCTGTGATTCTGTCAGGATCACTATTCATGTCTAGTTGTGCCATAGCAAAAAGAAATCCATAAACACGGAACTGAAACCGAGACAAGAAAGCACACGAACCAGCTTTTTGGGGCATTTGGTGTTGTGAAGTATGGGCTAGTCTCATGCTTACGGGACAGAAACTGCAGCCTTGGACCAACACAAGGTGGAAAGTTAGACTGATTTAAACTCAAGATGTAGGAGTTGCCCTCACTGAAAGTCTGAACCAGAAAGTCAGCAGCCAGATAACAAAAAGCCCCTCTGTTGTCCCTTGGGCTACTGTTGGTGTAGGGCCCGAATGTAGACCACTGACAGCCTCCGGGCACCTTTAAACTGAGATACTGGCATAGAAATTGCTAAGGTTGCTGAGGGCCTCGGAGCCTAGCAGAAGCCAACTCCAGAAGCTCTGTCCATAATCTCCACAATCCGCCCACCATCGAGTGAGTCACCATAAGAGGTTAAAGACATGGGACATGTACAGATTAAGAAGAAGTACCTAGAATTTCTCAGGGCCCACACGAAACTTCTAGAAATGAAAAATACAGTTGTTGGCATTATCAATAAGAATTTAGAAATGGTTGAAGAACCACCAATCCATACCCCAAGATAACTCAGAGGAACACACCAAAGAGTGCATTGTGGATGTGTGAACGAAAAGGTAGGAGATGCAGATATTAAATGCCATAGAGTCAGTGAGCTAATTTATCTCTAACAGAGATTATTACCTATTGTGTGTACGTGCCCTAGATACAGTCTCGAAGCCATGTTTTCAAACACAGAAAATAAATAGGTCAACATATTTTTAAAATTTTATTTTATTTAT
>NW_022111339.1:5675053-5676219 GCF_000313985.2 Echinops telfairi
TGCTAGTCGGGCACCATCTAGTTCTTCTCTCTCTGCTTAGAGGAGAAGGTGTTTCATATGGACCAGTCGTCCTATGAACTGGTTGCTTCTTTCAGATTCCATTGACTTCATTCTCATGAGACCCACCATTGCTTCTTAGATGGCCACTCCACACCCTTAAAACCCCAGGTCCTACTCACCAGAGTGAGGTGTGGAACATTTTCCTTATGAACTGGGTTTTGCTGATTGACCTAGATGTTCCTCAAGGCAGTAGTCCTTTGTCTTCAGGCCCAGTGATTTAGTCCTCATGCCTAACTAGTTTCTAGTATTGTGCCCTGTATGTGCTCTATTCTATATATGCGAACACATGCAGCATTTGCAAATTGGTATGTAGAAATAGCCACCACATACCTATATGTTTATGTAAATATATGTGTGTACAACCTCCACTATTGAGAATACATATTTACCTAGACATTCTCCTCCGGTAAAGAGCTACAGTCTCAGTGTGACTCCGTGGCAGGGAGTTTGGTTAGGGTTGCTCACAGATCATTGTTAGCTATTATTGATGTTGCAGGACTGCTTGTTACCATTAAAAACAAACAAACAAACAAACAAACAAACAAACAAACAAACAAACAAACTCAGTGCCCTGGAGTCGATTCCAACTCATAGAGTCCGTAGAGGACAAGGTAGAACTGCCCCTGTGGGCTCCCAAAACTATAACTCTTCAAGGGTGTGTAGAAGACCTCATGTTTCTCCCACAGGGACTAGTGGTCACAAACTCCTGACCTTGTGGCTAGCAGCCCAGTGCATAACCACTGTGCCACCAGGGGGTCCTTTATTCTTGCATGCTGTGGTAGCTCTATAATCTGTTGTCAATTTGAGAGGATTATGAGTGAAGGGGTGGAGTCTGGCCTGTCAATCAGGCCATACCAATGAGGCCTATGTGTGGGCATGGCCTTCTCCTGAAGATTCTGGGAACTTCTGTATTTCCTCTTTGGAGACAGGAGACATGCTCTCTTGGTTTACTCCCTGTGAGACATCCCTGAGGAGGAGCCACATGGACCTACCTAGATACAGCCAGAGCCCTGAGGGACTGAAGAAGGCACATGGAGACCCCTGCCAGCAATGAGATAAACCACCACTGAGTCCACAAGACCTTCCACCCACTGGCCTGTGTTCTT
>NW_022111339.1:5678222-5685865 GCF_000313985.2 Echinops telfairi
AGGCTGGCACAATTAACTAACTCAGCGTCATTGCATGTGTTTTGTGAGTCTAAAGAGGACTTTATAGATTGCTATCAGACAGATGGGCTAATATCAAACTTGATCTAGACAGGGCTAGGATGTTTGCTCAATGTTTAATTGCTCTTGTATATAAACCTTTTTCTTATATACATATGTGTGTTTATGAACTTGTTTCTCTGGTCTACCCGGACTAACACACATGCCTCCGGTATGTTCCTTGGCTTTGTTTGCATTGCACTGCTTTCTTTCATATTCTGTGCTGTCTTTCCCTTCACCAAAATCAACTCATACCTGTTGTCTTGTTAGTGCTTCTCCCTCTCACCTCTGGTAATCATCAGAAGATGTTTCTCTCTGTGTATCCAACCAGTTTTTAGAGTAAGTCCTTTTAAGGTCATTTGGTCATCAATTTACTTCCTACTTGAAAAGGACAGTTAGTAAAGGGGACAATTAGAAAACTGTCTAAATGAGATTCATCCTTCAAAGACTGTACTAACCACAAACAATGTAGGGAGGTAAGTAGGTAAGGAGGTCACTATCAGAGAATAGGCTCTGATCCTTCGTCCATCCACCAGAATGCAGCATTACCTGGTCCTGTCTCATCCTTGAGAAGCCCTGGTGGTATAGTGGGCTATGCGTTGGGTTTCTAACCATAAGATCTGCAATTTGAAAACACCAGTCACTCTGCAGGAGAACAATTAGGCTTTCTACTCTTATAAGGAACTACAGCCTCATCAACATCTAAAGGCAGTTCTATTCTTCCCCCATGGGGTCTCTGTGAGTCAGCATTGACTCGATGGCATCCAGTTGGGTTTTGAGTATCATCCTCACAATTTCTGCCATGTTTGGGCCCATTGCTAATGCTGTTGTTCTGATCCATCTTTCAAGGGCCTTCTCTGATCCCCCTCCTTCACCAAATGTGATGACTTCCTTCAGCAATTGTTCCCTCTTGTTGGTGTGCTTAAAGCGAACAGGTCATCCAGTATCGTATTATGAGCTATACGATTTTATCGGCTGGTATTTGGAAGTGTATCACTGGGCCTTTCTTCCTAGTCTGCCCTGGTCTGGAGGCACCACTGAAACCCATCCACCATGGGTGACCCTCCTGGTATTGGAAGTACCAGTGGTTTAGTTTCCAGCATCACAGCAACATGGTAAAGACAGAGGGGTGGTAGCCCAAACAGCATAGCTTCCATTAATTCCTAATTAGTAAGTTTTAGTATTTTTCAAAATCCCTGAAGGACAGTCCCCTACCTTAAATTGAATCATAATGATGATGATGTGGGAACTAATGTGTAAAGGTTGCGTATTTTTTAAAAAATCTGACCAAGGAACATGATCCACTACAGATAGATAATCTACACAGAACAAAGAACCACCCATGAAGAGGCTGGTGTGGGGCTGTGTTCTGTGTCTTCCTTTTCCCTGGCAATCAGGAATGTGCAGCTCAACTGTTGAAGAAATACGTTTGCATGCCCGCCAAGTGGCAAGCACTATGCAAGATGCAGGGCCCACTGGAGGATGAATGATACACAGCTTGGCCCTCAGGAATCTTGGGGTCTGGATGAATTGCTGTGGCGGCTACACAAAGGATGCAGTGTAAGGGGAGTGGCAGGTCATTAAACCTGGCCAGGAGGAGGTATGAGCAGAGCCGAGTAATAAAAGGAAATTGGAAAAGATTCCCTTTTATCATTTGACCTGCTCTGTGTAGGCCTCCATACTATCTTTGAAACCTTCTCTCACTTGAAAGACGCCCTGGAGTTTTCTCCCATGGCCACAAATGGATGCATTGGTTTCTAAAGAGAGCCATAGGAATCTTTGGGTATGTCCCCTGTGGATATTCTAGAAGGTGGTGCATATGACTTGTGTTTGGCTGGTTTGTCTTGTGTAACAGACTGGTGACATTTATTCAGGTGCAAGAAAGAACTTTGTGTCAAGAAGCAACTTTACACCAAGGCACCCCAGCTCAGCCCAACTCAAGTCCATAGAGCCGATTGATGCTAGCTGGGACCCTCTTCAGATGCACATAGCTGCAGGTTGAAAGGTGACACAGAAAGGTGAAGCAGGAAGCAGGCACAGGCCAGTGGGTGCAGTCACATGGATCCATGATTAGTGGAAGGATAGCAGTGTACCAACAGCTATCACAGTCTGGTGGCCCACATGGAGTCACCTCTGGAGGCAGGCAGAGTCCCAGCAAGCAAGAAGGCACTGGGGCAAAAAGAAGCAATTCCTAGTGTCTTTCACTGGTGTGCAAGAGGCCACGCCAACAAGGAAGTGCCATCAGGCTACCACTTGACTGATAGGCTGGATTCCGCCCCTATCTCCACACAGGTACCATCAAGTTGACATAACATCTAATCACCACACCATGTTTTGACACTTAAAATAGTTCTGACTCTAGCAGTCAGCTTTGAAGTTGCTGTCTACTCAATTCTGACTTTAGCTGACCTCGTGGGTCACAGTAGAACTGGGCTCCATAGCGCTGTCAATGGTGGGGATCAACTCCATGGCAGAGAGTTGGAGTTTCGGTGATCTTTTGGAAGTAAATTTTGAAGACTTTCCTTGGAGTCGCCTCTGGGTAGACCTGAATCACCAGCATCTGAGATGGTAGCCAAGTTCTTAAGCATTTTCACGCCCCAGGTACAGAGAGCTGTTAATAACTGTTTCCCTTATCGTTGTCAAATCATCAGAAAAGCTGGATTGTATGCAGAAGAGTGCAACATCAGGGTTGGAGGAAGGCTGCTTAACGACCTGAGGTCTTCCAATGCCACAACCTTGCTTGCTGAAAGTGAGGAGGAATTGAAGCACTTGCTAATGAAGATCAAGGATTGTAGCCTTCAGTTTGGATTATAACTCAAAATCCTCCCAACTGGATCAGTAGGTAACATCCTGATAAATGAAGAAAAGGTTGAAGTTGTCAAAGATTTTGTTTTCCTTGGTTGCACAATCAAAGCTCACGGTAGCAGCAGTCAAGAGATCAAAAGACGTATTGCATTAGGTAGATCTGCTGCACAAGATCTCTTAAGTGTATTGAAGAGCATGGATGTTACTTTGAGGGCTAAGGTGTGCCTAACCCAAGCCATGATACTCTTCACTGAATCGCATGCATGTGAAAGTCGGACATTGAGTAAGGAGGACCAAAGAAGAATAGATGCATTTGAATTGTGGAGCTGGAGAGCCATATTGAAAATACCATTCACTGCTGCATAGGAAGAAGTAAGGTGAGAGTGCTTCTTAGAGGCAAGGATGGCAAGACTTCCTCTTACAACTTGGAACATATTTTCAGGAGAGATCAGTCCCTGGAGAAAGGCATCATGTCTGGTAACATGGAAGACCGGCCTACAAAGAGGAAGGTCCTCAATGAGATGGATGGACACAGTGGCTGCATCGGTGAGCTCAGGTACAGGAACAATTATGAGGAGGGCGCAGGACCGGGCTGTGTTTTGTTCGGTTGTGCATAGGGTGACTATGGGTCAGAGCCGACTCCATGGAACCGAACAACAACATCGCTCTTGTCTGGGCAACTGAGAGAAAGGAAAATAGGTAAGTTATATCCTAAAAGTTTATAAACATGGGTGTCTCTGTATGGTTCAGTGAGAACCCTAGGTTTCCATTTGAATTTGAATAATCTATGTATCAATACTATTATGATCATGAAGTCAGTGACGGTGATAGAGTGGTTATGTGTTGGGCTGCTAACCACAAGGTCGACAGTTAGAAATTAGAAGCCACTCGGTGGGAGAAAGATGAGGCTTTCTATTCCTGAAAAGAGTAACAGTCTCCGAAACCCACAGGGGCAGCTCTTCCCTAGCCTGTAGGGCCACTATGAGTCAGAATCGAATTGATGGCAGTGAGCTAATTGAAAGACAGGGAAGGAAATGCAGAGTAGACCATCAGTACACATCAGGTTTGGCTGCATTATTTCAGCATTACCATGACTTGTCAGATCCAAACCTAAGACGGATGAGTTCAGTGGTCATTTTCAGATCCATCCCCTGGAGAGTGAATAAGCAACAAAATGCATGAAGCCAGCTTTATTTACTGCTCCCCCAAAGTTCATTATTACCTTTGAATTTCCCTAGGTAACTGACTATTTTCACAAGGTTACTTTAACACTGGGATAGGGAGATGTAAAAGAAAATACCCCAACTTTGAAATAATCAGACTTGGTTCCATTTTAAATCCCTGGGTGATAGAAATGGTGTGCACTTGGCTACTAACCTAAAAGTTTGTGGTTAGACTCCACTGAGTGGTGCTGCTAATGGAAGTGCTGGCAATTTGCTGCTGTAAAGGTCATAGTGATTGAGGGGGGAGTGCAGATTGGGGACCCAAGACCCATCTGTGGGCAACTGGACATCCCCATACAAAAGGGTTGCGCGGAGGAGAGGAGCCAGTCAGGGTGCACTGTAGCAGTGATAAAACCTACAACTTTCCTCTAGTTCCTAAATGCTTCCTCCTCACCCCCCCCCCCACAATCATGATCCCAATTCTACCTTACAAATCTGTACACTGGTACAGATAGGAAATGAAAACACAGGTAATCCAGGACAGCTGATCCCTTCAGGACCAGTGCTGAGAGTGGTGATACCAGGAGGGTGGAGGGAGGGTGGGGTGGGAAGGGGGAACCGATTACAAGGTTCTACATATAACCTCCTCCCTGGGGGATGGACAACAGAAAAGTGGGTTAAGGGAGACATCGGACAGTGTAAGATATGACAGAATAATAATTTATAAATTATCAAGGGTTCAGGAGGGTGGGGGGAAAATGAGGAGCTGATGCCAAGGGCTTAAGAGGGGAGTAAATGTTTTGAGAATGATGAGGGCAATGAATGTATAAATGTACCTTACACAATTGATGTATGTATGGATTGTGATAAAAGTTGTGTGAGCCCCCAATAAAATGATATAAAAAAAAGGTGGGGGGGATCACAGGCCATGAAACTCGAATAGGGTAGTTCTACTCTGTCACCTGAGTTAATGCATTGTCAGTGGGTTGTTGTTAGTTGTTTTGTTTGCTCCGTTTTGTCTTTTAAAAATGGGTTCCCAATGAAACGTACAACTTTCCTCTAGTTCTTTAATGCTTCCACACACTCCCATTATCGTGACTCCAGTTCTACCTTACATATCCAGCTAGACCAGAACATGGACACTGGTACAGATAAGAGCTGAAACTCAGGGAATGCAGGACAGATAAACCCCTCAGGATCAATACTGAAAGTAGTGATACCAGGAGGATAAGGGGAAGGTGGGGGGAGAAAGGGGAACCAATCACAATGATCTACATATAACCCCCCACCAGGGGGACAAACAACAGAAAAGTGGGTGAAAGGAGACATCGGTCGGTGTAAGACATGAAAGCAAATTATAAATTATCAACGGTTCATGAGGAAGGGAGGGTGGGGGAGGGGGGAAATGAGCTGAAAGGTACAAGTAGAAAGAAAATGCTTTGAAAATGATGATGGCAATATATGTACAGATGCACCTGACACAATGGATGGATGGGTGGATTGTGATAAGAGCTGTATGAGTCCCCAATAAAATGATTTTTAAAATAATAATGAAAAATAAATAAAAATGAGTTCCATGTGGGATCTGCCGTAGTTTCCCTCAAGTCACTCGCTGTTTTTGCCTCTCCACTGCCCCCGTTGTAAAATTCTGAGGGTGCTCCTGACCTCACTGGGTTTGGAGGGGACATTTAAATGAAATGAGGCAGGTGGAAGTGTGTATCGCAAAGGGTAGAAGATAGGAAAGCCATGTTTTCCTAAGCCAGAGGAAAGTGTTTTTTAAAAAGTTCACTCATTGACGGAGTGAGTGAATGACTTATTGTATAGACAGAAGATGAGAGTGGTCATATCACTCTTCCACATTACCATGGCCAGGCAGCTCCCCCTTTCCATGGAACTTCCAGGGACTAACTATAGATTCCTCTTCCAAAGGCGTGGCCCCCTCTGTGGAAGCCTTTGATAAGCTGATGAAGAGTATGGTGGCCGAGTTCCTAAGGAACAGCAGGACCCTTGCTGGTGACGTGGAGATACATGTGAGTACCCTTCCCTCACAGAAGGATTTGCGTGCAGAGCTCTGAATGAGCAGCCCAGCCACTTGCCAACTCCGAAGGCGCCATGAGCTTATCTAGCTTTCTTCTCTGATTGCTATTGAGTCAATTCTTACTTGAGTCAGCCCTATGAATGCCAAAGTGGAACTGTACCAGGGGGCCTGCAAGGGCTGATTTGGTGGAAGTCGATTGCCAGGCTTTCCCCCTGCATGGAGTCAACCCCCCAGCCTTTCATTTATCAGCTGCGCAAGCTAACTGTTGGCACCACCCAGGGACTCCTTAGGTTGGGGTAGAGAATATCTGGCCTCCTGGCCCGGTAGGGACATCATCAACACCAGTTAACGTCACACGCCTCACCAAAGGGAAGCCCTTCTAGCCAACATATGAGGGGTGAGTTGATTAACCGTTTGGCCAGCAATACCAGGTTAATTTTTCAGTTGCTAATTTCATATGATCCACAAATGATATTATAAATATTCAAATGGCCCTGGGCAGAAAAAGGTGCCGCACCACTCCCTGCCCAAGGGAGCAAAAACATTTACTCATTCGTTCATTTAATCGATCATGCAGCACTCACTGACTGAGCCTACCAGTTGTTCTAGAAACTGGCACCAGAAAAATGAACAAGGCAGGCTAGGTCCCTACCTGACAGAACTTTCATTTTTAAGTTTGAGATAAAACACGACATGTGAATATATAGACAGATTCTGGGCCATCAACAAAAATCAAGTTGGGTTGTGATATAGAAAGTTGTGGGAGCCACTAGCTGACTTTGAGTCCGCCCCTGACCCATGGCCATTCAGGCATAATGAACAGTGCTGCTCTCCATCCCATACTGTTCCCAGGACCAGGTAAAGATCAGATGATTGCAATCTATACAGCCTTTCTCTTTAGTCCATCTACTGGAAGCTCTGCTGAAACCTTTCAGCATCCCAGAAACACACAGGCTTCTACCAAAAGCCAGGTGGGGATTGGGCATGAGGTGCATTGTCTGGAAATAGAGCCTGTTCTTTCGCATGGAAGGCAGGAATTCGACTATTGAACCACCAGTGCCCCCATTAGAGAGCTGGAGATGGGGGTGGCCTGTCTGGGGCTGTGGGAGTTGAGCAGAGATGACTGACAAAGCTATGAGCCAGCCAGTGGTGTGGAGAAAGGAATTCCAGGCAGAGGAGGCTGCAAGGGCAGAGACTCAGAGGAGTGTATGCAGCTGGCCTGTTCTGGGCAGAGTAGGCCAGTGAGGTGGTGGGTAAGGGAGAGAGACTGCAAAGACAGAGAGACATTCAGGTGATATGGCGCCTACTTGGTCACAGTTAGAAACTTGGGTCTGAATCTGAATGTGAGAAAAAACCACCAGAGGGCCCTGAGCAGAGAGCAGAAAGGCTGTGGTTTGATCTTTGTTTGATAAAATGTCACTCTGGCTGAGCTAGATCTGTCACGGCCAACCTTTCTCCTCTTCACCAAGTACAAGCTGAGCAAGGACATGTCACAGAAGGTGAGAATCTCTGGATTCGAAGAGACTTGGCTGACCGACCTCCTAGTTTTAACCACTTTTTGTATGTCGTTTTTTTTAAGT
>NW_022111339.1:5687632-5693045 GCF_000313985.2 Echinops telfairi
TTTCTCAGGCTTCTTGTTTACGAGAAATACTGTGTGCAGTGAGTCAGTGGCTGAGTTTCGTATATTGTGAGGCATAATCGCTGAAATCCAACATATAAAAAATGGAAATAGTACCCCCAATACACTGAGAGACTCATGAATGACTGAACACTAATGCAATAATGATGACATCATTGTTGTTAATGTTAATTAACATGGACATTGCACTTCCGAGGTACACACTGTATTACTGGAATTCTTATTAGGCATTTCTCACAGATTTCTAGACAACAGCTCTTTCCTGGGAAATAATGAGGCTTACCAAGAACTGTATTTAACTTTTCATGTTAAAGAGAAAAAAAAACACAAGTCAAATTTGCATACCAAGTAAGTCTCTTCAAATTTCATAGTAAACAACCCGTTAAATCCTTTAGTTAGAACAAAGTGAATTATAAATAAAATGTAGTCTGCTTTATATGAAACTTTTCCTTCATTCCACCCTGCAGCCTGAGAGCTCTCAAAGGAAGGAAGATTGTCAATAATGAATAAGTAATGCTTTAAGCAACTTGCTTCCCACTGATTCATTAAAAGCATAAAAGGATGACAGAGAGAGGAAAATTGTACCATCTGTAAGTTAGACCGGTCGTTGCACACAAAGGAAAGTACAGGCGGTCAGGGTCCATCTGCTGTGACTTTAACAGTTTGAACAAGTAATTTCTTTTTTTCTCCCGTCTAGAACCATGTGTCATCGGCATTAAGCTTGCAGCTGCTGCCGCTCACATGTGCCAGAAGTGGGAGGGGGTGAACTTTGTTCCCAGAACACACCTGTTGGGTAGGGGAATAAAAAAAACCCCCACACACCCTCACACACAGCCCTCACATACCTGATTGTACAGTATGGAAATTTGAGAATGACACAAATGTCCACCGTATTAAATCCTGTCCCTGGGCTCAAAAGTTGTTTCACAGATACTAATAATGAACAAAGGCGGCCAAGCTATGATTTACCGTCTGTCTCCATGTGTTGGCTGCTGCTTGAGCTTAATTTACTGAACACTCAATAGTCTATTGATGAAACAGACCACAAAAAAGGGGAGCTAATAGCTACAATTAGGAAGCTCTACTGAACCAAAGAACATAACAGGTTTAGAAAAGATTAGATCTTGTAAAGCCTCCTTGTATGCTACGTAAACCAGAGGGCTTATTTAAATTAGTTCAGCCCTGCAATATTGGCACAGCTTGTACCCCTTTTAAGAAAGACTCAACAATGGATAATTTTATAATGGCTGTTTAGTGTAAATAGAGTCCTCAGGGGGATACAAAAGGACCCCCTAGAAGTGGTACCTTCATAATACCAAGCCCTTGGTTGGACAGTGTTGATCCTTAAAGTGACTAGTATGATATTTTATTTAACAAAAAAATACTGTTGTTATTCATGGTATATGAAACTAACCTCAGGTCTATTTGTAAATGATGTGAGAAATTATTAAACCATCCACAGTCCCATAGCTTTTCCTAACCCAAATCTTCCTGATGATGTATTGGTGTTACACTTTAAATATTTCTAAAAGTCTGGAATATTTGTTTTCTGTTGTTGATTAAGAAGGATGAGAAATTTCTTCTCTTAATTATGCATTAAAAAAATGACATGTCTGCAGTTTGAACAGAAGGGCTATCAAATCCCTCTAAGAAGGTTTAACACACACAAAGCATTGTTGGATTTGGCAACGAGCTACACTGTCTTTGAATCCCCTGAGTTGATAAAGGATGAACATTTTTGACAATTATTATAGCCTCACTTTTGATAGGATCATAATCAATGATGCTCAATGTTTCTAGTCTCTGCATTTTACTCAAAACATCTACACAAATACTTTGCTGCTGTTGTGTCACTCTGGTTATGGTGAAGTCATGTGTCACAGAGTAACATCATGCAATGTTGCTCACCAACCAGTTACTGTCAACTTGATCCCAGCTCATGGTAACCTTATATGTGTCAGAATATAACTGTGTTTTGTAGGGATTTGGGATGTAAATCCCCAGGAGTTTCTTCATAGATGTCTTTGTGTGGACTGGAACCTCCAATCTATCAGTTTGTGACACAGTGAAAATGGATTGGCCCCATTCAGGGACTCCGTGACTCTAATGAGCAGTTCATGTTTGAATCTTGGTACAGCCTTGACCTTGAACATGTCCTTCGGCCTCTTTAGGCGGTTGTTTGTCAGGAAGTTCCAACTCTCATAGTCCCTGAATGGGGCAATCCACTAGTGTCCCAGGAAGAAAGCAGGAGAGGGCTAGTCAGTTTCTAAAGGAAGAGCTTGCAATAGAGTTAACCCCATCACCATTGTAGCAGGCAGTGAAGCACCCTTCCAGGGAAGCACCTGAACCACCCAGACATGAGAAACAAGTGGAAGGAAGCATGTCAGCAAAAAGGAACAAGGAGCACAAAGGATCAAATACCCTACTGAACAACGGTGTGGGAGGAACCCGGCCTCCTTCCTTTGAGAAGGACCACAGGTCTCTAGTAGGCTGTGCTTCTCAGTGATACAGGTTGTCACTTCCTCTTATTCCTGGACCTACGTGTGACATGAAGAATAACTTTATTTCTAGCCTAAAACATAAAATCCTGCATGCTTATTTGTGTAACTAAATAATCTTCGTATGCTCCCTATGATTTTAGAAGGACTACATGGGTAATTAGCACTCATGAAAGTAGCCACTTACATTTTGTCCTTGCTTTACAATCTGGGCCTACACTGGATCCCTCTCCTCATCCCCACACCCCCAGTCCCATGCCTACTTCTAAAGCACAAGTGTGGGGTTACCTCAACAAACCAGCCCATCTGTATCGGTCTCCCTTCCTCTCCAGCTCTGCCTTCAACACAAGTCGGTTCCCCCACAACCTTCTAAGTTGGAGGAAATTGTCCTAATTTGAGCATTTGGGTTTTTTGTTAGACCGAGGGAAAACCCACCGGGAGGTGGATTGACACAGCCAGAGGCTGCAACGATGGGCTCACACCAGGGAATGGTTGCAAGGATGGGGCATGACCAGGCAAGGTTTTTCCCATTGGATGTAGGGTCCTCACGAGTCAGGACTGGCTTAGTACCACCTAACAACAGCAAAGGGTACTTCAGCCATCTCACGGCCAAAGAACATATGTTGTGTTTTCTCTTTTTCTAGGGACAGACTTGTATAAAGAATTAAATCTCTGGGTTTTACACAGGATTTCAATGGGGAATCTTTTTTTCTTACTGTCTTAACAATTTAACTGTGGTCAGAGATTTTAGGGATCAGAGGATCTTGAACCTCATCTCTTCCAATCATGGAGCTCACTTGAATCTTGGTGTGTTCTCTTCTGCTGCTGCTGCTGCTTCTCCTCCTCCTCTCTGTCCTCCTTCCTTCTATTCTCTTGCCCTCACCTCCCCAGCCTTTTCTTTTCCTCTTCCTGTCTCCTATCATCTGCCCCCACCCCATCCCCCTCCTCCTTCCAGAGAAGGGAATAGCAAATGAGAGAGGCTAGGCGCTCTGTTCAAGGAACAGGAATTTGGCCTGCACAGCTGAATAATAGTATTGGTGTAGAATCATGAGTGTACCATGGACTACCAGAAGAACAAACCAATCTGTCTTAGAAGAAGTACAGCCAGCATGTTCCTTAAAAGCCAGGATAGTGTGAGTCTACCTTACATACTTTGGACATGTTATCAAGAGAGAGCCCTCCTTGGAGAAGGACATTATGCTTGGTAAAGTGGAGGGGCAGTGAAAAAGAGGCTAATGCTCCCTGAATGGGGCAATCCACTAGTGTCCCAAGAAGAAAGCAGGAGAGGGCTAGTCAGTTTCTAAAGGAAGAGCTTGCAATAGAGTTAACCCCATCACCATCGACACGATGGATTGATACATGGCTGCAATGGGTTCAAACATAACAATTGTGAGGAGGGTGCAGGGCCCGGCAGTGTTTCGTTCTGTTGTGCATGGGGTTGCTATGCGTTAGAACCAACTAGACAGCACCTGACCACAGTTGTAATTCATGGCACTGGCAGATTCCAGGCTTTGACTCTGTTATACAGTTGAGTCATCTGCCATCTTTGTGAATGGTTTGGTTCGTAGTGCAGGAGCAAGAAGGAACTGAATTACCGCCTGGCTCCCACCTTCTGCACTCTATGGCTGCGAACTTTCTCTCCAAAATCTCCAGATGATGAGGGAAAGTCATTACAATGGCAGGCACAGGCACAATGGCAGAGGAGAACGTGAAGTATCACTGGAAGGATGTCTGTGATGTGTCTCCTCAGAGAGGTGTGCATGAGGCAACAGGCGGAATGGCCACCTCCAGACAGGCAGACTGAGTCTACTGCCCTGGTCCTAGCCTGGGATGCTACACACAGTTCTTTGGGCACTTGACTTATAGTATTCAGAAAAGTCACACACAGATCCATCTCTGTTATCGTTTCTTCTCAAGAATGTGAAGCATCTATATTCTCAATGTTAACTAGATACTTTGCTACCAAACATACACTTTGGAGCTTTTAAGTCATTGGCCTTAAGTCAACAATTCCTTCAGAGACTAATTTCACTTTAAGATTTACAATTTAGCTAGAAGAGTGGGGGTTGAAAGTGAAATGATGGAGGGAGCAGGGCACTTATCCACCCAAGGGGAGAGCACTGGTCTTGTCTCCACAGAATCAGGAGTGGGCATGCAGACCCTAGTATAATGCACCAAACCATGAGGATATCGTGGCCACATGGAAGGATGCTTGAAAAGAGAGAGCTACAAGGCTGGCCCCAAGCAGAGCCAAACTGACCCCCTCCCGGGAAGTGGGTGTGCCAGAGAGCAGAACTGAACCTACAGGTTGGGGAGAGAGGCCAGCATGCCACACCCACATGGACAAAGGCCTGTTGGGAGGAAGAGAAAGAGAGCCAGACTGGACCCCATGCTGGCACACCAGACTTGGAGGATGACTTCCTTGTGGGGAGCTAATGGGACACCAAGGGGATTGGGCAAATGACAACAGCATGTGTCATGCTGTTCCCTTACTAGAGCAGACTGCGACAGAGGACATTTCTGGGGTCACATGGGAGGGAAACAGCGTGGTCTGAACCCCCTAAAATGGAGCAAATCAAGAAGGGAGCATACCTGGATAAGCAATCCAGAGGAGAAAACAACAGGACCCAAGGTTCAGGGGGGACATGGGAGAGGGGGATGTGGGGGAAAGAAAGTGGTGTTAACAAACTCAGGGACAAGAGAACAACAAGTGATCCAAAATCAGTGGTGTGGAGGGTGTAAGAAGTCTGGTAGGGTGTCATCAAGAGTAATGTAACCAAGAGGAATTACTGAAGACCAAATGAAGGCTGAACATGATAGTGGGACAAGGGGGAGGTAAAAGGAAATAGAGGAAAGAACTAAGAGGTAAAGCGCATTTATAGAGGTCTAAATACAGG
>NW_022111339.1:5694397-5695553 GCF_000313985.2 Echinops telfairi
ATGCACATTGTGTTTTGTGACCTGAGTTGCTTCTCGTAGACTCTTTAAAAAGCCCTGGTGGCCCAGTGAATTAAGCACTGGGCTGCTAACCACTAAGTTGGTGGTTCAAACCCACCAGTTGCTCCCCTGGAGAAAAAGAGGCTAGAGGCTGCCATAAATATTTACTGTCTGGAAAACCCTGTAGAGCAGGTCTACTCTCTCCTGTAGTCTCACAATGAGTCAGAAACAACTTGATGGCAATGGGCCATTATACACTCTGTGATCAAAATATTCAGTAATGCTTGTTGGCACCATCCATTTGTGCCAATCTCCTGGAAGGCAGGTTTTCATAGAGGTAACTAAACATGAACTTCAGGTCCTCATCTGATTTCTGACCCTCCTTCTTCATCTGCTGCTACAGGTGGATAGAGAATAAATGTGGAAACTTGGATGGCCTGCTGAGCCTACTTGGAATACTTTTTTAATGTTAGAAGTTGGCTTTTAACACAGTATAATTTCTGTCTGCATGTGTTTCTATGTCTCTTTTACTGAGCATCCTAATTTCATAGCACCCTTCGTGCATCCAGCCAATTGGCATTGACTTGACTCTGATTCACAGCAATCCATGTGTGTCTGAGTAGAACAGTGCTCCATAGCGTGCCCATGCATTGTTTGGAAGGAGATAACCAAGGCTTTCTAAGACCTCCCTTGGTAGATGGTAACCTCTAACCTTTCCTTCATTCTCTATCGGTCCAGTAAATCTAGACTTTTTAAGAATTTGAGTTCTATTTGACATTTTTTGTTCCCTCCATTGAGTTCCTGACCCAAAACAGTCAGGAATCAGGCATTCCCTAGCACTTCTGGTCTCAAAAGTGCATGAGGTTGTGCTTCATGTCGACTTATTAGTCCATTTGGTCTAGTTTTTTTCTCTGAGTATTTGTTTCCCTTCTTTGTCTTTTATTCCAAAAGTATAGAGTATTTATTCCAGATAGATGAATCTTGGTTGGCCACTTGGAATAACTTTGAAGGTCCTACTCTGCAAACTAGGATGTAGGGGCTAAAGATCTGTCCTTTAAAAAGACACCACTAGGAACAGGGAGGGTAAAGGGAGAATGGGTAGGAAAGAGGGAACCGATTACATGGAACTGTGTGTGACCTCCTCCCTGGGGGACAGACA
>NW_022111339.1:5696720-5699589 GCF_000313985.2 Echinops telfairi
GCTCCAATCTTTACCAAAGCAGACCATGGACCAGCTGGTGGATTCGAACTGCTGATCTTTCAGTTAGCAGCTGAACGTTTAACAACCATGGCACTGGGGCTCCTTACAGAGGATATAGAGCAGTGGTTCTCAACTTTCCTAATGCTATGATCCTTTAATACTGTTCCTCACGTTGTGGTGACGACCAACCATAATATTTTTTCATTGCTATGTCTTAACTGTAATTTGCTAGTTATGAATCAGACGACCCCTGTGAAAAGGGGTTGTGACACAGGTTGAAAACCGCTGATAGAGAGGATGTTTAATATCTGGTAAGGTTAGTTCTCTCCAAGTCCCTGTCTCTTTTTCTATCTGGAGTTTTCTTGAATGTTCTTGCTTGTTTACATAAACTTCAAATTTAAATTGTCCCATTCTTGGTGGCGGGCAGAGGGGACTTACTTTAAAAATTGGAATCATGGTAAATTTACAAATTGATAAGGAAATAATTTATGAGGGGGTACCCACCCAAAACTGAAATTGTGCTGGGCAGAGTGAAGTTTTCATAGTATGCATTTTTCCTGCTGGGCAAGCAGCAAGCAACTCACTCCAAGCTAGTGCACTCAGTGGCATCACCTGGGAAGGTTCTCTCTGGTTACAGTGAATTTTTTTCCTAAAAGCAGTTTCACTCACACCTCGTTTTTGTGATGGCTGATTTAAGAGAACAGTGTGCAGCTGTAAAATTTTGCTTCCTGTTCAGGGGAAAATGCCTCAGAAACTGTTAAGATGTTGAAAAAAGCTTACAAGGACAGTGTGATGGGAAAAACTCATGTGTACATGTGGTTTTCTCATTTCAAAGCAGTAGAAATGTCGATTGATGACAAACTTCATTCTGGGCATCTGCCAACTTCCTGAATGGATGAAAATGTTGACTCATAGTACCTTTGGAGTTCATTCGAGCAGGTCATACTGTTAGTCAAGCTTTCTATTTAGAAGTTCTGAAAAGATTGCATAATGGTGTACAGCACAAAAGCCTTGATTTGTGGCTAACAGGGGACTGATTTTGCCACCACAAAAATGCACCTGCACACCCAGGCTCTCGGTGCACCAGTTTTTGGCAAAAAATTGCATGCCTCTCTTGCCCCACCTGACTCACCTGACCTTTCTCTGTGCCACTCCTTTTTGTTTCGGTGAAGAGGCACATGAAAGGACAGCAATTTGACAATGTAGAAAAGGTGAGGAGAAAAAATGGGGGAGGTGCTGTCAGTCATCCAAACAGAGGAATTTGAAAACTGTTTCTAAGAATGGAATAGCAGATTTGACAAATATATTAAGTGTAATGGAGAGTACTTTGAAGGTGATAAGGTTGTTTTAAAAAACAGCAAAATACATAGCTTTGAAGTGGGATTCCGTTTTGGGCGGGAGTACCCCTACATACCTGCATGATGTTTAGTCTTCTTATCCAAGAACAAGATAATGTCTTTTCACTGGTTCATACATACCAATCTTTCACTGTAACTTCCATGAATATTCCAGGGCTTTTTCAGTTTGTTTTTTGCACAATTATCAATTATTTTAGCATAATTCCTGGTTATTCTTGGGAGGAAAGCAATTTGTCATTACTAGTAAGAGAACCTTTCTAATTGTCTATGTGTATTTGTGAAGATTATTGAGTTCTCTGGGTTAATCACATGGGTTAATTATATGTATGGCTTGCTACCTTTCTTTAGTTCTTTGCTTTGCTTAATATTCCTAAAAGCTTTTCAGTTGATTACCACGAGTTTTTAGGTATATAATTATTTTCAGATAAACACTGATTTACCTCTTACTTGCTAAAGTTTATTTTTCTATTTTTAGTGTCCATTACCTCTAAGATAATGCTGAAAAAATATTGATAGCACCTTATATTTTAGCAGGAATGTCAGTCCAATAAGTATGATACTTTCTTTGGGCTGGAAAAATATTAATTTTTTAAAATCTTTTTCTATATTCTTTAAATAAGAAGAGTGTGCTAGAGGATAGATATATATAAACTTGGATGAAGGAAAAGCAATATATAATAGGAGGGTAGTCCACAAACATATGATGAAGGCAAAGGAAGATCCTGTGAACAATACAAGAGTTAAAGGCAACCAAGGTATATACTGTTGTATATTCAATCCTGCAATAACGGCCTGGTGGCATAGTGGTTATGAGTTAGGCTGCTAGCTGCAAGGTCAGCAGTTCAAAACCACCAGCCACTATGTAGGAGAAAGACATGGATTTCTACTTCCATAAAGAGTTACAGTCTCAGAAACCCACAGGGGCAGTTCTACTCTGTCCTATAGGGTCACTGAAGTGAATGAGTGAGAGTGAGCTCTACCAATACGTTGAATAGATGCAAAAGTAGACATGAAAACTGCATAGGTTTAGGAAGGAGGATGAGACTATACTTACAAATATATAGGTTTTACAGAGGTGATTTATACATATGTATTTATTTACCTATGCTGCAAATATACCTGTGGATATAGTAGTGCTTACAGGGGACACACTTATGAAACTTCTTAGCCAAATAGTAGTGCTTATAGGGGACAAATTTATGAAACTTCTTAGCCAAAACCAGACTTCATGAAGGAATTAGTCCATAGGCCTGAGGGCTCAGAACTATGGTCTCAGGGACCACCAATATCAATTAGCATGATAACTGACCAAGGTGATGTTCTATATCCTACTTTGGTGAATCAGACTGGGGTCTTAACAGTAAATGGCCATCCAATGTAACTGAGAGGAATGCCTAAAACCCAAATGAAGGCAGAACATGATAGTGAGACAAGAGGAAAGTACAAAGAAACAGAGGAAAGAACTAGGAGGTAAAGGGTACTCATAGAGATGTAAATACAGGCATATAAAG
>NW_022111339.1:5701074-5702532 GCF_000313985.2 Echinops telfairi
GTAAATGGCCATCTACGGTGCTAATATCAATGCTGACTTAGGAGCAAAGAATGAAGAAATCAAGTACATATTGAAGCAATCAGTCTAGTAGACCAATGAACGATGTGAGCCTCAGTCCTCATGACACAGAAACAAAAAAACTAGATGGTGCCCAGCTACTACTACCAACTGGAGAGAGTGGTAGAAAATGATCTAACAAAACTCAAAATTATACAAAAAAGATTGGGCTCACTAGTAAGACAGAGACTGGTGGACCCTTGAGACTATAGCCTGTAGTTACCCTTCAGGTTTGAAACTAAACACACCCCATAGCTCAATTTTCAGCCCAACAATAGGCCTATAAGATGAACAGTAATATGGGTGAGGTATACATGGCTTAGCATAATCAACCATTTGAGATCAAACAGACAGCATTTGCCCAAAGACAGCGTTAGGAAGGCAGGAAGGATTTGGAGAGGAAGAGGAATGGAAATGGCAAACAGAGGGAGGAGGTGGGATATATGATGTTACATTGTGGGGATTGCAATCAATGAGATAAAACAAAATGTCCATGAACTATTGAATGGAAAATTGATTTGTTGTGTAAACTGTCACCCAGTTCACAATAAAAAGTCAAAAATCAGTAAATAAATAAATAAGAAAGACTGTGAAATTTGTCAAGTCTTTAAAGCCTCTGTGTAGCTTTTCTCCTTAAATCTTTTAATAGGACAAATTATATGAATATATTTTAACAAATCCTCCTTGTATTTAGGGTAGTTATGTAATGATGCTGATGTAGCTACCATAAGCAGTCCTCTCACTTTTCTCTCAAGATGTGTAAGGAATTTTACATCTGGCAAAAGTATAGATGGAGTTTTCTGTATTAAAATGCAGTTGAATCATATGCCAGCTTAATTATTAAAGAAAATGTGACTTTGTCTACTTATTGAATTATATCATTATATTTTTAATATACTAAAAGTATTTTAAAATACTTTTAAGCTTAAGGATACACATTATGTGTATGCCAGAAATTCTTATTTTGCCTCCTCTGTTCAAATTTTGGAGAGAAAAAAGTTTTTCTACTCTCAATGCAAAACCAAAAACTGGCCAACAGATTTGATGTACATTGCTGACAAAAAGCAACAACAGCAGCAACAAAGGAACTTTAAAGTAGCGATTGTGGATTCATGTTTCTATTATGAGCATGACCCACATTATTCTAATTTCAAATTTTAAAAAGTAAAAGCAGTAACAACAGTATGTAGGGATCCCAAGAACCCCAAGAACCGCTTCTCGGCAGGTCTCGGTATTGTTGGCTTCAACAGATGATGCAGGAAGAGAATTTCTGTAGTGGTGTGAGCGTTTACTGGTCTGTCTTAGTTGCAGATTCTTTAGGGGCAATTCAATTCTTTCTTTTCTTAGAAAAGTCATTTTATTGGGGGTTCATACAATTCTTATCACAATCCATACATCCAT
>NW_022111339.1:5704368-5706554 GCF_000313985.2 Echinops telfairi
TTTTGATGGCCAGAGACCCTATAGGACAAGGGACAGCCCCGATAAGGTTTCCCAGGCTGTATATCTTTACAGAAATCAATTGCCAGATCTTTATCCCTTGGGACCACTGGTGTGTTTGACCTGCCTACCTTTTAGCTAGTAGCTGAATGTTTCATCATTGCACCACTCGGGCACCTTTAATCCTCATAACAGTTTCAGCATCTGAAAGAGGTGCCTGCCCTCTATAGTGCTTATGTTGTGATGAACAGAACACTGAGTTAGATGAAGAAAAACCAAGTTTTATTGTCAACAGAGTATTAACTTACAGTGCAGCTGTGCATAACTTTTGGAATTCTCTGAGACTTTGAGCCCTTACATGGCATGTTTGCTCCCAGGAAACCTGTGGAATGAACACCAGTCCTACTTCCCTGCTTTGTGCTCTGTGTTCATTGACATGAGCAAAATAGAAGGGCCAAAATACAGAGATATATGCTGAGAATGCTCATACCAGCTAGAGTTGGAAGTGGGCTATGCCACCCACCAGCTAGCACCTGTCAGCCCGAACATGGGAGAAATTGGATGACTGAATATCACATGAATGCATTGCTCTGCATAGAAGCATAGCAGTTGTCTAAGCTGAGTCCCTGTCAGAAGTAAAGGTAGAGTCTGACATGTTTTCCTCTTAATAGTTTTTCCTCTTTTCTGCGGGTGGCTTCCCAGGGCAGGATTTCATTACTCCCTAAAAAACAGTTGATGTTTAATCCGTTCAGAGTCCCGGTATCCCCCTGTGTGTCAAAGTAGAACTGTGGTCCAGTGGGTTTTCACTGGATGATTTGGGGGAAGTAGATCACCAGGCCTTTCTTCTGTGGTACCTCTGGGTAGATTTGAACCTCCAACATTTTAGTTGACAGATGAGCCCCATAACTGTTTGTACCACCCAGGGTCCCCTAAGACTGTGAAATAAATCCTTCCTTCCTTTTCCTTGTGTTTTTGCCTTTTCTCAAAGTCGGCCAGTGATCCGATCATTGCAGTATTGTTGCTGATGCTTTTTCTATGTAGACTTCAAGATAAATCCCTTGTTTGCCAGGAACTGAAAATTAATCCTTTGATCCAAAGTATGACCTCTTCACATTCTGATTTCACTTAGATTATCTCGTTATTTCTTCCCCTTTACCCATCCCCACAGAACGTGTGTGCACATACACATGTGTGAATGCCCACACAGATGCACATACACAAATCTACATTCTTCTAAATGTTCCTCACCACAACACATTAGCTGCATGTAAGAAACTGCTACCCTTCCAAAAATCCGTACCCACTGCCATCAAACCAATTACATTTCATATGGTATTCCAAAACTGTAGCTCTTTCTAGGAGCAGACTCTCCCAAAGAGTGGCTGGTTGCTGTTAGCAGCTCAACACCTAACTCAATACACCATCAAGATGCCTGATATAAAAAAAAAGTCTCCATAAAATACGTGATGGTGCTAACTGATGAGCCACTCTGATTCTAGAACGTGTGTTTGCAGAGATGCAGAATTCTGTGCATAAGGCAAGTCCAAAAATATGCTTTCTCACCTTAAGATACAATTTTCTTTTTTCACTTGTATTTCTATTGTGCTGATTTCTAAAATGTGACTGTTCAAACATTTTCAGACATATCACAAGCCAACCATTTTTAGTATATCAAATACACAACATTTTGATGATGTCAAAGAAGATAAGGTATTCAGTGAGTTAATGATTAATCATTCAGTGTGTATAAGACAAATCATTTCCTTTTCAGAAAATACTGCCTTAAAAACAAATATTATGAATATAATAACTACTTGAATACTGATTCTCGACTTTCAATTAATTGTTAGTTAGAACAGATTGATATACATATACAGAGAAAGTACTATGATTTATAATATTGGGCTTATCTTTTGAGGGTTGGATTCTATGATAAGTTTCCAAAAGTACATTGTGCCAGACATAGTATCTGCCTCTGTGCCTATGTTGTTGTTAGTTTCCTACTCATCGTGACCCTATGCACAACAGAATGAAATGCTGCCCACTCCTGCACCATCCTCACAATTGGTCCATTGTTGCAGCCTACTGTGTCCATCCATGTCGTCCAGGGTCTTCATCTTCTTCAATGCCCTCTCCCTTGCCAAGCGTGTTGTCATCCTCCAAGGACTGCACTGTCCGGATAACCAGAG
>NW_022111339.1:5707845-5709399 GCF_000313985.2 Echinops telfairi
ACTTTTTTTTTAAATTAATGGATCAAAACAGAATCAATAGATGAGTGAATTTACTATAGTTGGTAGTTTGAGTCAAGCAGAAACGTAGACTAGCAGTTAAAAAATAGTTTTAATCACCAAGATTAAATTTTAATAATGAATTAGCAAGTGAAATTTGGGAAACCATAGATTGTGGAGTCTGTTTCTCTATTGAATTTCTGTTTACCACACACACGAAAATATATATGTCTTGAATTTACCACTGGCCTGACAATTTATTGAGCACTGCCCTCAGTTCCTTCATTCTCATTTCTGTTTTGAAGTTGAATAAATTGAGCCATTGAAAATAGGCCTCAAACACAGCATAAGAAAGCAAGATGAGAATTCTTAAGTAACGTCAAAATCCATCAATACATTTACTTGAGCCACTTCTAGTAGAAAACCTGTGCCCTTTATCTGAGACCGCATATTTTTAACCTCATTACTATAAATACTGTAAGCTGAAGGTCACAACTGAAAAAGAAATAGAATTTGGTTTGGTTTTGACTCATTGATTGGGTTTTGGCCATGTTTCTGTCCTCTTGATCATTAACATTCAAAATGATAGCGGTCAGGTAAGAAATAACTTGGGAGTCAAAAAGAGAATTCTGGGAAACTAAAATTTTGTCTGAGATTTCACTGTATAGTCTGATATTGAAATCGCTCTGATTTCAAGAGTCTCTGTTGTAGTTATATAATTTTCAAACATCTGAATGAAAAGTGAAAATAGCAGTGGTCCCAATATCTTCCAGCATTGTCACTCCCAATAGTTTGAAGGAAATTTCCCAATACATCTGTCAATCAGTTGTTTCAAATGTGGAAGGCATTTTTCCATAGACCCCGTGTAAGTAAACAAAGATGCAGAAGAGTGCTACCCCACCAGTAGTCGGCCACAGTAAGTAAAGGGAGTAAGATTCTGAAAGCTTTTGGTCAATTGGACAGAGTTATTTTGTTTTTAAGTGTTTTATTGAGACAAAATTCACATATTATACAGTTCAATAGTTCAATGCTATCAAAACAATTGGACAATCAATTACTACAATCGATTTTAGAACATTTTTTTCTTTCTTGTCCTACTTGTTATTAGCTCCTCATTTCCTCCCAACCTTCCCTGCCATGCCCCCTAGAAACCATTAATCCAATTACTTTCTCTATAGACTCACTCATCCTGGGCTTCATATATAAGAAAAAAAATACAAAACAAACATCAAAGAATCACAAATAATAACAGCAATAACAAAATAAAATAGAGAAAAACGGAGTTGAAAAGAGAACAGAAAATATTAAAAACTAGAACAACTTTAAAATAAATGAAAAGTGAGATCAAATGATAAAGTGTTAGATTTTTAACCTAACTACATCTGGGCAGAGTGATTGTAAGTCTGCCTAAAGAATGAACAAATCAGTCTTAGAAGAAAATGAGGGTGACAGAGACAAGGGAACAATGAATGATCCAAAATTGGTGGTGAGAAGGGCGTGAGAGGCCTGGTAGAACTTGATCGAGGACAACGTTACTGAGAGGAATTACTGAAACCC
>NW_022111339.1:5710539-5711981 GCF_000313985.2 Echinops telfairi
ATTTGAGAAAAAAACTGAAAACATAAAAAAATATTTTTTTAAATCATTTTATTGGGGGCTCATAGCTACGCAGACTGATGAATCAGGTTCATGGTTGCAGAATTAATTAATCCAAAGTTGGCAGGAAATACAGTAGGTCTATAAGCCAGATGTAGGATCCAGATGAGCAAGAAGAAAGTGTTAACTTGTACACAGCATCAACTTATATAGAAGTAGGCCACACCCCTGATGAACTTTTTTTCAAATTGCATCAGCTCTGTGACCTGGTTAAGGAGGACGCAATCCACGTTAATATCCTCACAGCTGCGTGGCTGCTCACAGCAGAGCCCATCGTGGAATTAATTTCATTATGTTAGATCACATTATGGGGTCTGCCAAAAGTGCTAAACTACTGAGAATCCTGGCCTGGCCAAGTTGACACAAAACCTAACTATGTTATAATAATTGACCATCTTGAACCTTGAGACCCAAAGACTCATTCCCTCAAGGTGTTTGATTACCTCCTATTGCTCCACTACATTCATAAATATATTTACAGCAAAGGTAAATATATGTATACAAATATACTGTCCAACCTCTATGTTTGTGGCTATAAATCTACTTGTACTCCCACACCCATCTAGCCTGTGTGTCTATCCAAGTCTATCTTCTCAACTTTCCTTAAGAACCACAAGTCGTCAGTGTAAGATATGAAAAAATACTAATACTTTATAAATTATCAAGGGTTCATGAGGGAGTGAGGGTTGGGGATCGAGAGGAAAAAATGAGGAGTCAACACCAAGAGCTCAAGTAGAAAGAAAATGTTTTGAAAATGATGATGACAACAAATGTAAAAATGTGCTTGCCACATGGATGTATGCATGGATTGTGATAAGAGTTGTGTGAGCCCCCAATAAAATTATTTAAAAAAAAAAAAGAACAACAAGGTCATATCAATCGATGCAAAAAGGGCCTTTGACAAAAATCCAACACCCATTCCTGATAAAAACACTCAACAAAACAGGCATAAAAGGGAAATATCTCAACATAATGAAGGGCATGTATACTTTATCAAAAGGCAATAATACTCTCAATGAAGATTAACTGAAAGGATGCCCTTCACTCTTTCTGTTCAATATTGTGGTTAGCCAGAGCTCTGAAGCAACAAGGGGAAATAAAAAGTATCCAAATTATCAAAGAAGAAGTTTTCAGATGTTATGACCTTGGACATAAAAAAAGTCGCAAAGATGCCAACAATGATAATAACTGATGCAAGGTATTACAGGGCATGTAAGGGAGGGCAGTGGGAGACAGGAAGGGGAAGGGGAGCTTGGGAGTAAATAATGAAGGGGGAGCAGGGAGGGACACTGGAGCTGATGGTGACTGAACAGTTCACTTTGGGGGCTAATCCAACATGGGGGGAAGGAATGATCTAGGATGGATGTGGTGGTGACTGTGCAATT
>NW_022111339.1:5713195-5715086 GCF_000313985.2 Echinops telfairi
GACAGCATCGGGCAACTCATTCTGAGTTAGTGCACCCAGTAGCATCACCTGGGAAGGTTCTCTTTAGTCGCAGTGAATTTTTTCATAAAAGCAGTTTTGCTCAAACCTCATTTTTTGTCATAGTTCATTTAAGAGAACAGTGTGCGGCTGTGAGATTTTGTTTCCTGCTCACGAAAAATGTTGTAGAAACTGTTGTGATGTTGAACACAGCTTACAAAGACAGTGCTATGGGAAAAAACTCAAGTGTACATGTGGTTTTCTCATTTCAAAAAAGGTGAAATGTTGATTGATGACAAACCTCATTTTGGACGTCCATCAATTTCCTGAACAGATGAAAATGTCTACTTGTAGTGCGTTTGGAGTTCATTCCACCAGGTCAGACTGTTAATCAAGTTTTCTACTTGGAGGATCTAAAAAGATTGCAAAAATGCAACAAAAAAGGTGTGATTTGTGGCAGATAGGGGACTGGTTTTGCCACCACAACACTGCACTTGCTCACGCAGCCATCTCAGTGTGTCAGGTTTTGCAAGAAACAGCATGCCAGTCTTGCCCCACGCACCTGACTCACTTGACCTTACTCTGTTCCACTTCGTTTTGTTGCTGAAAATGAAGAAAGACATGAAAGGACAGTGATTTAACAAAGTAGAAGAGGTGAAGAAAACAACAAAGGAGGTGCTGTCAGCCATCCGAACAGATGAGTTGGAAAAATGGTTCCAAGGATGGAGTTGCAGATTTGACAAATGTATTAAGTGTAATGGAAAGTACTTTCAAGGTGATAAGTTTATTTTTTTAATGTAAATACATAGTTTGGTGGGAAGGGGGGATCTGGGTTTTGGGGTACCCCCTCATATCAATGAATGTGATGGAGCGCATGTAGGACAAAGCTATGAAAACATCTTGGATAGAAGTAAACATGTGGGAAGGAGTCTCAGGACCTGGGAGCACAGGATCGTACCTTAGAAGACATCAATGTCCATAGGGGTAAGAAGTTCAAAAGGGCAGTGTTCTACAAGGACTTTGGTGGGTCTTAAAAGCCTCTTCAGCAACCATCTAAAGTGCACCTATTGATCTCTCCCCATCCATAAGAACTAAGAATGCTAAAAATTGAAGTACATATGGAAATAATTAGTCCAATGGACTACAGGACCACACAAACGTCAGTCTTCACGACTCTGAGACCAGGAGGCCTAGATGTTGCCCAGTGACCATTACCAACTGCTCTAAAAGAGATCCATTAGAAGGTCTTGGGTAGAATAGAAGAGAATGTAGGACCGAACTCAAAAGTATAAGAGACCAGGCTTATGGGTTGGATAAAGACTTGTGGAACCCCTAAGATTATCGCCCTGAGTCACCCCTCAGGTTTGGAATGGAACTTACCTCATTGTTAGAATCAGCAACCATTAGAAATCAAAAGGGCAGTGTTAACTCAAGGACAACCTTTGGAGGGTTGGAAGACAAGGAGAAATAGAAATAGAAACCAAAAGGGGAAGTGGGATACATGATGACAAATTCCAGACCAACCTCTTCATCCCAGACAGAAGGAATCTCAACTCGTGCCTAACAAGACCCCCACCCCACCCCCCACCCGGTGACTCTAAGGTATGCCTGGAGATTGGGTAAAATGTAGATACTGATTCAGTATCTGGGGTAGAAAGGCAAATTCTCAGCAGGGGAGCAAACTGGAATGAACCAGTTCAAAAATCCTGATTTTATTACATAATTGGAAAGAAAAACTAAACCAACCAAGGCCACTGTCATTGAGTTGAACCAGACTCAAAGCAACCATAGGTAGGGTCTTCGAGGGTATAAATCTTTACAGGAGTAGACAGCCTCATTCTTGTGTTGTTGTTTTTTTAAATCATTTTACTGGGGGCTCATACAACTCTTATCA
>NW_022111339.1:5716163-5717951 GCF_000313985.2 Echinops telfairi
TAATTCCTCTCGGTTACATTGCCCTTGATCAAGCCGTACCAGGCCTCCTACACCCTCCTCACCATTGATTTTGGATCACTTGTTGTTTCCTTGTCCCTGGCTGTGTTAACACCCACTTCCTTCCCCCCTTCCCCCTCCATTTCCCCCAGAACCATTGGTCCTGTTGTTTTCTCCACCAAATTGTTTGTCCCACCTATCTTATCTAGATAGACCTGCAGAGATATTAATATGCATAAAAAGCAAGACAGAGCAAAACAAATCAACAAGAGAAAACAAAACAACAATGACCAAAAAAAAAAAAGAGAGAGAGAGAGAGAAAAGCCTGCAAATAGTTCAATGTCAGTTTGTTGACCTTTAGGAGTGTTTTCTAGTCGAATGTGATGAGGTGCCACGCCCTGGTGCCAAAGCCTCTTTTTGTTATTCCCTCCGGACTTCCTTCACAGCCTCATTCTTTTCCTGCTAAGTGGCTGGTGGGTTTGAACTCTGGCTGGCCTTACAGTTAGCCATGGATGGGGATTTCTGTGGAGATTCTGCACCCTTTTAGACGGCATTGGGTTGGTTTATTTCTACTTGTTCTACCTTTTCTCTTCATTTAGGAGTGTATGGCTAATTTCTTTTATGTTTACCAATTATTGTAAGAGTAACATTTGAACAGACCGGGTAGAAAAGAGAGAGATTTTCTGAGGATAACTGTATAATGAAAGAGACAGGGGAAGGAGGTAATGTGTGCACTTAAGGCAGGTTTTCCTTGTTAAAACTCAAGTCTGAAACAAGGGTTATTGAACTTCGGACAATGATCATCCTGGGGTGGGGATGGGGGACGCACTTCTGAAAGCATTCCGTCTTTTGAACTCTGTGTAGCAAGCATGTCCTAGTGTTATCATCAGAAGAGGGAAAAAGGAGTATTTTGGAATCTGGAAGAAAAATATGCATATCTTGGAATCAAAGTATTACCTATGAGAGAGGTCACTGAGTAGAAAAAGACAAGTATGCAAAGAAAACGGAGGTTTGTTGTGCTAAAGGCCCTTTTATGTGAGGCACTCCCTGGTTTAGTTGGTAGGAATGAAATCTGACATTCCCATGCTACCCCCAGGTGGCACCACTGATCCCACCACCGATCCCGCATGGCTTGGATGCAGGGCTCCAGCATGGTTAGGGGTCTGAACTGTGTGGAAACACTTGGGGAATGGGAGAAGCCGCATTCAGGAAGGACCTCTTGTGAGCCAGATGGTGATAAGGACCTCAATCTGAATGGGCTAATGTTGGATAGCTATAAAATCTGATTCTCAGGAGCTCTAGTGATGTAGTATGCTACAAGAAGTTAGGCTGCAAACTACCAAGTCAGCAAGCAGTTCAAAACGCTAACCACTCTTCCGGAGAAAGATGAGGCTTGTGGGTCCCTTCAAGAACTGTAGCCTTGGAAACCCACAGGGACAGTTTTACTCTCTTCTATAGGGTTGCTGTGAGTCAAAATTGAGGGGGGTTTCTGTTTTATGGGGTGATTTTTTTGTTTTGTTTTGTTTCTTAGAGACCCACTTTGTTCTCTTGGCTTTCTTCCCTTCTCCATATTAATCAGAGAGGGTGGTGGTGGTAAAGGGAAATGAATACTAACATCAGTTGAGAGTCTGCTGTGGGACCAGTGCTGAGCTAAGCTACTGAAAAACTGGGCTTCCAACTGGTCATTAGCCAAAGGTGTTAAGTTAGGGGTACACATTGTATTCAACTTCTAACCCACTCCGGGAGAACCTGAGAAGAGAGACCTGGCAATCTGTTTCTGTGAAGATTATA
>NW_022111339.1:5719345-5721002 GCF_000313985.2 Echinops telfairi
TTAATTTAGGAGAATGGATTTTGCTCAGAATACTAATTTGCAGCAATATTCATGCATGTCAGAAAAGTAAATGGATTTCAAAAAGTAATCGCACTTGCTTTTCTTATCTTTGTTGTCTTTTCCTTTTCCTGTGCCATGAGAAATACTCCCTGTCTTGAACTCCTTCGAGTTTTTGATCTTTTGTTATATAAATTGCAGTAATCAAATAGTTTGAAGAATTCTGTGCCGGGCCTTTTAAATTACAGTGGTGGGTTTCATGTTACAGATTTCTCAACTTCTCTGCATCTGCTATTTATGTAGGCTGTGTTAGTCCCAGTCGACTAGAGAAACAAATCCACGGACACACATCTGGGTATAAGGAAGAGGTTTATATACAAGAGCAAATGTACATTAAGAAAGCATTCCAACCCAGTCCAGTCCAGTCCATAAGTCCTATACTAGCCCATACGTTTAATACCAATCTATAAAGTCCTCTTCAGACTCACCAAACACATGCAATGAAGCCAAAGGCAGGATGATCACAAGCCAGTGGGTAGAAAGTCTTTGGGTCCAGTGGCATGTAAGCATCTCAGTGCTAGCAGGGGTCTCTCTGTGGTTTCTCCAGCTTCAGAGGTCCGGTTGCATCCATGTGGCTTGTCTTCTGCAATGTATCCCAGGTAGCAGAGAAAGAAAGGTGTCTTCTACCTCCAAGGAGGAAGTACCATGTTCCCCAGAGTTCTCAGGAGAAGGCCATGTCCACAGAAGTCTCATTAGCCATCTCCAGATTGACAGTTTAGACTCCACCCCTACACTCTTAATCCTTAGATTGACACCAGATTAGGTGACTACTACAAGGCTGATTGATGATTTAGCAGAGACTGTTGAATGGTGCCTTGGAGGAAAGGCCTGGTGATCACCCTCTTTCATCATTTGCTGACAGCCTTGTCGGGTACAGTTCACACGAGCACATGTGGGGTGGTCATGAGTCAGAATTGATTTGACAGCAGCTGGTTCTTTGCATGTCACCAATGGAGAGCAACGTTATCGATTTTAATGGCATTTTGAAAGACTTTTTATTTAGACTTTTTATCTAAGTAAAATAATGTGTGTACAAGAATTATACACAGTGAAGGTTAGCAGAAGAATATAGATAACAGTGAAAGCACAAAATGTATTTGCAGAGTCCCCACTCCATTGACCAAAACAAAACACTCACTGCCATTGAGTCAGTAATGCCTTACAGGAGTAGAAAGCCTCATCTTTCCCCCAATAAACCACTGGTGGTTTCAAACTAGAGACCTTGCAAACCGCAGCCCAACTTGTAACCACTGCACCATGAGGGCTCCTTCCATTGGCCTGGGATGTGCACAGATGTGCCCTCAGACAGAGTGCAGTGGAAAGTGGATTACTGCAGCTATAGTTAGGTTAAAATACATTATCATTTGTTTTCTCTTTGGACCCATTTTTAATTTGCTCGAATTTCCATTATCTTCTGCTTTCTCTTGGATGGAGGTTTTTCTGGTTTTTCTGTTGTTGTTGGAGTTGGAGTGTTTTGGTATGATTTTCTTTATATGAAACCCAACATAGGTAATCCATAAAGACAATGGCTGTATTAATAGTCCTTTAGAGTTGTGGCAAGGGAGATGGGGTATGAGGATGAATAACATGTTCTAAAATT
>NW_022111339.1:5721864-5723761 GCF_000313985.2 Echinops telfairi
CTAGAGGATACCTAACATCAACTTTGTCTAGTTCACTTCTCAAGAGGTGTGCATCGATGGCCTTTTGCAGCTGAGCATGAAGTGTTTTGGGATTTCTGGGGTCTTGGGGTTACCCTCACATGGACCAATAAGGCTGAGTAATAGCAGAGCTCAGGCATGGATGTAAAATAGACAGGTTGGAACTATTAGTGTCAGAACTGTGCGCGATGGCTGATGCAGATACTTATGTGAGCGGGGAGTTACCAAGGCAACAGTCCTATTAATGAAGAAACAACCTCATTTATTATCAGGGCCTGAAATCTATCTATCTATCTATCTATCTATCTATCTATCTATCTATCTATCTATCTATCTATCTATCTATCTATCTATCTATCTATCTATCATGTGCCTGGTAGTCCAACATGATATTTTCAATCTACCTACGCATCTTTCCTTTGCAGTCTGCAAAATGATTTAGGCCTATTCAACACATGTACCTCTTTCCTCTGCCAATCTAAGTGGAATCATTAAAAAACAACAATAACAACAACAAAATACTAAACCATAAGGGGAGTTAAAACACTAATTTATCACAGTTACCTAATATTATAATCGTTGCCCTCTGATACGTGCTTTGGCTAAAGTAGAGCCTGAAATTAACAGTGGCTTGGTTGGTATTTAAGCAAGCCAGAATCTTTAAATTAACTTGTCTTTGTGATTGAAGGAAGTACTGCCAGCATATTTATTCTGTATATGGAATGTGACGTTACTGCTTCCTTCCCCTGGTTTGACTGAAAATCCGGGCTCCGTTCTGCTATGCACACGCTGGATCCTTCTGAAACGTGTCCATGCCTGAGTGCATGAAAACACCCCCATCTTGCAGCCCCACGGAACCAGGCTAAGGGGCATGTTGATCAAAAATGACCGAGGACCAGCCAGTGTTGCTTCCTAGGGTTTAGAGCCAAGGAAGGGCAAATATCCTCTTTGTATGAGGCTACTTCTTGTGGCTTGTCAAGCTAACCAAATGGGGAGACATCACCCAAAATATGTGTTAAAAGTCTGGTCCCCCCAAATATCTGGTTGTCATAAAGGGTTTATCCTCCACTGGCCATGTAGTAGTTACAAATTGGGCTGCTAACCACACCACAATAGTAGCAATTCAAAACCACCAGCCACCCCCAGGGAGAAAGACAGAGCTTTCTATTCCTGTAAAGAGTTACCGTCTCAGAAGCTCACAGCACAGTTCTACCCTGTCGTATAGGGTCACCAGGAGTCGACATTGACACGATGGCAGTGAGTTTGGTTTGGGGTTTTGGGTACTAACATAGAGACTTCCCAGAAGCACTGTGGAAGAAAGGCCTGGCAACCTGTTCTTGCAAAGATTATAGCCAAGAAAGAAAAAAAAATGGTATTGCTGTGAGTCATCATCTTGACACGAGCTGCCCTGTGTTTGGTTTTAGACTTGTGGGTGTAATTCTGTTTGTGAAGTGGGATTTATTGGTGTGTTAACGAGCCCCTCTCAGTGTGTCCTAACACCAGTCACTTCTGAGCTATCAAAAAGTGAACTAGACGCAAAGACAATGGAGAGTAAATGTCACAGAAGAGATCAGGCTCTTTGCCCAGAGCCGACAGCTAGAGCCTGCCTGAGGGCTGGTGCCCCGAATTCAGGCTTCTGGCCAGCTGAACTTCGAGAAAGTCAATGTCTGTTCTTGAAGGCCTCCTGCCTGTGCTTTTACCCCATCTATGATATGAATGATTTATTCAATTCAAGAGTGGGTGTTTGTTACCTGTTTCACACACAACTCACACCTGATCACTTTTTACTCACTTTGCCTGGTGATACTATATACCCACACCTTGTTTCCTCAAATGGGGCCCTCCTAGCACCAGGAATAGAGCAGGCTCTCATAAAACA
>NW_022111339.1:5727962-5728881 GCF_000313985.2 Echinops telfairi
GAGTCCTTGCCGAACAGGAGATAATTATAACTCAAGTCCTTCATTCAAAACCCAAAGTCAGATGTATAGAGCACACAAGGGACAGAACATGAAATCCTTACATTTTCGGTACTGAGAGGACCATCGGGAGAAACAATGAAGATACTGTGCACAGACACAGAATGAGCCCACAGACATCATCAGCATGGAGTTCCTGGGTGGTACAGATATTTAATGCACTCAGCTGCTAACCCAAAGGTGAGAGGTTTGAATCTACCCAGAGACACTTGGAAAGAAATCCCTGGGAATTTACTTGCGAAAAATAAACCAGTGAAGGCTTTATGGAGTACAAGTCTTCTGTGACACACATGGGCTCCCATGAGTTGGAATGGATTCATTGACAACTGGTGGGTAATTAGTGTGGGAACCAGGAGAGCGCAGTAGACGAAGGTTCAGCAAAACCTCAACTCTAATCTTAAGCTTGTCTACCAATCTTGGGAAATGTCCTAGCCTCTTTTCCCTTGATTTCTTAAGTGGCAAGAGAGCTGTGTAAGGCAGGCTCTAGGTTTATAACTATGATGAGGCTCCAAAAAGTTCGTAGAAGAATGGAAGGTTTTGGAATTTTACCACCAACTTTTTTCAAGAACACCCCCCCCTCATGTATTTCCTTTCCTAGGAGTTGTTCTGGATGGATTCTAGTTGCCTTGAGAGACATGTCCTGCTGAAAGGGAGGGTGTTTTCAGAGGAACCACAGGCATGGTGGCAGCTGATGAGCTCCCAGTTTGGGAGGGTTAAAAGACCAACCAAAATTCTGGACTTTATTCT
The DNA here is from genome assembly GCF_000313985.2 of Echinops telfairi. NCBI lineage: Eukaryota > Metazoa > Chordata > Mammalia > Afrosoricida > Tenrecidae > Echinops > Echinops telfairi. The sequence continues at coordinate 5,728,767 of NW_022111339.1, forward strand.
TCTAAGATAAAGAACCTCTAAAGTGTTTTTAAGAAAAAGAGGGAACCGATTACATGGAACTGTGTGTGACCTCCTCCCTGGGGGACAGACAACCAAAAAGTGGATGAAGGGAGAC
>NW_022111339.1:5730590-5731854 GCF_000313985.2 Echinops telfairi
ACAGCAGAAGGGAATTGAGAGTCATTGATTCTCCCATCCACAACACAGGGGATCGTCATTGTGCATTTGAAGCAACATTGTGAACCAGGTGGAATTTGTATTTGGCTCCCCGTCGTCTTCCTGATTCAGCCCTGTCTCCTACCTTGCTGTCATCTATCAGACCTCTCCTTGCCTCTGAGTTGGCTAAAAGTCAAGGGACTCCTTCATTCAGATGGAGTTTAAATCCAGAGAGGATGAAATCTGAACATCCTGGAGCCATCACTACGAAAGTGTACTTCAGCGGGCCGACCAGGAAGGCCTCTGTGGAAAAGCAGGAACACGGACTCCCTCTGGGTTTGTGATACATGTACCCAATAAGCCAATGCTCTCATGGTGAGTTCATTGCCTGTGCCTGTAATGTTAGAAGCTGTGTCACTGGTGCATCAGACACTGAAAGTATTGCCCACAGTCGACAGGCTTCAGCAGGCTTTCCAATCAATGAAAACCTTATGGATCAGAGCCAACCATTCTCCAATGTGCTTGGTTGGGGAAGGTGATCAGAAGGGTGAATTGCTAAAGGACAACTTCATTTCTGGTGAAGCAGAGGGTGGAGAGGGTGAGGAAGGCCTGTGTGTGGGATGGATGGGCGCAGTACCCGCCGTCGTGGACTCAGCCAGGCCAGCAAGCCTGTTGTGGGTGAGCATGTGGAGCTGGCAGCTTGTCCTTTCTTGCACACGAGGGACCATGAGTTGCAGTTGACTTCATGCTAGCGAGCCACAGATAACAGCAAGCAGATCTCTCTCCTGCTTCTATAGACAGAGGGAAAGAAACCCTCAAAGCCAACCTAAGGACATCTCCAAAGGATCTGGGAATGAATGCCTTTTGCATTGGCCCCTGAATGAATGCTTCTCCATCACCCCAAGGCCTGGTCTGCCCCCTGTTCCTATGGTTGGGCCTGGTTCTTTTTGCAGCAGCCTGAGCCCTTTCCTGCTCAACAGTGCAAGCTCTACTGGATAGTCAGAGTTCAACCGGCTTCCCGGGAGCCTGCTCTCTCTTGCTCCCCAGGGCATCAGATGGAAATAAGTCATATTTAGCTCTTGTCTGCTTTTCCTGAGGCTGGTTTTAAACTGATTCTTGAAATCCATAGTCCCACTCACCACTACAGAATACCACAGAATTCTACGGTATTCAACACCACAGATACCCAGTCTTCTGACGCATCTGCCAAAGAACCCCAGTTGCTGAGGTGACCGAATGCAGAAAAAAACAGAAGCCTTGCTTTTTT
>NW_022111339.1:5733626-5735885 GCF_000313985.2 Echinops telfairi
GCCTCACAGTGCCTTGGAAGAAAGGCACAATCGTGGAAGACACTATGGAGTGGAGTTCTGCTCTGCACACCTAGGGACCCCATGAGGTGGGGGTGAAACCATGGCAGCTGGGTTGGTTTGATTTTGGGGTGGTGTGGGATGTTGGTAGCTGATGATCAATTTCCACTCGTGGTGATTCTAAGTGTGCGGAGTCGAGCTGCCCCATGGGGTTCTCAAGGCGAAGGCCTCTTGGAAGTATATCAACAAGACTTACTCTCAAGGGGCCTTTGGGTGGATTTGAACCACCAACCAAACCTGTTGGTGAATAATCCATCATTTAACCATTGACACCACCTAGGTCTTTTGGTTTGGGTGGTGGTGATTGTGATGCAGTGCTGTCAAGTCAGCTTTGACTCATAGCAATCCTATGGACAACAGAACAAAACACGGCCCAGTCCTGCACCAGCCTCACCATCATTCTGACGTCCGAACCGATGGCCACAGCCACCGTCTCCAACCATCTTGTTGAGCATCTTTCTCTTTTCTGCTGACCCTGTACTTGACCAATCACGATGTCCTTTCTGAAGGACTGGTCTCTCCTGGGTTTGCTTAGAATCTGTGAATTATGCCCCGAGTTCCTGAAGGGGGAGAGTATCATTTAATCCTCAGAAAAGTTTTGTCTATGCAAAAAAAAAAAAAAAAGCAAGGAGAATTAAAGGTATTATGTAGGTACAAACCCATTCTTCAACCCCAACCTCCAGCCTTAGTGAGTGAAAGGTCATTTTCAGGAAAAGGCTAATTAGTGAAATTGGCCATCTTTACTAATCAGCTCCACCAGACAATAGCTGTACTAGCAACAGGGAAAATGTTGTTCTAGGGAAAGTAGAAAAAAAAAAAAGGCTAATGATAGTGCTAATCTTGTGATGTCTGCAAAATATCGCCAGTGCCCCCTCTGAGCTGCAATTTCAATGACAGGAATCAGGCGACCCCAAATTACCCTTGCCATAGCAACTATAATTCCGTCAATTCTGCCAGGCTTGTAATAGATGAAGAGATGCTTTCATACGCGGGAGCTTCACAGTGTGAAAAACTGGAATGAAAAGTTTCCCACAAACTTTTTGAAGTCTCCTTATACAACGTTTGCTGGGAGAAGTGCAGTTATAGTTCATGTGTACACAAGCAGTGGACCTTCCACACAAACCAAACCAAGCCCCCTGCCCACTCACAACGACTCAACAGGACAGAGTAGAACTGTCTCTTTGGGTTTCTGAAACTTTCAATCTTTACAGGAGCAAATAGCCTCACCTTTCTGTCTTCTTCATGCACAGTGACTGGCGGATTCAAACTGCCAACCTTGGGGTTTGTAGCTCAGTGTGGAACCCACTATTCTACCAGCCCTCCTTAAGTAGTGGAAAGTTGTACTTTATACTCTTTTCTTTGGAAATGTGGTCAGGAGAGACTAACAAAAGTCCTGAACCATTGCAAATGCACATTTTTATACATAGTATTTTGGATTGACTTGTCTCCAAAATATATGCATGAAATCTTGGGCTTTGTATATGTGGATAGGATCTGGTATGGGTTGGTTACTCAGGTCGTACCAGTGTAGGGAGGATCCTAAATGTACTCACCATTGGAGTTATAAAAACCCAGAATGGTGACACAGCTGCCAGGGAATGCAAAAGAATTCCAAGGAACTCCTGTTGTGCCAACAAAGAAGAGCCTCCCCTTAGAGCCATTTCCTGACTTTGAACTTGTAGCCTTCTATACTGAATAAAAGAAGAGCCCTGGTGGCATAGTGGATTATGAGTTGGGCTCCCAACCATAAAGTCAGCAGTTCAAAACCACCAGCCTCTCCAAGGGAAAAAGATGAGGCTTTTTACTCCTATCGCAATGATCAGCACATAACCATACATCCCTCTACAGGGGAAGAACAACAGAAAACATGGGGGAAGAGAGACAGTAGTCAGTGTGAGAGATGAAAATAATAACAATGTACAATCTACCAGTGGGGGAGAGGCTATGAAGGTGGTGGTGAGGGAGGAGAAAAAACAGAAAAGAGAAAAAAGCCATTATTGAGTGCACAATAGAAAGTAAATGTCTAGAGGAGAATGAGGGCAACATATATACAAACATGCCTGATTCAATTGATATATGAATTGTGATAAGAGTTGTATGCGCTCCCAATAAAATGATTTAAAAAAAAGAAGAGTTACAGTCTGAAACCCCACAGTAGCAGTTCTACTCTGTTGTCCTATTGAGTCACTGTGAGTTGGAATC
>NW_022111339.1:5736907-5743830 GCF_000313985.2 Echinops telfairi
TGAGCCCATTGCTGCAGCCACTGTGTCAGTCTGTCCCACTAAGGGGCTTCCTCTTTTTCACTGACCCACTACTTTACCAAGCATGATGTCTTTCCTCCGAGATTGGTCTTTCCTGCTAACATGCCCAAAGTATATGAGACAAAGTCTCACCAGCCTCGCATCAAAGGAGCAGGAAGGCTATACTTCTTCCAGGACAGATCTGTTTGTTCTTCTGCCCACCCACAGTACTTTTAATATTCTTCAACCACACTTTAATTTGAATGCATTGAATTTCATACACTAGGGGAAATGAAATCAAGAAAGGAAATGATAAAACCAGATCAGAAACTGGAGCTGCCTCCCTCTGTAGATGTAGAGACTCCAGAGTCTGAAATAGGGAATCAGTCTAAAGTCTGTGGGTCCCATCCCATAAGAATGGTGGATGTCAGAAGCAGATGGAGTAACCCCAGGTCAGGCTATGTAACAAATACCCACAAGAATGAGTAGCACCAGCTATTTTGATCAGAACCAGACATCCCTTCAGCTGAGTTCTTCTTTTCTCTGTCCCCTGTTCCAGCAAGAGCCCAAACAAGTAGACAACACAGAACAGTTAGTGTGTTGCTTGAAAGGGGAGATTAACTGATCTCCAATGTGGTGGCAAGGAACCTTGGGGGTAGAGTTAGTTCAGCTGTGGACGGCAAGGGTGGCAGTTTGGACCCATCAGCCACTCCATGGGAGAAAGAAGAGGCTTTCTACTACCATCAAGAAGTAGAGTCTCAGAAACCCACACAGGCAGTGCTACCCTGCCCCATAGGGCTAGTATGAGTCAGAATTGACCATCAAGTCGGTGGAAGAGAAGGGTTTTGTTTTGTTTTCTTGTGGAATGTGGTGGCAAAAGATTTACCCACTCTGTTTCAGAGCAATTAGAATGCCTGCATAGAGCTCTCCACGAAGGACCAAGAGGAAAATAATCATCTGTGTGGCAGCTACAAATTGCCCATTGCCATTGACTGTGGGCTTCCGAGGCTACAAATCTTTCCAGCAGCAGAAAGCCTCATCTTTCACCCATGGAGCCATTAGGAGATTCAAACTGCTGGCCTTTCAGTTAGCAGCCCAATGCTTAGCCCACTGCGCCATCAGGGCTCCTGCGGCTCCAAATAGTGTATCAGAAAGGAACATAGCATGCCAAGAATGTGGAGTCTCCCCCGAGGAAAATGAAGCTTAAGGGACAGCAGTAGATTCTTCACGATGGCTATCATAGCGTATATTCTCACAACATCATAAGGACCTTATGTTGTAAAGACCAGGTTAGAAAGCAGCACGGATGAGATGGGAAGGGGCAACGGCAAGTCTGAGAAGAAACAAATCCAGGAGTAGAGCACCAGGCTTAAGGAATGGATACAGACGTTGACATGCTAACACATCAGAACAGACACTGCTCAAACCTGGTTGGCTTACCAATAGACAAGTGTGCTTGTGTGAGCACAGGGAATGTGGAGGGCAGACGAGGAAATTAGAGACCGAGAGAAACTGAAAGTTATGAAGGCATGCAAATGTCACAAGGTGAGGAGAAGAATGGGTCTCTGAGTAGAAAAAACAACTGGAACAGAAGATATATTTTACAATATGAGAAAATTTCCCAGAAATGGAAAAGGAGAAAACAAACAAACCAAAGTGGTTCCAGGAAATTTAATAAAGAATGTTCAAAACCCAGACATATTTTAATTAAATTATCACACCTCAGAGATAAAGAAATCATTCTTCAAATCTTCAGATAAGAAACCAGAAAACAAAAAACCTCCTACAGGAGGGTGGCGGGGAGTCAAGCTGGCATCAGACCTCTCCATTCCTCTGCCAATCAGCCTCAGACACCCACAGGGCCACTGCTCCCCTGTCCCACAGGGTCTCTGCAAGTCGGCAGCGATTCAGCTCTGGTGAGTGTGAGTGGGTTTACCCAAACGTGGAGTGTGAAAGTGGCCCAAGGAGGTTATATTCCACTGGGAGATTGTTAAAATACAAAGACAGTGAGGAGACATGCACAGACCTGAGAGAACAAAGTAATTATGAGATGATCTTTTAAAAGTAAATAATTGATGCTAACGGTTCCATCAACTAAGCATAACTCAGAAATAACTCAGTTACGGCAAAAGGAAGTATGGGAACTGATCCCCCAAATCAAGCCGAGCTCACTCACTTCAAAACCAAACCAAATGGTGAGCTCATGAGGGCAGGGTAGAACTGCCCCTGGGGGCTTCTGAGAAGACTTTTTAATCTGTAGAGGAATCGATGGGGCGTTCCCTGGTGGAGTCAAGTATCTGACATCGTGGTTAGAAGCTCAACATGTAACCCACTCTGCCACGAGCACTAGCACCTTTGGGGGACCAATAAGCTGGTTTAAATGTAGAACGAATACAAAACAACTATGGGAATTAATGCTACAGAGAGAATGGGAATGCTACCCATTGGACATAATAAAAATAATTATTATACAACAACAGAAGAATGTGGAAGATGGAGGGCCAGGGACGGAAGGCAATGAGAGAGGATGTGTGTCTTCATCTTTCTCAGCAGCATTAAATCAGCATCACCTGACGCTGTAACATTAAGTTTAAAATATAGACACATAATTATGTCAAACTCGGTATTTTCTTTGTGTTAACCTTATACTCACTGCCATCAAATGATTCCAACTCATAATGACCCTACAGGACAGAGTAGAACTGTCCCCTTGGGGTTTCTGAGACTTTACATCTTTAGAGGAGTAGACAGCCTCATCTTTCTCCTTTGGAATGGCTGGTGGTTTTGAACTGCTGACCTGGTGGTTAGACACTCGGTGCATACGCCACTGGGGCTCCTTTATTACAGCATGGCAGGTTGGATCTGACTTTTAACAGTTCTTCTTTTATGTTGGATCATAATTAAAATGTACATGTTTTACTAAAAAAGAACCAGGGTGCAATCTCATTATAAAAGTCTCTGTGCCTGTATGTCTTAGTGGGTGACTCCGATGCTGTTCATCTAATACTAATAACCATTGTTTCCAGGTATGGGCACATTCTAACTTCAATCTTTGTATTACTGTATGAAAAATATTTATAATTAATAGATATGAGAATATATGGTATGATTATAAAACAAGTAATTTTTAAAAAGAAAGCACTAAATATTTTAAAGCTAATATTTGAATGGGATAAAATATTGGAAATTATGATATTGTGCTTGGTACTTTTATATATTTTTCATTAAAAATATTCATTAGTTAAGAGCTGGTAGAAGATGAGGACAAGGAGTATGAGTCCATGTGTTGACGGCATTCCCACCTCCACAACTTCTCTGTAGGGGGACGAGTCCCAATGGGATCTCCTCCTGCTCAGTGGCACAGAATTCTCTTCCAGAATCATCTCAATGAGCACTGGTAGAAGCTTCAGGCTCTAAGTGAGCCTCTTCAGCAGGATGGCTTACGGTCCACCCTTTTTCCACTCCAAAGTGTAAAGCAGCATTGGCCACCCATTGAAAACAATTGCACGTTGAGACTCAAATTCTTTTAACAGGTTTTTCTTCTTATACCATGGCAATCCCTCCTTTAAAGTGTATCATTCAGTGGTTTGGGGTGAATTCACAAACATGTGCAACCACCCCTGCTCCCAGAGTATGTTCATCACTCCAATGAGAAATCTCATACCTATTAGCAATCACACACCCCGGTCCCCCAACCCCTGGCAACTACTATTCCACCTCCCATCCCTGCATCCTGCATGTTTCCTATCAATGGGATTAAGTAATACTTGGTCTCTGTGGCTGGCTTTTTTTCCACAGAGTATAAAGTTGTCAAGGTTCATTGATGCCCCAGCTGGTAGTAAAACTTGATTTTCTTTGTGATGAAATAATATTCTGTTGTATGAGTAGACTAGATTTTTAAAAATAATTTTATTGGGGAATCATACAACTTTTATCACAATCCATACATAACATCCATTGTGTCAAGTACATTTGTGCATTTCTTGCCCTCATCATTCTCAAAACATTTGCTTTCTATTTGAGCCCTTGGTATCAGCTCCTCATTTTGACTAGATTTTTTAAATCTACTCCTCCCTTGATGGAATTTAGGTTAGTTCCTCTTTTTGCGCATTGTAAATAAAGCCACTATCAATGTTCATGTGCACCTTTGTCCCATTCTCTTGCGTCTGCACTAGGAATGGCATTGTTGGATTGAATGGGCTCCGACAATTAAACGGCTGTCTTCTTCTTGGTTTTCAGGCAGAAATGGTGCACAGCGCCTTCCAGGCCCAGCGGGCTTTCCTTCTGATGGCTTCGCAGCACCAACAGCCTCAAGAGGTAAGTAGCAAGGCTGCCCCGGGCAGGCGCAGTATAACATAGAAACAAGGAAGCAACAGAACTGTGTCTTCTGAGCCAAGCTGTCTCCACAATTGAGACTTAGGGCACATGTCGGTCCCATCTCCAATTTGCATTAGGACCTGTAGCAAGTCTTCTGTCTTTACAGTCTTCATCGGTAAGTAATTTCAAAATGCAGGCCAGTTGCTGAACTCAGGGAGCCCTAATACCCTCATACTGCTAATCCGTCCTTATGGCCAGCTTCCCACTGTAGCACTTGAGAGTGTTGGTTCAGTAGTTGTTGTTGTTAGGTGCCGTTGATCGGTAGTAACTCAGTCCAGTTTCATGTCATCCTCATGATCACTGGCATATTTGAGCCCAACACTTTGACAAATGTGCCAGCCCATCTCACTTAGAGTCTCTTTTGCCCCACTGACCCCAGAATCACCAAACATGGAGCCCTCCTAGAGTGATTCATTCTTCTTAGCGATGTGTCCAAAGTGAGAGAATTGGACTGTGTCCTGTTGGGACCCATAAGGTTTCAAAGTCTACCTAATTCTGGAAGCTTTGCTGGGAACCGTCCAGCATGGTATCTGAAATATCTGCTGGTATCGGAAATATCAGTAGCATCACAGCTACATCAAGTGGCTACATCAGTGTTTCCCAGAATTACACATCACCTTGGTGCTTAAATGCAGTTCCTCACTGAGGAGATTGGAGCCCATCCTTAGACTCTGCTTTTCCCACAAGCTCCTCCATGATGATGCTTGTGCTGATGGTCAGCATTCTCAAAATACAAATGTCAGAGACACTCTTTGTGGGTCCATGTGTACTGGGACATGAAGACAGATGAACTTTCCTTAGGTTCAAGATACTTGGAGCTATTAGAGCACTTGATATCAAGTGCAGTAATGGTGGTGGTTGTGGTAGTGGTTGTGCCATTGACTTGATTCTAACTCCTAGCGAACCTGTGTGATGAAGTCAAATTGCCCTCATTGGGGTTTCTTGGCTGCAATCTTTAAGAAGTGCCAGGTCTTTCTCCCATGGATATAGCAAATGGATTAAAACCTTCAGCCTTTCAGTTAACAGCCTAACCATTTGCACCACCAGAGAGCCATGCAATAATATTACAAAATAATCATTTTAACAACTTTTAACTTAACATTCCCTGGAGTAAAATCTGGAGTAAAACATTTTAAAGGATAATAGTTTTGGTTCAGATCAAACTTGTGGTTGATGAGCATCATAGTGTAAATTGTGTCACCCCCAAAATGTGTCAACTTGGCTGGGTCATGATTCTCAGTGGTTTGGCAGTTATGTAATGATGCAATCATCCTCCATTATGTAATCTGATGTGCTCAGCCATCAGTTATGAGGGGACTAGAGTGGGATACAACACCCTTATTCAGTTCATGGCACTCATCTGATAAAAGAGGATTTTATTGATCTGACCATGTGAGCCATAGAATTCTTGTGGGATGATATTCAGCTGCAAGTCACCAGGAAACTCTTCCTAGTCTATGTTGGTCTGGAAGCTCCAACAAAACCTATTGTGTAGCTTAGTAACTCACAAGCCTCCACTGACAGCCAGGTGCTGATTGCACATTGGCTGGAATAGAACTCTATGGATGGTGAGAATTCTACCACTGATTTTCAGCGCTTTTTAAATTATAAACCAAAAAAATAAACTCACTTCCATCCAGTTGATGCCAACTCATAGTGACCCTATAGAAGGGTAGAACTGCCCCTATGAGTTTCTGAAACTATAATTCTTTATGGGAGTGGAAAGTTCCATCTTTCTCCCATGGAGTGACTGGTAATTTCAAACTGCTGACTTTGCAGTTAGCAGCCCAATCAATTTTAGATGTGTTGTAGAGTCTAGAGTATGCGTAGGGATTCTAAAAACTGTACTGGGGAGACAAGATTTCCATAATTTGTTTAAAGAATGTTTATTATAGAAACCAGTTATTTTATTTTGAAATAAAAATACTATGCATTTCTTAAGTAGCTCTACAAGTATAGCTTGTTAAAAAAGAAAAATATTAGAAATTGTTCTTTTGACTAAATATTCTACATTTTAAGTATGTTAACAATTGCATAATTAAAAAAAGATAAATTGAATAGTCAGTAGAATATAACAGCTTAAATTTAGTAGCTCATTTTTGGAGTCCAAAACAAACAAACTCCTAAAAGTAAAAAGAAAAACTTGAGCTAAAAAGTCTGCGAAATAGGAAGTTTGATTTTCAAGGAAAGACATTCCGCTCCATAAAGGGACAAGAACTGAGAGCAAAGATCCTTCCAGAATCAGGGGCTCCCACACGTGCCTGGGAGTGAAATCACTTGAAAAAACGTTAACAATCGCCAGTGCCTGAGTCTTGCCCTGAGGGTCTGATTGAATAGGGCTGGGACATAGCCTTGCCTCCCTGTGCTTTTGACAGGCCCTGACGGTGACTCCGCAGCTTGCTGTGCGGCAGAATGCATTGGGAAGGGGTTCCTGCAGAGACACTTAAAATGTACCATTTCATCATCTGATCGCCCTTTGGGGCCATTTTAAATTTGTTCTAGTTTTTCATATCTCCTACTTTCTTTCCATTTTGAGGTTTTTCTCTGTC
>NW_022111339.1:5745159-5756905 GCF_000313985.2 Echinops telfairi
TAGAAAGCTGCAGTGGTAATCTAGATGGTGCATTCTAGATCTACAGGCTTAACCTGTCTTTCCTGTAATTGAGGTAGAAGGTGATTTCCATGAATCATTGAAGGGCTCAGATGGAGAAATGAGCCAGGACTTTTCTGACCATGCTCCACTTGTCTCTTCTTTGAGGACAGTTTAAGAGGGCTCTCCTTGACCTTCTAAGTCTTGCACATGAAAGACACCCACTAAATTTTGGAGAGAGGCGTGAATAGATGAACACATGACACCCCAGATTGCAAGATAACGTGTGCAATGCACACATGTGGCTTCTGTTCAGTTAAGAAATATGTTAAATTGCTAGTTTGGTCACACTGTTTACTAATTCTAAGTGTTTTTCCTTGTCTGAAAAGGTTCTTATTTCCACCTTATATTGTGGCCTCATTTGGCTGGGTAAAGGATTCTTAGTTGTCAATTGTTTTCCATCTCATGAAAAAAGTTGAATGAAGGATAATGGAATTTTTTGAAGCCACCTCATTTTTAACTACAATGGATTTAATCACATGCAATTATATTATCATTGCAAAGAGACTAGTGTTTTATCAAACAACTGGGCGCCATAGCCAGGTTGACAGAAGACAGGCCAGTCAGGGTGCAGTATAGCACCAATGAAACAAACAGCTGTCCTCTGCTTCTTTAATGCTTCCTCCCCCCCACCCCCACTATCGTGATCCTAATTCTACCTTACAAATCTGGCTACACAAGAACATGTACATGGGTACAGATAACAGCTGGAAACACGGGGAATATAGGACAAATAAACTCCCCTGGGACAATATTGAGAGTATCCATACCAGGAGGGGAAGGGGAAGCTGGGTGGAGAAAGAGGGAACCAATCACAATGATCTACATATAATCACCTCCCAGGGGGACGGACAGTAGAAAAGTTGGTGAAGGGAGACATCGGACAGTGCAAGATATGAAAAAACAATAATTTGCAAATTATCAAGGGTTCATGAGGGAGAGAAGGAAAGAGGGGGAGGGAAGGGAAAAATAGGAGTTGATACCAAGAGCTCAAGTGGAGAGAAAAGGCTTTGAAAATGATGTACATATGTACAAGTGTATTTGAGACAATGGATGTATGTATTGATTGTGATAAGAATTGTATGAGCCCCCAATAAAATGATTTCTTAAATTTTTTTTTGCCTCCGAAGGTCTAAAGGTGACAAAGCACTAGAAGAAGGGAGATTGTGTTAGACAGGGTTCTCTAGAGAGATAAAACCAAATTCCTGATAATATAATATATTTATTTATAGAGATAATTAGATATATAATGAGAAATGAACTGTTAAATCATATACAGATAAATATGCAATACAAGAAATAAACAGTTAAATTAGAAAGCACTATAAATGGCTTAGTGCAACTCACATCCGTGAGAGAAAGTTGAGAGACTAGCAGGCCTTCAAGTCTCTATCTGATGCCAGATCTTCCTCTATTTGTAGAGAGAGCTAGGCTATGTCAGCACAGCAGCCAATCACAAGGCAGGTCACCAATCGCCAGTGCCCAGCTCCAGAGAAGTCTTAAAGGGACCTCAACTTACAGCAACACAGTCCACAGGCTAGGCGTCCCACAGGCAGTGTAGCCTTTAAATTGAGGCACAGAACAAGCAAGGCAGCCGCACACTGGTCCGATGATCACAGAGCGAGAGACAAGAAAGGCAAGGCTCACCAAGCCATCCATCTCTCCGCCCCTCAGTCAATCCCACCTGCGTTTATCAGCCAGGCTGGCACAATAAACTATCTCAGAGATTTTTTTTTTTTTAATCATACACCTTCTACAGATAGCTAGAAAAAAATAATAGGGACCTCAGTCCCAGGGATTGGAATCTTTGGCAATACATGATCTCAGCAAAGGACCCAAAGCTCCAGAGGAGAACACAGCTAGGCCAGTGCCTTGATTTCAGCTTCCTGTGTAAGGCCCTGAAGAAGAGATGTCCCAGCTATGCTTGCCCAGACTTTCAGCCTATAAAACTTCCGGGTCCTCAAGTGATGTGGTCTTAAGCCACTAAATTCATGGAAATGTGTTATGCAGCCACAGTAAACCATTTCCTTGATTCTTTTCTCCCTGTCAAGCCCTAAAATAATTGATTGGCTTTTTTTTTTTTTGCCATGGGCCACAATGAAAAGGCAAGCAGCATTAGAGGTTCATTCACAGCCCTTATTGACAATAATGACATCCAGCTTTAAATTTCCTCTTTCGTTTGGAATAAGTCTCTAAAATACTGTGTTGTTCTGGTTGTTGTTAGCTGCCATTGAGTCAACCTTATCCTGGTGATTCCATGCTTGACAGGACACCCCCCTGGCTGATTGTGGCTGAGACGATTGTGGTCCGTAAGTTCTCAACAACCACTTTCAGAAGTAAATTACCAGGTCTTTCTCCCTCGGCTGCCTTAGTCTACAAATTCTGCTAAGCATGGTTCAACAGCAGAGCAACATGCAAGGTGGCACAGACAGACTGGTGGTGGCTGTGTGTGGGGTGCATGGGCCAGAAATTGAGCCTGGGCCTCTCGCACGAGAGGCAAGAGTTCTATGCTGAACACCCCACTACACCACATTCTCTAACAGAAAGGCTTCCAAAATTTTAAACTCTGATCCATAGGAAAAACTATACCTATGTTTTCATTACACTGGTCCACCACTCCACGAGATGAAGCTGTTGTATCCTATAAAGATTTTCAGGCTTTGAAAGCCTACATAGGATCACTATGACTCAGGATCTACTTGGTGGCAAAGAGTTCCATTTGGGGAGATTTAGTAAAGATGCAGCAATTACCCTTGCCATGCACAGCCCACTTTTCTCCATCCTATCGCTTAGTTCTGTTCTCTTTCCAATGCTGTCTGTGGCCTACCAAAGGGATTTATTTCATGCTCGAGTGGTCCCATCTCTGGTTCATTGATCTCATTGACATACCTCAATGCTTATGACAGAATGAGATAGAAAAATGTGTGGAATCGCTCATGCATGTCTTCTCTCACTTATAGAGATGATCTTTGGTTAAGAGAGTTGTCCAGTCCTTGCAGAAAGACCCTCTAGGATTTTTAGTGACCATTCATTACACCCATCTTTTTCCAGCTGATGGAAGGATTTTCTCATGAACTTGTCCAAGAAGCCCTCAGCCTCTAAGTGTAGAATTCCCCAAAGGACTCTGGCAAATTAAACTATTTAATTACATTTACAACAAGTGGGTATAGGAGAGAAATGTTATTTCTCATGTACAAACATGAAAACTAAAACGTGATGACCCCTGATGGACCGGGCCAGGGAATCTCACCATTCAAAGACCTTTTCGTGCACATGACACGTCACAGAAGGAGCCCTTGGGGCACAATGGGTAAACTCAGCTGTTACCCCAAACATCAACAATTGGAATCTGCCTACAGGCTCTGGAGAGCAAGGGCTGATGGTCTGCTCATGTAAAGGTTACAGTGAGTAAAACCCTCTTGGGACAGTTCTGATGTCACTCGTGGGGTCCACATGTGTTGGAATCCACTCAACAGCCACTAACTACATGCACAACACGTGTCCTGAAAGCCGTACTGCTCGGTCAAAATGAAACTGCAGAAAGTATTTGGCTCAACAGGAAGAGGTGAAATGCTCCAATGGAATGACCGGCCTTGAAACATTTCCTGTATCACGTGGGAGAGATGTTGGTTCAGTTACCTAGTGCTGCTGTGAAAGAAATGCCTTAAGTGAATGACTTGAACAGACAAAAATTGGATCTCCCACTGTTTCTCAAAGAAACTCACTGCCATCGAGTCAGTTCTGGCTTAGAGTGACTGACTGTTTCAGAGGTTAGAATTTGAGATTCTGGGGATGAGCTCAAAGGGAAGGCTTTCTCTCTCGGCCAGTTCCAAGTGTAGGAGAAGAGTCCTTGGCTCCTTTTGGCGTCTCTGGGTCTGGATTTCCCTGTAGATGTCCCTGTTCTTTTCATCAGTCTCCCCGGGGTCTTAGCGGCCCCAGTGCAGGGGTCCTGGGTCCAAAGGATGTGCTCTGCTCCCAGCTCTTTTTCCTTATTGGTACTGAGTCCCTCTACCCGTTTGATTAATCCCTTTTCTATCTCAAAGGAGATGGACTCAAAATATAACCTCATCCTGTAGGTTTCATTCTACCTCATTACCACAACGACCTCTAATCCTGCCTCATTAACATAACCCATCCCCTGCCCATCAAGCCAGTTCCGATTCACAGCCATTTTAAGGGACAATATTGGGTTTCCCAGGCAGTAAATGTTTACAGGGGTAAACAGTCTCCATTTCATCTTTATTCCACGGAGCAACAAGTGGGTTTGAACTGCATTCCTCATGGTTAGCAACTCAACACTTAACCACAGGTGGGGAATTATAGCATATAGGATACTTACATCAGATCACAAAATGGGGAAGAGTTACCTGACATGGAGAATCATGGTCCAATCAAATTGACACATGTTTGGCAAGGGTAGGTGGGGCGGCAAGGAGCTCTGGTGGCATAGTGTTTATACATTGTGCTGCTAAGTGCAAGGTCAGCAGTTCAAAACCACCAGCTGCTTCTCGGGGGACAAAGAGGATGCTTTCTATTACTGTTAAGAGTTACAATCTAGGAAACTCACAGGGGCAATCCTACCCTGTAAGGTCTCTATGAATCATGGGCATCGGCTTGATGGTAGTGAGGTGTCTGTGGGTAGGTGGGGCAGAGGGGGAGACACAGTCCTATCTAAGGTAGATGTGAAACATGATCTTGGGTGACCTCAACTCTAAGGGAGCCAGACTCAGGTCTGAACTGAAAATGTGGCTTCTAGTAGGCCAGTCCCTCTGGGCTGCGTTGGCTAGTAGCCTAGTGGGCCCTGCATTGGCTCCAACGCCAAGGGAGACTATCACCAAGGAGGGCCGTTGCCAGGAGGTCCCTCACCTAGCCCACCTTGTCCAGCCTTAGTGAATTTTCAGGGCAGATGGGCAGCTCCATGGGAATGGAAAACCACAGCTGTTGCACCGTAAAAACTGCAAGCTTCCGTCTCCCCGCCTACATACACTTTCCATAAATTCTCCAGCATTTCTTGTGCTGTGAAGAGCTGACAATGAAATTGTGTGTGTGTGTGTGTGTGTGTGTGTGTGTGTGTGTTTGTTTGCATGGCATTCATGTACACTCCCCAGTCCACAGAGAGAAACTAAACTCTAAATTCCCCAACTCCTAGGGAGATGATTTATAATCGTCGACTGCTCTCTGGATTTGATACCATGGAAAATACTAGTATGTCCATGTTTTGTGTCCTGCCAGAAGTGACAGATAGAGAGAGAAAGAGATTCTTCTAAGCTCCCTCTCCTTTTCTGTCTTTATGTGAGCGTTCACTTTAAAAGGAAGTAGTGCCTTCCTGTGCATCTTTGAGCAAGAATCTAAAATGGATTCTCTTTTCTTTCTTTGTTAACAGGAACTGAACATTTAGAGGGGTTGGAAGATTTGAGACTCCTTCTAGCCAATCCTCCATATCAGAGTGCATATGCACCCCATAGCACTCCAGAGTGGGCACTTACCCATAGCAACAACCCCAACAGACAGGGTACCTGCTGTGAGTTCCAGAGACTGAAAATCTTTATGGAAGGAGAAAGTCTCATCTTTCTCCCAATGAGTGGCTGGTAGTTTCAAACTACTAACCTTGGGTTTAGCAGCCCACCTTGTAGCTTGTGACACCACCAGGGCTCCCCACTCCCTAGCAGAGTGCTTTCAAATGCATGGAACCCCTAATCAAATGTATTCACCTAAAACCAAAACCCAAACCCACTGCCATGAGTCCATTCCATCACATAGCAACCCTTCCTGTATAGTCTATAAATCTTTATGGGAGCAGATAGCCTCATCTTTCTCTCACAGAGCAGCTGATGAGTTTGAACCACCCACCTTGGCCTTATAGTTAGGAGCCCAATCCTTACCCAACAGTGCTTTCAGAGATCCTACATGTGTCCATAGTTTATCTTAAACTAAGCAAGGAAGTCTAGGGACAGTAACCTATGGATGGAAGTGGTTGATGAATCCAAATAACTAGTAGGTATAACTAGATTTGGAATATTTATATAATATACTCAAAAAAATCTTTTTATTGGGGACTCATACAACTCATATCACAATCCATACCTCCATTCATTGTGTCAATCACATTTGTATATTTGTTGCCATCATCAGTCTCAAAACATTTGCTTTCTACTTGAGCCCTTGGTATCAGCTTCTCATTTTCGCTCCTCCTTCCCCCACCCTCCCTCATTCACCAACCCTTGATAATTAATAAATTATTATTTTTCCATGTCTTATACTGACCAATGTCCCCCTTCACTCACTTTTCTGTTGTCCATCCCCCAGGGAGGGGTTATATGTAGATCATTGTGATCGCTTCCCCTTTTCTACTCCGACCTTTCCCTTAAACTCCTGGTATCGCTACTCTCATTGTTGGTCCTGAGGGTTTATCTCTCCTGGATTCCCTGTGTTTCCAGCTTTTATCTGTACCCCTGTACATTCTGTGGTCTAGCCGGATTTGTAAGGTAGAATTGAGATCATGATCGTGGGGGTGGGGGGGAAAGCATTAGAGAACTAGAGGGAAGTTATATGTTTCTTCAGTGCCATACTGCACCCTGACTGACTTGTCTCCTCCCCACGACCCTTCCGTTAGGGAATGTCCAGTTGCCTACAGATGGGCTATGGGACTCCACTCAGCACTCCCCCGCATTCACAATAATATTTTTTGTTCTTTGATGTCTGATACCTGATCCTATCAGCACCTCATAATCACACAGGCTGGTGTGCTTCTTCCATGTAGGTTTTGTTGCTTCTGAGCTAGATGGCCGCTTGTTTATTTTCAAGCTGTTAAGACCCCAGATGCTATATCTTTTGATAGCTGGGCACCATCAGCTTTCTTCACCACATTTGCTTGTACTCCCACTTTGTCTTCAGCAATTGTGCTGGGAAGGTGAGCATCATGGAATGTCTGGTTAATAGAACAAAGTGTTCTTGCATTGAGGGAGTACTTGAGTAGAGACCCAATGTCCATTGGCTACCTTAAAACTAACCTATAAATATATGTACATAGATCTATTTCCCTGTCATTATCTGTAAATATATTTATATATGTACATGCCTGTATTTAGACCTCTATAAATGCCCTTTGCCTCCTAGTTCCTTCCTCTATTTCCTTTTATTTTCCTCTTGTCCTACTATCATGTTCAACTTTCATTTGGGTTTAGTAATTCCTCTTGGCTACATAATGTACTTTATATTGATATGGTATGAAGGGAATCATGAGAAGAAACCTTGGATCTGGGTGGACCTGGATTTGAATCCCATATCTCCTGTTCGGTAACCAGTAACCTGAATAAAAGAAAAATAAATTTATCTGTGTTGCCTGCATTTGAAGATCATAGCTCTTTTGCTGAGTGGGTACTGGAAATGTGTGATGTTCCTGGAAAACACAACCCATTAAGGGCTGGATTATTAGCTGAAAAGTTCAAACCTTGGAAGAAAGAGTTGGTGACCTTCTTCTGAAAACTTGGTGGAGTAGTTAGACTCTACAACACGTGGGGTCTCTGATTCAATGGCAACGGGTCTGGTTTATTGGAGAATTAAGCTGGTAACACCCTCTGTACGTTTGCACTGGGCTACAAAACCAGTAGCCACTCCTCAAGAGAAAGACAAGATTTTCAACTCTCATAAAGAGTGACAGTGTCAGAAACCCACAGGGCAGTTCTGCATTGTCCTGTCAGATTGCTCTGAGTCTCCAAATCTGGTAGGCTTTCTTGTTCACATAAGGTCTACTTGGGAGGTTATGGTCAACAGCCTTCAGCCTGGCCATTCAAGGATCCAGGCATCTTCTGTCCTGTGGTCTTCACATCCTCTAGGGCTTCAGCCATTCAGTTGGCAAAAAGAATTCAGAATTACTGGGAAGATATTTATGGACCAGGCCAGCAACGTGCATATGTACCCTCTCCCTCCATTCAGCTTGGTGGCCATTTCTCGCAGCAACCTCTATCCTTGACATTCAATCATTTCAGAAGGTAGCATTTGATCAATGACAGATACCTTTGAAGGCTGCACTGAAAGCCAATGGTGATAAACAAGATTCCTGGAATTGACAGAATACCAACTGAGCTATTTCAACAAAAAGATGTAATACTGAGAACAGATAGTTGTAATACTGAAAACCCTCACTCATCTATGCCAAGAAATTTGGAAGAGAGTCACCAAGCTAACCAACGGGAAGACATCCTTATTTGTACCTATTCCAAAGCAAAAAATAATGCAGACTTTATAGAACAATATCATTAATATCACACTCCAGTGAAATTATAAAATAAGTATTAAATTATTTAAAATAATTATAGCAGTGATTAAAATAATTAAAGAAGTACACCAACAGTGGGCTACCAGAGAGTCAAACCATATTCAGAAGGCAACATGGGACTAGGGATATCATTGCTGAAGTCAGGTGGGTCTTGGCTGAAAGCCAGAGACCACCAGAATGATGTTTACTTGTGTTTTGTTTACTACACAAACGCATTGGATGGTGTGGACTATAACTAAACATTGCAAAGGATGGGAATTCTAGAATACCTACGTGTGTATAACTTGTCCATAGACCAAGAGGCATACAGAACAAAGGGATATTTTGAGGTTTAAAATCAGGAAAGGTGTGCATCAGGGTTATATTTTTTTCACCATACTTATTCAGTCTCTGTGCTGAGCAAATCGTCCTAGAAACTGGACTGTGTGAAGAAGAATGTGGCATCAGGTTTGGAGGGAGGTTCATCAACAACTGACATAAGGAGATGGCACAACCTTGCTTGAAAGTGAGGAGGACACGGAGTGCTCACTGATGACGATCATGGACTACAACCTTCAAAGCGGATTACACCTCAAAGCAAACAACACTGCATCCTCATAACCAGGCCAGTAAGCAGCATCATGATCAAGGGGAAAGGAAGTGGAAGTTCCCCAGCACTTCATTTTACTTCTATCCACAATCAGTGCTCGAGGAAGCAGCCATCAAAAATCAAACAGCATACTGCACTGAGAAAAATCTGCAAATGATTTTTTTAGTGTGAAAGGATAAAGGTACCACTTTGAGGACTCGGGTGCCTCTGACCTAACTCTAACCCTAATGCTAACCCCTTAACCCCTAAACACTAACCTTAACCCCTAACCCCCTAATCCCTAAACACTGACCATAACCCTAAGCCTAACCTCTGGCAATGATAATTTTAATAACCTCATATGCATGTAAAAGGTTGGACAAGGAAAAAGTAACACCGAGGAAGAATTGACACAATTCAATCATTGTGCTGGGGGAGAATATTGAAAGTACCATGAAAAGTACATTCAAAGAACCAGCAAATCTGCCCTAGATGGAGTACCGCGATGATGCTCCTTAGAAGGGAGGATTGTGCAGCTTTCATCTCACGTACTTTGAACCTGTCGTCAAGAGGGACCAGTTCTGGGAAGACACCACACTTGGTAAGGGCCATCACAAAGGAGGAAAATCCTCAAAAAGATGGATTGACACTGTTGTAGTCCTGGGCTCAAACATAGCAGAGTCAGGACTGGGCTCTGCTTTATCCTGTTGGACATCAGGTCTCTGGGAATTAGAACCAACTCGCCCTCACCAAACAGCAAAAACATGCCGTGAAAATTAATTTGGAAATTAGGTGAGCATCTACCCAATCGGCCAGAATGGATCAAAATGAATAAAATGAAGTCTATTTTAGTGAAAATAGATTGTCTTCCCCAAAATTTTTTTAATCATTTATTGGGGGCTCATACAACTCTTATCACAATCCATCCATCCATCCATTGTGTCAAGCACATTTGTTGCCATCATCATTCTCAAAACATTTGCTTTCTACTTGAGCCCTTAATATCAGCTCCTCATTTTCTCCCCTCCCTCCCCACTCCTCCCAAATCTTATAATGATTACTTTTCAAGTTTTATCCCCCAGTATCTGTCCAGAGAAAGACTTTCAGATCTAACCACTGACTTTGTTGTTTTGCACTTGGCATGTTGGATGGATGGGTGGATAGATAGCTCACTGTTTCTGTACATTAAAGCAAGTTAACTCTTTTGGCCTGTGTAATGTTTTACCACAACAATAGGCTATCAAATCGTGTGACTTTGATTTCAGAGCCCCCCTTGGGTAAATTAGCCGGTGCTCATTGTAGGTCTGGAAATTGTAAAGGAAAAGCAAACGAATGAGTGAAGCCGGGCTCCCAAGTGTTCTTAAGTCCATGCCCAGAAAATGTCACAACAGTGCTGCATCAACATGGCTGAATTTTCTTGAAAGATCTGCCCATGGTCAGTACTGCTAAGTTCTGTGGTTAGGGGGTGTCTCTGGCCCCCTCTGGCCCTGCTCTAAAAAATAAAATACCTGCTCTCTCTGAAATGTTGCTATAAAGCTGCATTTTTCCCTTAGAAAAAAAAAAAAGAAAAACATTGAGTAACTGTTCATTGGATGTGCCCTCTCAAAAAAGTACCCAGCAAGTATTTTTTTAATGAGTTTTGAAATGTCTTGAAGCAGCCACACAAAAAACAAGAAGTGCAATGTCTCCAGCCTTGGCATTGGACGGCTGTGCTACTTCCCTGCTTCCTGAGTTGAAAAGCCTCCGGAGTGACACTTTAGAATCTAACCCCTGGCTTAGTGTATGGTCTTTTCTAACTTAACCCTCTGTTCTTATTTTATAAACACGCCTATATTTTCTGCTCTTGATAATCTTGCTAAATGGGTTTGAGCCTCTACATTATTAACTCAAAGGCACCCAAAGGCAATAAATGCCTTTCACTTCTAGAGGAAACAGCTCAATTGAAATATCTGCTCAAATACAGTTCTATAGAGCAGGTAAAAACTGATGACTGACTGATCCCGATGGGATTTTTTTCCCTGCCTTGCACCCAGCAGCTTTCTGAGGAGCAAGCATTGCGTGCTGTAGGTGCAGGAGTGGGGCAAAAAAGCAGCCGGTGCTTTCCATCTGAGCCTTCTCATGGCAGGAAAATTACCTTCATAATTACACCCTGGCTGGTGTGTGAAGACAGTGTTCTGGGCTGGTTAGAGATGGTGAAGGCAGGGGAGGAAGAGGCAGCCGGTGGGGTGGTCTCATCAGGGCCTGCTTGTGTTGACAGCCTGAAGCTACCCAGTTCACGCTCAATCCCGGATGCGAATCACTCCTCTAACGGGGAGCCGAGAGGAAGACCATCAGCAAGCAGTGTAATTCGGTCATTCTTCTGCCCAGACTGTTTGCTTTAGCAACATAAAGCCCAGTGAGCATGTGAGCCGTGACTGGGGGTTAGTAGCTTTATAGGGATTCCGAACCCAAAGGCTATGGAGGCAGAGAGGATTTGCTAAGATCCTGTCTCGCTGGGCTATCACTCATGGTGACCTTTTTATTTATTTATTTTGGTGCCTAATCTGAGGAGGCACATGAGCTCATCTCTCTTTGTGAGTTAGATAATGAATGGCTACCAAAAGGAAGTGGGGAGGGGTGTGTGTGCTATTATCACACCCAAGGGATTATCTGAGCGGTAAAAGGTTAATGAAGGAGGTCAGAGTCATCTGTTTTATCTACTGTGTCAGACTAAACAACAACAAAAGCCATTCTGACTCCTGGCCACCCGTGTGCTTCCAGCAGAGCCGTGACCCCCTACCCCCACCCCTCTGCCCCAAAGAGGTCTGCAGGAGTAGTGGTTCTGTGTGCTCTCGGTCACTAAC
>NW_022111339.1:5757205-5767261 GCF_000313985.2 Echinops telfairi
GAAACTATGTACAAATGTGCTTTACACAATTGATGTGTGTATGGATTGGGATAACAGTTGTATGAGCCCCTAATTAAATGTAAAAAAAAAACCAACTGAAAAAAAAATAAAATGTGTTGAGCAGGGAAAAAAAAAAAAAGATTGCTGTTGGGTGCTGGCAAGTCCGTTTTGACTAGTGTGACCTCATGTGACAGAGTCATACGGCCCACCCTGGTGGTGCAGGGAGTGGGTTAAGTATTGGGCTGCTAACCTTAAGATGGGCAGTTCAAGCCCACCAGCCACACCTCGGAATCCTTACAGAACCAGAACCCACGTGGTAAGGTTAGAAGTTTGAAACCACCAGTTGCTTGCTCCTGGGGGAAAAGACAGGCTTTATGCTCCCACCAAAGAGTTACAGCCCTGGAAACCCACAAGGGCTGTTCTAGCCTGTCCTTCCAGGTGGCTCTGAATCTGAATCGGCTTGAAGGCAGTGACGTGGGGTCAGGTTACAGTGAGTCAGAATCAACTCAATGGCAGTACGCTTGTTTGTTTTTGTTCTTTAAATCTTGATACAAGCCAATGAGCAGGTCTTTTTCCTATGGGAAAGAGCCTCATGCCATTTGGCTGCTAACTGAAAGGTCAGTAGTTCAAAACCACCAGCTGCTCCTTGGGAGGAAGATGCTTTCTACTCCCATAAAGAGTTACAATCACAGAAACCCACAGGGGACAGTTCAACCTTGTCCTAAAGGTTCGATACGAGTTGACATCAACTCGATGGCAGTGAGTTTGGTTTGAGTTGAGAGCCCTGACTGGGTTCAAACAGCCAACCTTTCAGTTAATAGCTGAGGACAAACCACTTGTTCCACCCAAGGTCCTGTGCCATCCCAGGATTGTGAAAATTCCAGACTACCTGGAGGACGGATGCCTGGTACAGGGCAGAAGTGTGTATTTGGCTGGGGAATTCTTTGTTCTCCATTGAGGTAGTTTATTGTGCCAACTTGGCCAATAAACACACGTGGGGTTAATTGAAGGGCGGAGGGTTAAATGGCTCAGTGAGCCTCGCCTTTCTAGTTCTTGGGTCTCTTGTTTTCTGATGGTTGGACCTGGGTGCAGCTGCCTTAGCCAGTTCCCTGCTTCAGCTGGCAAGGCTCACTTCCTGCAAGACATCCCTGAGGAGAAGCCACATGGACCTACCCCGATGCAGCCCTGGGTGCTGGAGCAGCCGTGTGGAGACCCCTGCCAGTGCTGAGATGCTTACACATTCACTGACTCAGCTTTCCTCCTGCAGTCAGTGTCACTGGGTCTGTTTTGTGAGATGGAGGAGGACTTTGTGGATTGCTGTTGGACATATGGGTTAATGGGTTAGTATTGGACTTGTGGGCTTGGGAAGTACTGGGTTGGATGTTTTCTTGATGCACACTTAACCTTTATGTAAAACTCTCTCTTATACATGAGCTTCTGTGGATTTGTTTCTTTAAAGTACCCAGACTAACATATCCGTTGAGTCCAAAGTTGGGATCACTTTGTGTTTTGAAGAAAATAATTATCCCCTATCCATTATTCTCCACTGGAAAGCTAACTATTTGCTTCTTAGGCATGATAAATCTGATATTAAAAGCTTTAAGAGTTGCAAGTTTGTCTTTTATGGCCTGAATCAAAAATTTACTTAAAAATTTTTAAAGTGGTTATTGAATCATCATAACAGATCTTTTGTAAAGCCAAATAGATTTTGACCTTTGACCGGGATTTGCTACTTGCTAATCATTTCAGCAGCCTTAACCTGGGTCCCCTCTTTGCAGCGCTTCGCCTCTGTCATCTGCAAAAGCTGTGTATGTGAAAATAGCAGGCAGGGAGAAGATCATTTCAGCCAGCATTCCAGTCCAGATCAGCTGTAGTAAATTATTTAGGAGAGGGCATGGTCCGTTCCTTTTTATGGTCATGTTCTATATTTGTCTGTGCCGGGGATGAGTCACATGACAAAACCATCATTTGGTATTAGTGTTTATGCTCAAGTCACAGTGGGGAGATTTAAGCTTCCCTGGGTCCTTTCTGTTTTGTATCTTTAGCTCTTCATTGAAGATGCAAACACTTCCCTTAGTACTGAAATCACAGACGATCCAGAATAAATGTTACAGACTTGTTTTTAAGACAGCATGTGCTGCCTTGTATGCTCCTCCTCCCTGAAGTGCTTGGTGCTCGCCCGAGATTGTAAAACTCGCATTTTGAGCATGAGCAAGCCAACATGGACTGATCAAAACCCCCCACGTGCCATTTTCTAGCCTCTCTCCTGGTTTGAATAAGGAGGCATCTGTCTAGATGGCAGTTTATTTTCACAGCCAGTCGTTCCCGCCCGGACTCTGCTGTCTGCAGCGTCATTGAAAGAAAAGGAAGAAAGTGCACACAGCTTCCCCTCACCTGCACCCCTGCTGTCCACCTGGTCTCTCCACCCCACCCCCCACCCCATGCCGGTCAACCTTCAGGCCCCTGCTGGCAAACCCATGGGGGAGGGGGGCGTGCACTGCTTCTTGGGTGCTTCTTTCCGCTCATAAACTCAATGACGGGGGAAAGAAATGTTCTTGTTAGGTTGTGCTTGTAGATTAGCTGCTGTGAGAACTAGTGTTTCCATTTCTGGAATAGATTTTTTTGTTTTTGTTTTCATGAATCGGCCTGCAAGTCATTGCTACAGAGCTCTGTGAGGCCCTGTTCACCTTACAGCCTCCAGGAACTTCGATTTCCTCAGCCCCCAGAACTTCCTTCTCGTGGCTTTGTCTCCCTTACCAAGCATCTGTTAGATGCCTGTGGTGCAGCGGGCATCATCTTCCGCTCCTCCCTCTCTAGCAGTGTATCGCTTGTGTGAGAACCCGCTCTGAAGATACGGGCCTGGGGGATGGTATTGGTCATGGTGTATGCATTTTTGTGCTTGTGTTCCTTTTGCATGCTACCTCCTCTGTGCTTCCAGTCCCACGGACTGCACCCGCACCACCAAAACCACGAGAACTTTCCTACCCACGCTCCTCTAGGAAGACGCTGATTAACTATTACGAACTTTAACTACCTCAGCATTATATAATAATTTCCCCAAACCACAAGTTACATGGTTGTGTGTCCTTTTCACAGCCTTCTCTGGCTGTGCGCTTTGCCAGCCTTGCCACAAGATGTTAAGATCTTCAAGGAGTCCTTTAGTTGATGTGTCTCCGCTTGCATGCCCTACTGTGGTTTTCATTATATTTTATTTGGCGCTAACTTTGATAAGAAGAGAGAGGCGCAGGCTTGTGATCACTTTGGGTTGGTTTGGGGAATAAAAGTCAGACTAATGAGTTACAACAGTCCAAGGAGAGGAACGAAGCAAAGAGGCAATGAACTGTTCACCAAGCTTGGCTGCTCCCAGAGGGTCGGAGGTTCAAGTCCACTCAGCAGTGCCTTCTGCGATGTGAGCCATTGAGAACCTGTGGCGCTCGGTGCCACACCAGTCCACACAGGGTCCCTGGGAGCAGACTCCATGGTAACTGGGTTGTTTCCTGGGAGGGTTGTTTTTTGTTTGCGCATGTGATTTTTGAAAGAAATAAAAATATTTGATATTTGGGAGCATATTTACTACTGACTCCGTTATCCGTTCGGAGCCTCTCTAGTAAAAAATGTAAATCATTGATCAGCCACACTTGAAAAGAGTATTTCTTCAATGGACAAGGAAAAGGGAAAATGAGGGGAAGGGCAAGGGGATAAGGTGTGCAAGGGAAAAAACCCACTGCTGTCGAGCCAATTCCTACTCATTGAGACCCTAACGGACAGGATTGAACTGCCCTGTGAGTTCTGGAGACTCTCAGAGGTAGAGAATCTTTTTCTACCAGTGGACTGGCTGGTGGTTTTGAACTGCTAACCTTACAGTTAGCAGCCTAACTCATACCCCACCAGGGCTCCGGATAAGGTGTTCTCAAACTCCCTGCCATCGAGTCTGTCCTGACAGGTACCCACCCCTGTGGGTCTCTGAGATGGAACTGTTTACAGGAGGAGAAAGCCCAGTCTGTCTCCCGCCAAGCTGCTGATGGTTCCAAATTGCCACCCATGGAGATCGCAGCCCCATGTGTAACCAGGAAGCCACCAAGGCTCCTAGGATAAAGTGCAAGGAGGGCATTTTGTACGAAAGTTTCTGTTCCTCTTCTGCCTTTTTCAAAACGAGTGCCTTCGGGTGTGCAACGGGGTGGCTCCTTTCTGGGTGTGTGGAACTAATGGTGAGAAGGGATCACAACCAGATTTGGGGGACAGATGTCGCTCAGGCCTTCTGTCCCTCAGTGATTATAGGTTATGAGCTCTGGGAAGAGGGTGCTGATTAATTTCACATGGGCTGTGGAAACCCAGCTGGCCTATTATTTCAGTGCTGCAGAAAAGTTAGAAGGCTCTTTCCTTGAGTCATGTTTTCATGTAAATTATGGCGAGTGGGGCTTTCTTTCAGCTGTAGAGTTGTATGTGCCTAGTGTGGTCCTCCGCAGCTGCCAATTACATAGTTAGGACGGAAACACTGTAGAGCAGAGTGAACATCGGGACGTTTCTCTTCCCTGCACTGATGGGTTCTCCACACAGAATAAGTGCCAACAAGTCGCCAAGCAAACTGGGTTTAAAAGGTTCAAGTGACAGGAGTCCCATTATTTCCTGGGGCTGGTGATCCTGCACTTGAACATAGATAGGAATTCCTCTTGGAAAGGCATAAATTGGATTATGTCTTCCCATAGGAATGGGATTGGCACTTCATATTTCACCCCTTTTGGCAGCAAATAGAGAAGACGAGTACGCAGCATGAAAGCCAAGATCCAACTATAAACCCTGAGACTGTTTGAAAATGGAAGACGTGGCTCCGGGGCCTGTAAAGTTGTCGAGAGAGTGTTCACATTTACTTTGAGTCCCGGCAAATTCTCGCTGCATCCACAGCGCATAAAAAGTCGACATCATGGCTATCCTATCTAAAACTGATGGCATCTATCATAAACACTCATAAATCATTTCACTGGACGTTTTAGAATCTGAACAGTCTTTTTGTAGGGATGTACTGCTTCATCCATATCTCTACAATGTTACTTGTGGGGAGATATTAGGTTTCTGGAGTCGGTAATACCTCAGTTCGTGGCTTCACACGATTAAAGAATTGACACCAAAGCTCATTTTGAAACCCAAGTGGGTTTTTATGAAGACAGGACGTGTTTCAGGTCTTACAGTCTCAAAGGGGTTCACAACTGAGCACGAACAACCACATGGAAGAGAGCACCCATGGATGCAGAAATGGCAGTGGAGGGTGAGGAGGGGAGTCACGGGAGGCCAGAAGCCCAAGAACCCTAGAGGCCGAGAGGCTGTGGGCCCCGAGGAGGCCCAGAGTAGGCACATGTGTGCCTGCGCAGGAAAGGAGGCCCTCTCCTACCTGCCTCTGACCTGGAGAAAGGTAAGAGAGCATCCCAGAGCGTGCTCCCTAGCTTATCTTTGTTCTATCCCACCCCCTGGCTCGGGGAAGGGTGGTTGATGGCATTGGTTGACCTCATTGGCTAAGTTAGGATGATGTCATGAGCCCGGACCTAGATTGGCCCGCCTGGGTGTGCCTCCCACCTGACTGGGGGCTTGAGTAGGAGCATGCGCAGTGTGGGGTCTTCATAGGTGTCTAATGGTTGCCTGATTTCTTTCCAACCTGCCTATGGGGGTCTTTGCAGGCATGGGAGGGACCACACCCTGTCCCTAAGCTAGCTACCCAACAGCAATAAGAATCCTCTTGCCTTTTCTTTCTCTGAACATCATAGCACTTCTCTGGCACTGGCAGAAACTCTTAAACTCATTCTGTAATTCTACGGTCTTAGGCTTGAGGTTGAACTGTGCTTTACAAAAACAGCCGAAGAACCCTAGTGTCCCTGGCGTGAGGCGTAGGGACAGTGAGTGCACACAGCTGCTAACAGAAGCAGGGGTGTTCCAGTCCACCAGAGGCCTTTTAGCAGGAAAGGGCTCAGGACCTCCTGAAATGCAGCCATCAGAAGCCCAATGGCCACACTGCTCCTCTGATTGACAGGAGGTCGCCCTCCGGAGGAAACCTCCTCCTCAGTAACCCATCGTTACCAAGGAGTGCAGCTGGGAACATTCTCCCTGGAACTTCTCAACTTTCCTTTATTCTTCTATCACCTGGTGCGTGAAGGGGAAGGGGAGCTGGGAAAGAATGTCAGGAGACATCTGAGGAGAGAAAACGGAGCAGGACTGTGGAGCAGGATAATCATAGTCGTGCGAATTCTCAATTCGAAGTGAGAGGGGGAGCGAACGACGGGGCTGTGCATCTTGCAGTGCTTTAGAACATGGCCTCTCTGAACCACTCTGCCCCCCATCTCATCTCTGTGTCTTTGTCCAGCATGTTCAGCCCCTCCGGGTAGAAATTCAGGTGTGGGTGTTCATTCATAAGAAGGTGCTTTTGTAGGAGTGAACGATAACAGCTGCCTGGGCTCATCCAACGTTTCATCCGACTGCTTTCAGTTTCTTTCCCCTGTTTTTGTCCCTTGTTTTGAGTCAGGTTATCCTAAACTGGGCTGGCTTTACGCTGGCTGACTCGGTAGGATATTTTGTTGCGTATCTCCGGCACCAAAATCAGTTTGAATGCTGACTTACATAGTGGACTATCATGGAAACGAGGACCAAGAAGGAACAGACAGGATGGCTTATTCCATACTTGTGAGCAATGAATGCCCAGCTCACAGTAGGTGGTCAACAAGCGCCCAAGTGAAGCATCCATCCAAACTCAATGGGTCCCCAGATATTGGAGAGAGTTAAGGCCCTCTTTTAGGATCATTTACTAAATGGGTTTCTAAGGACCTTTTTAAAAATGTCCTCTATTTTTGTGGAAACAAATAGCATGCATTAAGTTAATACCATTTTTTTAAGTGAAAGACGATACTCACAAGTAGTGTGAAAGATTTCTCTTCATGCCTCTGATGTGCATATTCATTATTAAAAGGGATATTTATACTCAACAAGACTGTCATGAAGATTATCATCTAGTTTATGGCCCGGTTATGAGAAGACCTTATATCCATGGTCATAAGGAATAACGTCCACAAATGATACTTGTCTGAAAACACTCACTAAGAGCAAACCTCCCAAGACTGATTTTTCGGTTCTGGAACTGGCGCACACTTTGATTTGGCTTTATTGTTGCTAATGTGTGCTTACATGTCAAATAAGTAGTACATTGGCTCCCAAAATTAATTTTATATCTTGGAAAATGTGCATTTGGTGTTATTCTTCCTACCTGAAGAACATCAGCATAGCTGGCCTCTAAGAGTGAGCGTCCCTATACAGACCTCACCAGAGAACTTTGTACTGTTCTCAAATGCTTGATGAAGGTTTGCTTTTGTTTGATGTCTGCCTTCGCAGAACATTTATTTCACCACTAATGGACCTCACATATAGATTTTGCCTCTTATAAAATGGAATAATCTACAATCTGCCCATTTTCTGGACTCCTCAAATGGCCGTTTTGTCTCTGATTTCTTTGTTTTGTTTAAAAAATAAAAAGGTGAATTTAAGAAATTCTGAAGGGAATCATGTAATGGGCATTGTGCTCTAGTGGTTTAAATCATTTCACAGTCTTTTGGATTTTGTCTCAAAGTACGTTTTCTGCTCTTCCCAAGTAGCAAATATACACATTCTCTCCTAGCAACCTAGATGCGGCAGTGTCTTTGTAATCGAAACAAACAGCAACAACCAAATTGTTGTCATCCAGTTGACTCCAATTCCTGGTGACCCTGAGTGCCGGCATAGAACTGTGTTCCCTAGAGTCTTCAGTCGCCAGTGTTTCAGAAGTGGCTCATCAGCCCCTTATTCTGAGGTGGATTTGGGTAGGCTCAGACCTGCAAGCTTTTGATTAGCAGCTCAGTGCACTAAGCATCTGCACCACCAGGGGACTACCTTGTAGACCTATTATATAGTAAGGATCTATGTACATATGATAGGCATCCTTAGATGAGCTACTCTCCTATTTTTGTTACTTTTGATTCATTATAAAATACATTCCTAGCAACTGTATTTGACTTTTTATGCTACTCATCTAATAAATTGTAGCCTGCACGACAATACATCCCTTGCATTGGCATGGCGGGGTGAGTAGAAAATCGCCTCTGACAAATCGGCCTGTGTCAAGGGCAGACACGACCAAACATGCTCCGGTAGAGCTTGGAGAGGGAACTGCAGGCGCTTGCATGAAACAATGCACTCAAGAAGTGAAGTCAAAGAAGAAATTTCAAGGTACAGGGGTGAGCCATGATTTTCCTCCTCATTCAGATGATGTATAAGAAAAATAAAATGTTTTCCATTGCATGAGATTGCTTAAAGAGAAATGAATTGATGTATCCCTTTGAAATGACTCTTTTAGAGTTCGTGTATGTATGTCTAGTAAAGGTGATTTTGGTCTCCCTTGTGCGTTAATGTTTGGGAGAAGAGATGTTTCTTAAGATACTTTTAATCCAATCATGTAGGTTGTTTCATGTTTGCTTTTCCTTACTTATTACAATTTTCTGCTTGGTCCCCATTCTTTGTGTATTTGCTTTGGCATATTCTAAAAATAATTCTAAGTTATTTCTAATTTCATTTACTCTCTGTAGAGTTTACCCACTTTCCTCTGTGTATGTTTTATGTTGCATGGGACATAAACATTATCTATTAGGTGGCATTGATTACAATCCTCTAGCAACCCACCCTATTCCTTTCTAGTCAGAATTCTCTTTAAAATTAAAACAAACAAAACCAAGTCAATTGTGATCTAGCTCATTCCCACAATCAGCCCTCCCATGTGTCCGGAGGAGAACTTCGCCGCGTGAAGCTTTCAAGGCTGTGACATTTGGAAAGCAGACTGCCAGACCTTTCTTCTTAGGCACCTCGGGGTGGATTTGAACTGGCAATCTTCAGTCAGTAACTTAGCTTTCAACGGTGCCTCCCACAGACTTTGATCACATCCAGAGTAACCTTATTTGTGTTGTTGACATGACCTCCCACAATACTCTTCAGTGCTTTATCTAATCAACGATCCTTTTTGGTTCTCTTCTATTTTCAGTTTCTATCTCCCTACTGACTCCTTCTGTTTAGTCTACAAACCAAATCAAGTTTCTCTACAAACCACCTCAGGATTCTCCAGCCTTAAACGAAAAATCTGCCTTGGCTGCCATCGCATGTCATCCTTCCCGGCACTCTTCACTGCTGCAGTTCTATCTTCATGTCCAAGACACCTTTCCATCCCCTATCACCTGTCTTCCCACCTTATCATGTTACCAAAAAAGACCTTCTCCCGCCCCCTCGGTGCTCCCAGCTCCCAGCTCTTTCCATTGTTCTCGTCCTTTCAACTTCCTTGAATACTTTTTTATCATCATTCAGACCTTCCTCAATTTGTCCTTTCCCGAGACTGAACTAGTCCAGGCTACACTTCTTGTTTTCTTTTTTCTCAGACTTCTTATCCTTCCTTTTCTACTTAAATGTACCATTGCATGTCACCCCTCCACGACCCCTGCACACACAGACACACACACACGATCTTATCCATCCTTAATCATCAGAGGAGGGACTTTGTCAAACGCTGTCATACCACTGTATTTACCAATTTCTCGGAGTCAGAATCAATTTGATGACAGTGACTTTGGTTTGGAGCCCTAAGGAGCCATGATGGAACAATGTGATGAGTGTTGGACTGCTAACTGTAAAGTCAGCAGTTCAAACTCACCAGTCATTCGAAGAAGAAAGATGAGGCTCTCTGCTCCTATGAAGATTTGGTCTTGGAAACCCTATGGAGCAGTTGTATCCTATCGTATGAGTTGGAATCAACTGGTTGGGAGTGGGTTAACAACCCTTCCCCTATGCTCATGGTACCCAGGATAAGAGATTCCAAGCTCTCCCTGCTTCACGCTGAGCCTGGAGGTCCTACCAGACCCACAAATACAATTGGTCTGGAGCCACACACATATCTCAGGCAAATGTTGTTAGCCCACTTGGTTCTTTCTCTTAATTGATGGACTTCTGAGTCACTCAGTCACTTGAACTAGAAATTCCCAAAGTCCTTTCCACTATTTTCCCTTG
>NW_022111339.1:5767605-5772617 GCF_000313985.2 Echinops telfairi
CACATTTTCTAATTTTATTGCATCTTACTTGTATGATTTCATGGACAAGCACACAGAGCAGTAGGTTATGGTTTAGAAATCTTATTTATATAAGAGATTAAGAAGACACTAAGGTAGTTCCAGGAACTAGCTTAAGTGATGCTTCTTATCTTTATTCTGGGACTGCGGGAAATGCTCTGTTCCTGCAGTGACCATGAAGGCTGCAGATCCCTAGTTGAATCTCTTTAATATTGCACCAAGAAAGGGAATATTGCTCACAAATCCACCTCATGGATCCCTTAGCCCTCATGCAGCTAGCTTCTCCGCTATTTTTTATAATTCATTTTATTGGTGTCCCTTATCACTCTTATAACAATCCAGACATCAATTATATCAGGCACATGTGTACATATGTTGCCATCACCATTTTCAAAACATTTTCTTTCTACTTGAGTCCTTGGTATCAGCTCCTCTTTTTACATCCCTCCCCCACGCACCCACCCTCGTGACCCCTTGATACATTATAGATTCATATTCTTTTCATGTCTTACACCATCCTGGACAGCATCTAATGGTGTCCCTTCTAGCTCCCACTGTTTATAATCTGGAAATTCCATTTCATGATGGCCATTTTATGTCCCTGTCCATGTACAGGAGCCATGCCTATAGCAAGAGATGTTTACCTGAATATGACCTCTCAGGATATTCAAAATATAACCTTCCAGCTGCAGCCCAACCCGAAATGGAAGTTAACAATGTCTTGATAAAGGTGGAGGAGAGGGAAATTGGTGATTTTGGATATCACAGGTTCTGTGAGGAGTGGTCTCATTATCTGGAGTTGGAGATTGCTCAGATCTGAGGAGTCAGGGGAAATTAGCCAAAAGGACTTTTAGAGGGATTTCATTTTACTTGGATGGACAGTCAATGCCCACAAAAGCAGCAACCATGAACTCCAACAATGCATTTGTTGCATTGAATTAATGTGTTGCCAAAGATCTCTTTACGTTTTCAAAAGCACAGATGTTGCTTGGATGACTAAAGTGTGCTTGTTCCAGGTCATGGTATCATATGCATATCATCACATATGCATACAAAATGTGGACAATGGATCAGAAAAAATGAAGAATTGATGCGTATGAATTATGGGGTTGCCAAAAAGCACTGAGTGCACTGCCAGAAGAAAGAACAAAGCTGTCTAGAGGAAGTACAGCCAGATTGCTTCCTAGAAAAGAGACTGGCGAGACTTTGTCTCACAGAGCTTGGACATTTCAGGGGCAGCCAGTCCCTAAAGGACATCATGCTTGGTAAAGAGTCAGTGAAGAAGAGGAGACTCCTCACTGAGATAGTTTGGCACAGTGGTCCAACAATGGAATGTGAGGGTGGCACAGGATGACCAGGTAACACGTTGGCTTCATTCTGTTATATGAAAGGGATAGATGAGTCAACCTGACAGCACCTAACAACAACAGCATGACACTGCATTGTGACCTCTTTTCCCCTCTGTGATAGTTATGTAATCTTGTGTTAACTTGAGGGTATTATGAGTGAATGGGGTAGAGTCTGGCCTGTCAATTAGGTCATAGACAATGATGCCTTTGTGTGGGCATGGCCTTCCCATGAGGATTCTGGGAACTTCCTCTCTTCTTCCCTGGAAGCAGGGTGTACGCTCTCTTTGCTTCAATATTCCTGTTGACAAGACACATGGAGACATGCTGATGGCAGCCAGAGTTCTGGAGATGCATCCACCACTATTGGATCCACAGGACTTTCCACTTACCAGCCTGCGATCTTCCTGCATTCAGAATCATTGCATGTGCTGTGTGAGTCTTAAGAGGAATTTATAGACTAGTATCAGACATATTGGGCTAATATTGGACTTATGGACTTGCTCTGGATTGAGCTGGGATGTTTTCTCAATATACAATTGCTCTTTCATATAAAACTTTTCCTTTTACATATGTGATTATCTCTGGATTTATTTCTCTAGTCAACCCTTCCTAACACCCCCACCCCCAGTAGTCTCTCTGCTTCAAACCAATGTCTGCAGTTGAATCCCTATTCTTTCAACATAGGTTCCATAACAAAACTAAGTGAACAAACAGAAAATAAAATGAATCTGGCCATCCCTGTACTCAGAATCCTGCCTTGTCTCCATTGCTCACATTTTCTTGAAGGAGAAAGAAAAATCAAATTGCTGTGCATTATACCAAATACTTTGGTGATTTGCTGCAATAAATAAATGCTGAGCTGGTAACCCTCTTTCCACACCCTCTACCTCTCCAGTCCTCCACCCCCACTGCTTCAAGTTGTCCTGAACAGGCCTAGGGTCTGGAGCAGTTGGAGAAGGTGTCACTGAACAGGGGCCTCCAAACTAGGGCCTGCAAGATAAGCAGGGCTTGTACGGAACAAATGGAAGAACTTAGAGTATCTTTGCTCTTGTTGTCACACAAGCTGTGGTAAACCTCAGATGTCACCCCTCCCCCCTCAGTCTGTCACAATGACTCGGTGTCACAAGTATATCTTTTTAAGCAACAGGTGGTTGAATTTTTATTTTTAATTCAGGCAACTAATAACTCTGGGGGGGCGGGGGGCTGGGGGGTTGTTTCAGAAGCACATTTTGACTGCTTCCATTTTCTTTTTATTATATCATTTTTCCTGAAGCTCAAATCATTGCCTCTTTATGGCAGGTGGTCTCAGAGTTGTGTTTTCATCGCAGTTGCTTCTGGGTTGCGTGCAAAATTCTCTCTTTTGAGTTTGTCCAAAAGAGAACGTTAAGGGATCTATTTGCTAACACCGAACATTTATGTATTTCAGAATAAAATGTCTTAATGACTTCTTCTCTTGTTAATTCGGTAAACGTTGATTCTCCTAAAAAACAAAGGAATCTTTTTTTCCTCTGCTCCCATTCACTCTTGGTAGTTATTATTTGAGACCATTTTGAAATTCTGCTAATACCAGGGAGTTGCAAGAACTTATTTGCCAGATTACCAATGATTGTCGTTGTATTTTATTCATTCTTCCCGAATCCTTAATTAATTCTGGCTTTAACTCATTTATTTCTTGAAAATATGTTATGATTTCTGTCTCCTAAAAGATCGAATAGGTATGAGCTTCTGTGACCTACCATTTGTATCATTAACTGGCCAATTGTTTTTTGTTTTGTATTTACAAATTTTCATTCTCATGAGCTTAAAAAGCCATACGTCAGCACACATTGTACAGCCTTGCAAATGACACAGAATTTGAAAAGAGAATTTGAAATTTGTTCATACGTGCAATGAATCTTTGATGTCCAGTGATTCTCTGCAAATGATAAAATGAGTCTTAACCCACTTCAGAAGTTTCCAGCATGCATAAAATGCTTCCCCTTGGGTGTCTGAGTAGGATTCACGAGGAGGAGAAAGCAAGTATGTGGCATTTCGTTACTGGAGGGACACCATTTTCCTGTTTATACAGTGATTGTTTATAGATTGATTATAGACTCCTTTGAAATGGAGTGGTCTGATGAAGAAGGGTTAAGAACATAATTGATACTAATGTCCATTCTACATAAGTAAATAAACTAAGGACTTTATGAGGGAGTTCTGTGTTTTCAGAAAATTTTTTCTGTGTGTAGCAATTCAGGGGAAGAGTTATCTTCTATTTGTGGACTTTCCTTAGTCACCCTTCAACTCCACCCCGCCACCCCAAATTGTTTGGATTTGATTGTTCCTCTCTATCTTATTCTCCTCTGCTTTCAAAGAGAGCAGAGTTATCTTGGTCTACCATTTTCTTTTGTCATAGCTTTGCCAGCCAGCCATTTCTGTCTCCAAAATCAAACGAGTGAAATATGATTAAATTGTGTGTGTGTGTGTGTGTGTGTGTTAGTTTGGGTAGACAAGAGAAACAAATTCATGGACACTCTCATATGTATAGGAAAGAGCTTTATATACAAAAGCAATTAAATATTGAGAAAACATCCCAGCCCAGTCCAGATCAAGTCTATACGTCCAATATTAGCCAATATGTCCAATACCAATCTATAAAATCCTCTTCTGACTCACGAAACACATGCAATGATGCCGAATGCAGGAAGATCACAGGCCAGTGGGTGGGAAGTCTGTGGATCCAGTGGCATTTTAAGGATCTCAGCGCTGGCAAGGGTCTCCATGCAGCTTCTCCAGCACCCAAGGATGCATCAGGGTAGGTCCATGTGGCTTCTCCTCAGGGATGGCTTGCGGGAAGTCAGCCTTGTCAGTAGAAAATCTCCAAGGAAGTGAGCCAAGTGAGAAAAGTCTTTTACCTCCAAGGAGGAAAACACAGAAATACCTAGAATCCTCAGGGGAAGGCCATGCCCTCATAGAGGCCTCATTGGCTATAACCTGATTGACAGACTAGACTCCACCCCTTCACTCTTAATCCTCTCAAATCCCAAATTGACACCAGATTAGGTAATTACCACAGTGTGCTAAATATAACATATAAATATATACATATAGTAAATACCAATTTAACTTATTCATGATCGCATTAATGCATTGTCTTTATATGTTTTTAAGGTGAGGGACAAGCATATGGAGAGAAGTTTAGAGGGAAGGGATGTCACCCACCACTGAGTGGATTTCTTTGGACTCTGTGCTCATCAGCTGTTTTAGGGTACAAAAGAGACTTTGAATCTCAAATATAATTTAAGGAGAACATTTGTGAATCCTTAAGAACGATAAAGCAAGACAAAGACACACTATCCAGATGAGGGAGTGGATGAGTGTGCGGTCATCACAGTGTCAGACGGTTTGCTGAGATGGACATGGAAAGGCAAAGGGAATAGTCACAAGACACAACTAGCACCCATCAATACATCACAGTTACAGATAGGATGACAGAAGTGGAACATAACCATGCTTGCAACACATTCACTATATTAGACAGAAGATCTATGTAGTCAGGGAATGACTGATAGGCTATGGCCCATGACTGTGTGACCTCCCCAGTACAGTGAGCTCCATCAAGGTTACACCCAGGCAAGCCCTTAGGGAGACAGCCCCTCCCTCAGC
>NW_022111339.1:5772778-5773738 GCF_000313985.2 Echinops telfairi
CTTGTTCTATTGGTACTCCCCTTCTTCAAAGTTTAAGCTTCCTTATACTACTTCTAAAGTTTCTCAGGCATCCTTCCAATATGAAAATATGTGTAGCATAGCCATGATTTGGGTAGATTCTAGAACATCATGGTAGTGCCTACTCCATCTATGCAAAATTGGTCTAGGGCTTTCTCAGTTTAGGAGTCTTAGACCTTTATAATATTTTCAAGTTCCACTACCGTTCACATCCCTGCCAGCGCCTGCAATCACTGCAATGATCCACCTCTCTTTGGAAGTGGCTGTCATTAGCTGTTCAGGTGGGTGGTCCAACTGCAAGGGGCTTTGCTCATTCCCTTCTCTCTGAGGCTAGGTTCTCTAGAGAAGCAAAATAAGGAAAGCCTGTATATGAATATTTAGAGGGGCTTTAAAACATCATGGGAAAATATTATTAAAAGTTAGTGAAATTTTCCGACAAACATTTAGAAGCCACATCATATACAGAGAGGTCTATCTGACGGAAATCGCTCACACTGTGGCTGACAAGTTCTAAGTCCATGGATCAGAAGTCAATATGGAAGCTTCTCCTGACTCACATAGTGAAGGGGCTGATGAACCCATAATCAGCAGGTCAGATGGCAAGCTGCTGATGACTCCGAAGATGGACAAGGAATATGGCATGCCACTAGCTCAAGCCCAAAGTTCCAGAGATCAGATGATGAAGCAAATATAGGTTCCAGATCAAACAAAAAGCAAATGAATTTTGATAAAGCACCTTCATATACTGAAAGCAGGCAACACCCTCCAAGAAACTCTCAATAATTGACTGCTCAATACAGATCATATCATGGAAGTGATTACATTATATCAGTGGTTCTCAACCTGTGGGTCGCGACCCCTTTGGGAGGTCGAATGACCCTTTCACAGGGGTCGCCCAATTCATAACAGTAGCAAAATTATAGTTATGAAGTAGCAACAAAA
>NW_022111339.1:5774543-5776074 GCF_000313985.2 Echinops telfairi
GGGATAGAGTTGCCCAAAATGAGCTCCAGTGGAGCAACTGTTAAGCAGTTAGCCAGGAACTGAAAGGTTAATAGCTTGGACCCACCTAGTGACTCTGAGGGGGGACATCTAGTGATCTTATTCCATAAAGAGGACAGTGAAGAACGTCCCATGGAGCGGCCACTTTGAGGTGGAGCTGACTTGACATCACCCAACCACAGAGCTGGCTGTAGGGCCCGATATGAAAGCACCAAATACCAGTCCCTAAAGGGAAAACAGGAAAGGATGGAAATTCCAACCTAAATGGAGCCCCTCCCACAACCCACCTACAGAAGCCCTCTCCAAATCCAAAGCTGTGACAGTTTAGGAAATTTCATCCAGGAGCTGTTGGCAGTGCTATTTTCACACCAAGAACCATCTACTAATGGAAAAGTGCATTGTGCCCATAAAGCTTGTGGAACAAGTTACCAGCAAGGTGATTCTGACTCCTGGTGGTCCCATGTGTATTCATTACGGTTTTCCATGACCGAGTTTTCCGAAGTCGATGGCCAGGTTTTTCTTCCAATAAGACCTGGAGCCTCCAGCCAGACATTGTAACTGATTGTACCACCTGGGGACTACACCTGTGTTAGAGGAGGATGGATGAAACCAATGGACCGAGATGAATTTTCCTTAGAAAACAGTCTGTGGGTTGGCCCCTGTGTCTGTGTCTCTCCTCTGTCTCACTAGACATACACCAGTCACTGCCCTTTGCAGTTGTGGTAGTCCATGGGGAAGAAGAGTCCCAGGAACATCCACGGACACGTTCCCAGGCTGTCCTCAGGGAGATGTCTATTTTACTAGTCTGAAATGGGTAACCATTTTACAGACGTTGTGTATTGTCTGTCAGGCATTGACACCATTCTTTTTTTTTTTTTGGCCCAGGGCTGTTTCTGACCAGGAGCCATGTTTGCAGACTGGGGAAGATGGGAAAGATGGATTTTATACCAATTTCAGGAGTCTGCTTCTGACATGTGGGCGGGGCCTCCCACCCATCCCCATCAACCCTAGGCAAACCCTCATAATGAACCCTTGTGTAATGAATTGCTGGAAGCCACAGCCAGGCTCAGATGACCACAGTGGTGCCTCTTTGTCAGCTGTACGCTGTGCATCTGGCAGCATGGCCAGCAGTAAGATGATATAGCTCACAATGTTAATGTTAACAACAACAACATAAACCCCCCGCATCTGTTAGGCTCATTTTAGCTGACAGGATAAATATCCTGTTTCTTTACCAGTTTGTAAACACCTGACTTATAGGTCTATTGAACCTGTGTCCTTGGTTCCATCTGTAATTGAAAAATCGAATTGGCTACCAGTGGGGCTGAACATGCATGCTGTGAGGGTTTAGTCAGTTAATAAGAAGCAGAATGGAAGGGAGCAGCTCCATGAACTGAGCCTAATGCCATCAACCCTTATGGGGCTCAGCAGGGGAGGTCTGTCTGTGGGGGTGCCATAGAATTGCCTTGAGTAAGAGCATTGATAGAGAAGATGTTTTTGAGACCATCCAACA
>NW_022111339.1:5778129-5779087 GCF_000313985.2 Echinops telfairi
TTTACACAATTGATGTGTGTATGGATTGTGATAAGAGTTGTATGAGCCCCTAATAAAATGATTTAAAGAAAAAAAAAAGTTGTATTAGCCCCCAATAAATTGATTAAAAATAAAATGAAAAAAAAAAAAGAAATTAAAATTCTCCAGGATTTCATTTTACTTGAATCCACAATTAACCCCCCAAGGAAGCAGCAGTCAAGAATTCAAGTAACATATTAGACTGGGAAAAACTGCTGAAGAAGATTTCTTTATTTTCAGTCACCCCTCATATGAATAAGAAAGGCCACAGAAGGATTTAAGTCCTTGAATTATGCTGGCAGAGAGTTCGGAATGTAATGTGGACTACCAGAAAACCAAACACATCTGCCTGGCAAAGGGACAGCCAGAGTGCTCCTTGGAAGCCAGGGTGGAAAGCCTTGGTCTCACAAACTTTGAGCCTGTGATCAGGAGAGACGGATCCCTGAAAAAGGACATCGTACTTGGTGAAGGAGAAGGTCAGTGACAAAGAAAAAGGCCTTCACGTAGATGAATTGACTCAGTGGCTGCAGCAAGGGGCT
Organism: Echinops telfairi; assembly: GCF_000313985.2. Classification (NCBI taxonomy): domain Eukaryota; kingdom Metazoa; phylum Chordata; class Mammalia; order Afrosoricida; family Tenrecidae; genus Echinops; species Echinops telfairi. Next base: position 5,778,687 of record NW_022111339.1, read on the forward strand.
CAAACACAGCCACGGTGGGGATGGCTCAGCACCAGGCGGTGATTCCTTCTATTGAACCCAGGGTTGCTCTGAGTCGGCGCCAACTCGATGGCACCTAACCAACCACAACACAACATGGAATGGACAGGATCTGCTTTGTGAAGTTGGAGCATGAAGCAGGGCAATCATTTAAGATCTGTAGAGTGGCAAACAGCTGGTTACTATTGGGGCAATCGCAATGAATGGCAAACTCACATAGGTCAGAGTAGAACTGTGCTCCACAGCATTTTTAAAGATTATTTTATTGGGGGCGCGTACAATTCTCATCACAATCCATACATCCATCCATTGTGTCAAGCACATATGCACATTTGTTGCCCTCATCATTCTCAAAACATTTGCCTCCCGCTCTAGCCCCTAAT
>NW_022111339.1:5779200-5780622 GCF_000313985.2 Echinops telfairi
TGCTGCCCATCCCCCAGGGAGGAGGCAATACTCAGAGTCTGTAATTAATTCCCCCTTTCTACCCCACATTCCCTTCACCCTCCAGGCATCGCCCCTCTCACCACTGGTCCTGAAGGAGTCATCTGTCTTGGATTCCCTGTGTTTCCAGTTGCTATCTGTACCAATGTACATCCTCCGGCTCAGCCAGATTTTTAAGGCAGAATTGGGATCATGATAGTGGGGGGGAGGAAGCATTTTTTATTGGCTCATTTGGGGGCAATAAACTGCTAGACTTTTTTTCTGAGATGTCACTAGTGGATCCAAGCCACCAACCTTTCGATTAGCAACCAAGCATGTTCACCATCCTTGCCATCCAGAGAGAAACGTTGAGATAGGTGGCATGGCAAGCAGAGACAAGAAAAATTCCTATATTCCTAGCCCCGCATCTGTGGGTGTTTTCCCTGCTGATATAAATGGCATACATACTGATGGTATTTGGTATGAATATGTATGAGGAAACTTTTCATTCAAGGATTTTAAAATTGTCTGATCACCTGTTAGTTAATTTTCACAATGCCCTGCTAGAGTGTGGGGGCGGTAATGTTAGACTACATCTACAGATGGAGAGAGCAAAGCCCACAGATGTTCCATTTCCTAACGTGCCAGAGACTGATCAGCTGGGCTTTTTCCAATCCAGTGAGCAAGCCTCTAGTTCCTGGTGCGACAGATATCTCCAGTCAGCTTTGGTCAATGGGGATATCCTGGCCCAGGGTGGCAAGTGGGCTGGCTCTGAGAACCAAGAAGATGTGTACCCCTCAATGTTGTGAGAAAGGTAAATTGGGACTTCATCCTCTCAACATCCGTTACCTGAGTATCGTTGGGCGGGAGTTGACCCCAACTCATGGCAAAAGCATTTTGTGTCCCAGTAGAACTGAACCGTAGGGTTTTTGGTGGTTGATTTTTTCAGAAGTCTGTCATTAGACCTTTCTTCTCACCAAGACATTGCTGGATGAACCCCCCGACCTTCCCATCTTGTAGATAGCAGATGAGCCATTTTCATGTCCCAGGGGACTCCCCCCTTTTAAATAGCAACCTCCCAACAGGAAACCTGGGAGTCATGGTCAGTGCTTCCCTCTAATGTCATGCACACCTCCTTCATGAATCTGGCACTTGCATGCTGAATGCCTACCAGGTGCCAGATGCTGAAGACTCAGTAAGAAAAATCAGAATCCCATCTAGACAAGTGGAAGCTTTACCCTTCAATTCTGCAGATCCTGTTCCCTCCCCCACCCATTCTTGAAACTCCCTGCCTGGTCACAGTGAGTGGTATTGACTCAATGGCAGTGAGTGGAGAGGATGAGGTTCTGTGTAGAATCCTCACCTTTTATGCAGAGACCCAGGTTAGATTTCTGGCCAATGCACCTTGGATTCAGACACCCCCCC
>NW_022111339.1:5781848-5795648 GCF_000313985.2 Echinops telfairi
TTGAGCTTTGGAACCCCAGCCATTATATATGTAAAATGTGTCACGGTATGGTCTAGAATCGATTAACCGCGATAAACGAGGGTTCACTGTATACAAATTTATCTGGACACAGCCATCTGTTTGAAAGGATAGATGAAAGACAGGGCTTGGGGGGATGATGAAGTAAATGGATGTGAAATAAAGGGAGTTGGAGCATGGAGCTAATGCTGTTAATCATCATAGTGCCCAGAAACTGGGATGGGGACACGTTTTCTTGTGTATATTTTCACTCAAAAACCACCCCGCATGGATCTCAGCATTCCGATGTGTAACTATCCCAGCGGGTGGCATGGCACAAGCACTGGGCAGCGTTTAGTTCCATTGTCATGAGCCCACTCTCCATCAGCTCACAACAACTGGCTGGGGGGGCACCTACTTCCGTGCTGTCCTCCCGGCCTGCACTCTGACTCTCTTCTCTCTGCTGGATTGATTATTCTGAACTTCTGAGAACGACCCTGCTCTACCTCCACATGCGTTTCAGAGTTAAAATATTTGACCGATGTAAACCTCAGGTTCATCTGCTGAAAAAATGAGTTTGGGAATACTGAATGGCAAATTCACATGAAAATTAGCCTATTTCCCTCTGGGAACCACAATGTCAGTCATATCATAAAAACTAACCAAACAAGCAAAGGAAACATACTTCCATTGAGGCAGTACCAGCTCACAGTGATCTTCTAGGCCAGCATAGCACGGCCCCTGTGGATTTCAAAGACTGGAATACAGCAGCCCAGTGCATAACCCACTGCATCAGCAGGGCATCCCACCAAGTGATAAAGGTTTGCGTTAGTACTGGTGTCAACCAAGTGTGCATGTTGAGTTAGCACCCTTGGCACCAAATGATCCCTCTGGAAGTGTTAGGGGGGAGGGAGACAACTGAAAACAGAGCACCTGTTTGTTTTCAGCTGTTCTGTGAGGTGGGCCTTGGTCTCTCAGCTTATGGGGTCAGAGCCACATCTGAAACCGAACTACAACATGAACGAACCATGAACACATGAGAAGTCAGGCAGGCAGTCAGTCAGTCAGTCAGTCAGTCAGTCAGTCAGTCAGTCACACAAGGACAAATAGGAAATCTTGAGTAGACAAGTAAGAAATCTACAGTTCATTCATGGTCACCACAAGGGAAAAGAAAAGAGGCCCTGCCTCAGGGGCCATGGACTTTTGTAAAGGGTGGTGAAAAATCTGGAAACAGTTCCTGGTGATGATTGATTAGCATGGTAAACGTGTCACTGAACTGTACACACGGGAAAGGTCAAAATGGAAAATGTTTTGTTAGATAGTTGAGCCCATAGCCATCTAGTCAAATTGGACTCATAGCAATCCTGTAGGAGCCCTGCTGGTGTAGTGGTTACGAGTTGGGCTGTGATCTGCATGGTGGGCAGTTTGAAACCACCAGCAGCTCCAAGGGAGAAAGACTGGGCTTTCCACTCCCATAAATAGTACGAGCTCAGAAACCCCTTGAGTGGCGGGTGGGGAGGCTCTGTGGGTCAGCATTGACTCAGCGAGAGAGTTCAGAGAGCAGTCCTGAACACAGCAGATGGCCGCCAGGAAGTCCTCAAGGCCGAGAATCTTGACAGAAGCCAGTTGCCTCATCTTTCTCACACAGACCACTGATGGGCTCTAACCACTCATCTTTGGGTTAGCAGCCAAGGTTCTTAACCACGAAGCTACCATCTTTTCTTTTTCTTTCTGGGTCAATATGTATATTTTCTACAGGTAAAAATTGAAAAACAGAAAGATTCCAACTCTAGACTGACTTCAATGCCCATGGTGTGGTGGAAACTCCATTGAATGACCTCCTAAACCAGGCACATTATGGTCTGGAGGGACATTCTCTTCTATCAGGTTGTCCGTCAGTATACTCAAAGGTTTACACACATAGTTTTCCCGCTGCACACATGCACAGGGAAACATCCTCAGAGTAGGTAACACATGAACTCCAAAATGTTTGCAAACTGATGGCCCCAGTGAACTGCAAGAGGAATTTAAAGGCACAATTGCTACTATCCAGTGGTATTTCTAACAGTAGACAGTCTTGCGTCCTTTGAGTCCAGCAAGGTACCTGAATGACTGAATGCCACACTGTTGGCATCTTATCGTGCTACCTGTAATCACAGAGAGAGGCTAGCTTCTGTTCAAGTACCCCCCCCACACACACACACACCTCCCTGCCCACCACACACACACACACACACACACACACACTGCTAGAGTAACTCCTTGAAATGTGCTGCCTGCCCTGTACTAGAGAGGATTTTGCATTCAACTCCCCACATAATACATATTCATGAAAATCTTGGGCTAACCCAATGGAAAACCCAACTGCTGCCTCCTAGTGATCCTATAAGACAGAGTAGACTGCTTCTTTGAGTTTCTGAGACTGTAAACCTTTATGAAGAAAACAGCCTCATCTTCCTCCTACGGAGTTGCTGATGTGAACCTCTGACCTGTGGTTAGCAGCCCATCACCTCACCCACAGTGCCAGCAAGGCTTCCACCCTGGGCCAGGTAAACTGTAAGACAGGCATCCTTCCTGAAGCCTTCAGTCCCTCAGTCAAATCACCACCACAGGGCCGTTGATTTGGCCCCTTCTTAAGCCCCCTCTAGTGCATTTTGGAAATTTGTGAGAGTCTTTTTTGGTTGTTGGAATGCAGAGAAATGTCGTTGACAATAAATAGGCAGGGTTCACAGAAGCTGGAAGCTCAGCAATGAGTAGCATAATGCTTAATCCCTCATCCCGTCCACACTCCTGGGTTCAACCCGAGAGCCCTGGTGGTACTGACTGGTAAACTTGGAACTACTAGCTGCAAGGTTGGCAGTTCAAACCCACCTGGTGCTCTGCTGAGACACACGAGACCATCTGCTCCAGTAAAGATTTACGGTCCATGGAACCTGAGGCAGAGTCACTGTGGGTCTGAATGGACTCCATGGCCGTGGGTTACCAGGTGTTCATGTTCTTGAGCTTTGGAACCCCAGCCATTATATATGTAAAAGGTGTCATCATTATCTTGCATCCGCCTGGAATGCAGCCGCAGTGTAAATGGAGGGGAGATGACATTTTGCTTTGGTCCTGGTGTTGGCCAAGTTATTTCCCTTTCCACAAGACAATATCTTCTAAAAGCTTATTGGATTTTAACTGCTAACACATGCCCCTATAGGAATCCACATTTTAGGCTATCTCATTCCCCATGAGCCTGGTTTATGGATGCTCCCATCTTCTAGAATACTCCGTGGCCAGGCCCTTACATATTGATCATAGCTTCCTTTGTTTCTTCCTTATTTAACAATTAGGGCACTGGGGTAGTCACATAATCTGGTGTCAATTTGAGGATTAAGAGTGTAGGGGTGGCGTCTAGCCTGTCAATCAGGATATACCCAATGAGGCCTCTGTGGGGATGGCCTTCTCTTGAGAATTCTGGGAAGCCCTATATTCCTCCTTGAAGGTGGGAGACACACACACTCTCTCTCTGCTCACTCCCTGTGAGACATCCCTGTGGAGAAGACACATGGAGAAAGGCTGCAGGAGCCAGAGCCCTGGAGCAGGAGAAGCCACATGGAGATCACTGAGATGATTACAACACCACTGAATCCACAAGACTTCCCAGCCACTGGCCTGCGATCTTCCTGCATTTGACATCATGGAATGTTTTTCGTTAGTCTGAAGAGGACTTTATAGATTGGTATCAGACATATAGGGTAAGATCAGACTTATGGTCTTGATCTGGACCGGGCTGGGATGTTTTCTCAATATCCAATTGCTCTTGTATATAAAGCTCTTTCTTATACACATGTGAATGTCTATGAATTTGTTTCTCTAGTTTACTCAGACTAACACAGGCACTGTATTGGTTTTTAGGGCTTCAGGGTTTGTTTGTTTTTTAAATTATGGTGACTTAGTAGGTTACACATTGAACTGCTAAACAGTTCAAACCCCAGCCATTCCATGGGAGGAAAAAGGAAGCTGCCTATTTCTGCAAAGATTGACAGCCTTGGAAACCCACAGGGGCAGTTCTGCTCTGTCCTGTAGGGTCACTGCAAGTCAAGATCAACTCAATGGCAGTGCATTTGGTTTTGAAGTTTGGTGTATGGAGCTTATCTTATCTGCAACTTGCTTTCAGGATTGAAGAGAGAGGGTAAAATAATGGTGATTAAAAATGAAGTGGTGGGTCTGATACCAAAACAAACCAAATTCACTGCCATCAAGTGGATGCTGACTCACAGCGACCCTGTAGGGCCGAGTAGACCTTCCCCTGTGAGTCTCCGAGTGGGTCTGATGGGATGTGAACTGCAGAATGAGATGCTCGGGCCATATGGAGGGCATTCTCATCGGTGATCAGTGGTTTCAGTTATAGCCCTGAGATTCTGCCATCGGTCCAATCGGAGCAAACAGAATGATCATCCTGGAGTGGGTCCCAGAGGCTGCCTTGGGTGGCTGGACTGTGAAGATGTCCAGGAATCCTGCAAGAGAATTTTGAATAGTAGATCAGCAGCAGTACACAAACCAAAAGCATTGCTGGCAAATTGATTCTGACTCCTGACAGAATAGTCCAAGGAAACCGGGCAGTGCCATCATTCAGTGCTCAGCTCTGACCAAAAGCTTAGCTGTTTGAATCCACCTGGCAGCACCATGAGAGAAAGACAAGGCAACCTGTTCCTGTAAAAATTATAACGAGAAAACCGAGTTCTACACATGGAGTCACTATGACTCAAAAATAAACTCAGCCATACATGTCCACCCTCAACCTCTCCTCCTTGGCTAATTCTGATGACCTCCCAAAGAACTCTTTCAGATTTTCACAGCACACGGTGACACCTGCTGGTGAGGAGTAAACCCTATTGGTTGCCCAGCTCAACTGCTCTTAATCCCAACCTGTCTTCATCCCCCCCATGGCTTTATTTGGAAGCAGTGTTGAATGAACCAAAAGAAGGGAAGAGTTTGAGCAGCATGGCCTGGCCTTGGCAGGAACGGTATTTGATACGTTGTAACACTAGCAGCAGCCACAAGGTCAGCAGTCCAGACACCACCACATCCTCCTCAGGAGAAAGAGGTTTTCGACTCCTGTAGTTAGTCTCCAAAACCCACCGAGGCAGCTCTACCCCATCCTGTAGAGTTGACATGAGTCAGAAATGATTTGATGGCACTGCGTTCTTTGGTAACACACCAGCATGGGATATGCCAGAAAGGTGCTTCACCCCGATTCTGAGAAATCCTCCCAAACCAACCATAGCTAAAGGTGATCTATATCTTTTACCTCCTGGTTAATTTATTAACTTCTTGTGATGTTGCCCACTGGTGGGGCGTGTGTATAGATGGTCGTAGTTGGGGATCGACAACCATGATACATATTTAATCATATATCTCTTTCTGGTGGTACTACTGGAGAAGTATTGTGCAGCTAACGACAGCCCCATCAGCACTCAGAGGGGTAGAAACGAGGCTATCTGCTCCTGCAAAGATTTACAGCCTCAGAAACCCTGTAGTGGATCGCTATGAGTTGGAATGGACTCAGTGACAGTGGGTTTGTGTTTTTCAGGTCAGAAGGACCCAGATCTGAAAAAGGATGCCTAAGAGAGAAAAACAAAGTTTTTAAGGTGGTCAAACTGGTGCTTGGGTCTGCAGGATGGATTTCATTCTGTCCTGTGAGTCAGGAGCAAGCCAATTATCCTGCAGCACAATGCTTGTCTGCTAAACAAGGACTGGCTATATCCATGCCCTGTCTGCTGTATTAAGATACATATTATTCTGGAAATCCTGTGAAGGTCACTCTGTTTTATTTTGCTTATGCTTGTTCATATGAGGGTGTATCTCAGAGGTCATTGGGGGTCACCCTCTTGAAGTTGTGTTATTTGTTTCCCTGGGGTTTGGGGGAGGTGGGTATTTGGTAAATGAAATTCAGGGACACTGAGCCTCTAGGGGAAGCAAATAGAAGAAAGGTTTCAGAGGGAGTGGGAAATAGAGGGGTGAGGAAGATGAAAGGGAAATGATGTCAAGGAGTCCAGACAAGGAAAGCATATTTTGAGACTGATTATGGAAGAAAATGTACAATTCTGCTTGACGTGATGGAACTATGGAAAGATATGACATAGGTATTAACTCTCAAGTTCCAGCAAATTAAAAGGGGGAGGGGAAGCATATATCCAGGAATGGGTTTTGAACTCACACTAAGTCCTAGCTCTAACTTAAGAAAAATTACTTCTTACATCATGGCTCTGCTCGATACTCGTCCTCAGGAAGGGAATATAGAAGATTCAGGTGCTATAGCAAAATGTGATGAACAATTTAGATGGTTCCCAGCTATCAGATAAAATAGCATCTGACGTCTTAAAGGCTTGTCTCCAAACAAGCAGCCATGTAAGTGAGATGTCAACTAAGTCCACATGGAAGAAGCACATCGTCATCAGTCACCGAAGGATTGGAATCCATATAACCTGAAGTCAAAGGAGGGATTAATTTCAGAGCCAAAATTGCACAAATCCAGTAAGGCAATGGATGACAGTGGGAGCCCAAGATTTATTTGTGGAATTACATAGGAAATACGCCTCCAGAGAACTCTCCCTATCTATAATTGAGGGGTGGGAGGAAAGTGGTCCCTAAACAGAGTGCCTGGGAGAGAGGAGTCTAGAAGATCAAAGGCATAAATCTGACCTGAACAGTTAAAGGTTTGTCAGTAAATCTCCCCTATGCTACAGGCTGGACCTGATTTGGTTTCGAACATTTTCTGTATATTTTGTTTGCATTGTTTCGTTTGGTTTTTGTTCCTTCTCAGTAAAGTATATCTCAGAAGTCTTATGTCAATGGAGGTCACCCTCTTGAAGCTGTGTTACCTGCTTTTCCATTTTTCGGAATAAGAAATCCAGGACTGATGAGCCTATAGGAAGAGCAAGTAGAATAAGGGGTTCAGGGGAGAGGGTGCGGAGGTGGTGGTGGGATAAAAGGGAGACAATGTCAAGGAGTCCATGTCGTAAGAGAATGTTTGGTGTTAGCCCTTGTTTAGTTCTACTTAGCACTTGTTTATGATTAAACTATAGAATGAGATGTTATGTGTATTACATCCCAACTATTAATAATTTTTTTTAAGTGTGTTGGCTCTAGAAAGTGAACTGAATTCAAGTCAGCCAGCATGGCAGGAGGCAGCTCTTCTCCCCTTCTAGCTTCTATTTTCTCTTTGTTGACATGCTGTGTGTGTGTGTGTGTGTGTGTGTGTGTGTATGTGTGTGTGTGACAGAATCAGCCAGCTCCTCTGTCCAATATCCCAGGTATTCAAATAACCTCTTGGTTGGTTTTACATGAATAAAGAAAGACTTCCCGGCATTGCTGGTGACCCCCTTTGGATCATTCTTTCCTGTCCTTTCCTTTCCATTACCTGGGAACCCTGCTGTGTCTCTCTTGCCTACCTCTCTTCCCTCACTTGGAAGCGCCATACAGGAGGGCTGCTTTCCTTGCTCCCTCACTATTAGAGTCCAAGCACCTAGAATTCTGCCTGGCACACAATAGATCTTTCTGGATCAAAGGGACAAGTATGAGGTTATGAGACAGGGAGGGCTTGGACACCAGGCAGAAAACAGCCATAAAGGAAAACAGAGACGGACAGAAAAGAAAACCTCTGATAATCCTGTTTGTTCTGGTTTTTTTTTTAAATGCTTGTGCCCAAAGAGGTAAACTACTGCCAGCTGGGTACATTTCATTTCTGCTACCCAGACTTCGTTCAACTCCTCAGAAACTTCATGTTTATCCCTTCAATATCAGTATGCTCATTGACTCCTGTACTCATTCCTTCGTCTGGTATGTGAGAGCACTGTACCTAGTATAACAATGCACGCCAGATTAGCCAGCATCCATTTCCATAACTTCATGGTGTCTAGCCCAAGTCAACTCTCTTAAACGGTGCTTCCAGACCATCCCACTACCTCAAACTGTTCAATTGTGGAGCAGATGAAACCAAAGGCAATGGTGTGAGCTCTACATGCGCCAGCTAGTTTCAGGAGATAATGAGTAATTGACCTGAGAATATTTTACTCCCAGTACCCATAATCCAGGGAGCTGCCTGGAAGAATTTTCACTGCTAGCCAAAGTGCATGACTCAACACAATCCCTCACCTCCCCGCTCTACGTGTAAAACATGCACACAGTACATCCACACATGGTGCTGTGAAGTGTGCTGAAGTGAGGACGGCACAGATCGTGCCCTGAAATATACTGGCTTGTTCTGGACACAGAGAAACATAGAGAGACATGTATCTTGTGCACTATGCTGAGTTGGAACTGAATTGTACTGACCACGGGAACACGGAGTCCTTTAGCTCGTTGCCCTGTAACCTAGTTGGAGCTGACCTGCACCCAACGGGGGTCACCTGTAGCACATTTGTACTTTATGCTGCTCAGAGTTGGCAATGAGAGGAGACACTCTCCATCCAAGGCAGGCTGAGGATTAGAAATTTCAGGGGACTGAGCAGGGGATGAAAAAATCTGAAGGACAACTGATTGTGGAACAATGGTACACTGGACGTGACATGATTGACATTTGGAATGATTCAATATAGGCATTAAAACCCAACTTGTACTAGAGAAAAGTAAACGTCTTAAGAACATTCACAGCCTCGCTGTAGGTGACAGTGCGCAGTTGACTCCCCTGGGAAAGTTCGGTGAAGGGTCCACTTAACAGTGCGTGCCACTTTGAGCCCCGGGCCACCCCCTAAAACCTGCTCTGCGTGCCTTCACCCCCTTCTCAGTGATGGCAGCTCCATCCTTCTAGTCACAGAGATCAAAGCCCAAGGGACCTTGCTTTTTGCTTTTGTAGTTGTTGTTTCAGCCACCCCCAGGCATTTGTTGGGGAGACCTGAGGTTGGGGTGGGTGGTGGGGAGACGGGTGCTGTGCATAGAAGATGTCAGCCACTGGGAGGTGAGGTACAGCTTGGTCCGGCGAAGTAGGACCCGGACGAAGAGCAGGAATTTGCTCTTGGGGGCAGCACCTGCTGACCTTGATCTCTTCCTTCCATGTGATCTGCATGGAGTGGGTGTGGAGGAGCCCTGCACCCCTGTCAGTGTACCACTGGGGTGGAGGCGCCCGAGATGATCAGGGCCTGGTACTCCGGTACTCCGGGTACTTGTGGGGCCTGCCACAGGTGTTGTCATGCAGCCAGCTGCCAAAGTGCTGCTTGAACACCTGCCCGCAGTGTGCAATCTCTCCCCAACCCCGCCCCCCCCAGACTTCTTCATCATCTTTAGCTGTAACCCAGAGTGCCAGAAGCGGAAGGTGGCTGGTGAAGATGCCCATGCATTAGAGAGGCCAGTGTGGGCCTTTGGAGGTGGGCAGGCAGCAGCCCACCACCTTGCACTCACGAAGGGGGTTCAAGGCCATCATGGCGGTCGCCGCGCTGGCAGCGACCCACAAAAGGCCAAGGGATCCTTCTTGGCACCTCCTTGGGATGGGAATATCCAACCCAGAATCTGATAACTTCTTACCCTTTCTACCACATTCACCACCACCACCATGGCCTATCCCGGCAGTTGCAATCGCCTCTAAACTGATTTCCCGGCTTCTGCTCTTGTGGCTGTTGTGTGCTGCCAAGTTCATTCTCTCTCAGAGAGACAGAGCAGAACTTTCCCCGAGAATTTTTAGGCCATAATCTTTCTTGTAATTGATCGGCAGGCCACTCTTCCACAAAGCTGTTCATGGTTGCATCCAATGACTGGTGACGAGCCAGTGCTTAATCTTAGAGAACTCCTTCTTCTACCCCTAACCCGTTGTAGCATGGTCAGTCCTGAGCAAAGTGGCCCTGTAGGGCAGGGTAGCATAGCCGCATGGAGATTTCCCTTTCAGGCCTCTTGACTGAGGTAGGTCCACGGGCCACAGCATTCTCCCTAGAAGAGGCTGCTGGGCCCAAACCGCTGATCTTTTGGTTAGCTTGGCACAGCACTTTACCCACTCGGACTCCTTATTCTACTCTTAACCCTCTACAGCCTAGTCTCAGGATAGCAGCCTAGTGATGACAACCCAGATCACATCATGCCTAGCTTAAAGCACTAGGGGGGTAGGAGTGGGGGGTACCGAGGAACATATGGGCAGAGCACAGGGCATTTTCAGGGCAATGAAACTCTTCTATCTGATGCTGTAGTGGTGAACGCATGACCCTAAGCATTTGTGAAAGCCCACAAGGTTGGACAATACAGAGACTGAGCCTTGATGCAAACCAATTATGACTTTACTTATAATAAAGCGCCCACATCAGTTCATCAATTCCAAAATGTGTACTTAAGCTACTCTGAATCGTTGTGACACAATAAAGGGTTTCCTAGTGGGAAAATCTTTCTAGGGGCTGACAGCCTCATCTTTCTCCTGAGGAGCCATGGGTGAGTTTGAAGTGCTAGGCTTTGGGTTAGCAGTCCAATACCTAATCCACGATGCCACCAGGCTCCTTTAACAAATGTATATGATGTTCCCCATGAAAGAAGCAGTGGGGAGGAAAGTGCTGCAGATAAAAGGGGACTCTTTAAAACCACCCTAAAAAGGAAAGTCTATTAACAAACCAATAAACCAAAAAAGGGTTACAGTGATTTTCCCTTTGTTTAAGTTAAAAGCCAAAGTCCTTCTGACAGCCTGCCTGACTATCATGTCTCTCTCATGCGCCTTATTCCGATGTAAGCAGGACCATTGCTGTTCCTTGGACACGAGCTACAGTCCACCCTCTGCACCCTTGCCTTGACTGTTTCCTCGGCTTAAAGAGGCCTTTCTTCAGATATCCATCTGGCTAGGATCCACAGCCCAGCCAAGAAGTTATTCAATGCCACCTTCTGAAAGAGACCTGTCCTAGACATGCTGCTTTTTGTTTTGCTTTGTTTCAGTTTAAGTACACACCTATACCTCTCTGATATCTGATACACCTTATTTAGCTCTACTTTTCCATCCCCTGGCTTATAATACCTCTGGTAGACTATGAAGGAGCCTAGTGGTTACCACAAACTCAGCAGTTCAAAATGACCAAGCACTTCTCTGGAGAAATATGGGGCTCTCTACTCCCATTAACAGTTACCATCTCAGAAGTGTACACGAGCAGTTCTACCCTGTTCTATGGGGTCACTAGGAGTCAGCATGGACTTGATGGTAGCGAGCATTTTGGTGCATGATTGTATCTCAGTGGTGTAAACAGTTAAGCCATCAGCAACTAGCCAAAAGGTTGGTGGTTCATATCTACCCAGAGGCACCCCAGCAGAAGACTTGGTGAGCTGAACGGTCATAGCCATTGGAAACTCTGTGGAGCAGTTCTACTCTGAAGCACCTAGAGTTACCATAGCAACTGGTTCTGTTTCGCTCTGGTAACATATTGTATCATTAATTTATTATGGTTGCTGCTCTGTGTTGATCTTGCTCATTCCCACTTGAATGGAGGAGAGCAGGGACATATGTGTGCCATCTACACTGTTTATTGCTATCCACCTGTGTTAGTCTGGGTTGGCCAGAAAAACAAATCCAGGGACACGCATGTATGTACAGAAAGAGCTTTATATCAAAGAGTAATTGTATATTAAGAAAACATTCCAGCCCAGTCCATATCAAGTCCATACGTCTGATATTAGCCCATATGTCCAATACCAGTCCAAAAATTCCTCTTCCAACTCACCCAGCACATAGAATGTTGCTGAATGCAGGAAGATCACAGGCCAATGGGTGAAAAGTCTTGTGGATCCAGTGGCAATGGAAGCATCTCAGCGCTGCATGGGTCTTCACATGACTCCTCCAGCTCCAGGGCTCTGACTACCATCAGCACAACTCCATGTGACTTGTCAACAGGAATGTGAAGCAGAGAGAGAACATGTCCTGCCTCTAGGGAGGAAGACAGGACTTCCCAGAATCCTCGAGAGAAGGCCATGCCCACACAGAGGCATGATTGGCTATGACCTGATTGACAGGCTAGACTCCGCCCCTTTGCTCAGGTTGACAGGAGATTATGTAACTGCCACACTACCCATAGAGCAACCCTGGCAGGCCACATGTGTTTATTGAAGAAATAAAAAGGAACAAAGGGACTAACAGGTAGCAAGATGACTACCTTTAGAGATGGAGCATATGAAATCATCTCCGGTTGAGAAAGTCGTCTCCTCAACAATTTCTCAACACTGGGGACAAATTCCTTTTGACTATATAATTATAGTCAAGTTCTCCCCCAAATGCTCAAACCCAACTCACTGTGAATTGATGTGAACTCAATTCCCTCTCATTGTGGCCCTACAGTCAAGAGCTTTAAGTTGTATGTCTGATACCTCAGCCAAAAATTGAGGAATGATTTCCCTGCATTTGCCTCCCAGAAAGTATGTGAGGAAGTACATCACCTATCATGCCAGCTGCATACATATCCTTGGCTACACTTTCCCTTTTGGGTTAATGTCAAACATAAGGCAAGTAATTCTCAGAGTACTGTTAAGACTTTGAGTATATGTGATCTGTGCCTTAGCAGATCTTTAATCAACAAGTTATTTGGAAGCAGTTGAAACCCCTCTTGAATCTCAGCAACAACCAGCCTGAGTTCATGCAGCAACCAGGGACAAAAGCTTAGCCAAACCTAAGATTAAGGCCAAATGTGCTTATGTCATCAGTTTAATTTACTGAAGGAAAAGAATACTAGAATACTGTGTCAATGGTATTGTTTCTAAATGGTCTGGTTTTTCACACACAAGTGAGATGTGTGTTATAAAGTGAGTTTTATATCCTCTAAAGAATGTTAGAATGGTCCTAAACCCTGAGTTGTTAATATAACCTTGTCTGAATAGAGGGGCTTTGTTTTGTTATGTTAATGGGGTTATATGTTAATGGGTCCTAAACCTAATCACTTCTGAGGTATCTAAAGAGTTGGATTGGCAAACGTATTATATTTGTTTTCAAAACAACAAAACCAGACAAACAAACAGAAGCGTAGGGACTGAAGCTGCTCAAGTACAACCAAACACCTCATGGGATTTCATTTTGTGACTTGGAGGTATAAGTCAGGTTTAGAACCTCAGCTCTACATCCTCGTTCATTGCATAGTGCCTGGAGGGCTTTTCAAGCTTATGTCAGACTACCCAAGGGACAGCAATTAGTCCCTGTTCACCTGGAGCAGCAGAGTGAAAAGAGGAGTCTAGACTAGGAAGATATGGAATGTGTGGGTAATTACTTATATGAACAACTGTCTCTTTTGTCTTGAGACCAGGAGAACTGAATGGTGCCCAGCTACCATTACTGGGCGGTTAGTCAAAGATTCTATAGCTGGATCTTGATCAAAAAGGGAAGAAAACACAAAATATGATTTCAAATACTCATGGGATCTATGCTTCATGTGCTCATAGAAGCTGGAGAATACCCTGAAACTATTATCTTAAGAATGTTTAGATGATAAAATATCCCCTGGCATGTTTTTTTTTAAAATCAAACAACAGTATTATCCAATTAATAAAAGATGTCTGCCTTGTGCACTGTGCTGTTTGAAAGAACAGTTTCCATGGGATCAGAATGACAGCAGTGCTCGAAGAGTTAATGTGAAGGAGTTTAGAAGGCAGGCTTCTACATCCCTGGGAGGAATAGTGCTGACAAGGAGGGCAAGGAAGTGATCAATGTCGTTGAACTGTACCTGTAGAAATGGATTAATTGGTGTCTGTTCATCTGTGTATATTTTCAGCAACAACAAAAGTTTTAAAGGCAAAGTAGACACAGAGACATCCACAAGAGAGAGACAGTTTTCAGACCAGTTATCAGACATCAAAGAACTAAAAATCATATCAGTGGGTGCC
>NW_022111339.1:5797082-5798099 GCF_000313985.2 Echinops telfairi
CTTATTTTCCTCCACTAAATGCCCTTGCGAGCATCCCCATAGTAATACGCGAACTTAACTGGGGAGGAAAGGACTGATGAATGGATACCCAATGAGCAGCCCAGCAGGTCCCTAGGACTTGCAGAAGCCACTTCAGGGACTCCATGACACACTTCCTCTTTCAGCCTTTCTCCTGATCTGTACTATGGAACACCGATTCCCTGGAAAACTGTGAGGAAAAAGAAAAGTACCATGGGCAAAAAAAGCTTGAGTTGACTAGGTTTCTTTACTTCCTCTTTTGGTATTCCGAGGTCAATTGTGACTTGTCAGAAGAGAGAGCCCATATGCAAAGTTTTCCCGAGTTTCTGAGAAAGAAGCATGATCCATGTTGTGCTCGTCACAAGACGGTGACCAGTGACCTGTGAAAAGCACTGCTCTGGGGAAAAGCAAACAGTAGGAACTTAGAAAGGTCATGTTAACCTTAAAAGAGAAAAAGAGTTGTCTGCTTCCTTGAGGATGATTAAGGCAAGGTAGAAAGATATTGACTTGTGTGTTATTGGCTAGGCCAAGGCATTTGACCTTGAGGATCATTATAAAGCACGGATAGCCTTGAGAAGAATGGGAGTTCTGGCTTCATCATACTTACGCGGAACTTGTATGTGGATGGAGAGGCCTCTGTGGGAACACAAGGCAATACTTCATAGTTTGAAATCAGAAAAGTTACGTGCCAGGGCTTTTTCCTCTCACTCTACTCATTCAATCTGTATGTGTAGCAAATATCAGAGAAGCTAGATTATATCAAGAAAAATGTGGTATCAGGATCAGAGGAAAGCTTATGTAGCATCTACAACCTGTGATATGTAGAGGATTCAACCTTGCTGGCTGAAAGTGAAGAGGACCTGAAGCCCTTGCTGATGAAGATCAAGGATTGCAGCCTTCAATATGCTTTAAAACTCAATCTAAAGAAGACCAAAATCCACACCAGTGGACCAATGGGTGGCATCATGATAAATGGAGAAAAGATTAAAATTGTCAAGG
>NW_022111339.1:5799237-5800449 GCF_000313985.2 Echinops telfairi
AGGTTGTGGGTTTCATTATTGTTATACTGAACCCTAAGTGACATTTTTAAGCACTGAAGTATTTGATTTCATCCATAAGTGCTTCGAGTCTCATTGGCTTTCAGCAAGCTAGGTTGTTAGTCTTCATCTAAATCTGATGCTGCATTCTTTTTTTTGTAAAGTTGAGCTGCTCGTATTATTTGCCCAACATATAGATTGGATACGTGTCGTGAAAGGAGACAACATACCTCCCTTGATTTTGAACCACAGAGCATCCCCTTGTTCCACTTGAATATCTGCCATTTAGTCTATTTAGAAGTAGTACACACTTTTACGTGTTTTAGAACACCCTGTCTACACAATGTTATTCATAATCTTCATACAGGTTATCATATTTCTGCTTTTTGCTCTCCTCTCAGCCAAGATCCCTCTAACATAATCCTCTGTCCTCTTCTGAATCCAGCCCATGTACTTATCACTGTACTTGGGTGTGATAGTAATGATATTGCACGGTATTTCCCACCTTCCATTAAATCGGTCTCTTCCAGTCAGGTGACCCGGTCGCCGTCTAACAGTATTCTTGGCATGAAGGAATGGGTGCTTCCAGCATTGCATCTGTTTATTGAAACTCAAATTGTATTCCCTTAATTGTTAGAGCCTTGTGCATTTGGACTCCTTTCTTTAATATTATCAGTTCTCGATCATGTGTCACCTCCTGAAATGTGTGAACATCAACCAGTTTTTTTTGATACAGTGATTTTGTTTATCCCTTCCATCTTTTTTGGAAGTTTCCCGCATCATTCGCTGTTTTACCCAGAGAATCCTTCAATATTGCAACTCAAGACTAAGTTTCTTCAGTTCTTTCAGCTGGAGAGATACTGAGCCTGCTCTTCCCATTTGGTTTTCTAACTCGAAGTCTTTGCACATCTCATTAAAATACTTTGTCTCCTCAAGCTGCCCTTTAAAATTCTCTGTTCGGCTCTTTGATTTCATCACTTCTTCCCTTTGCTTTAGCTATTTTACATCAGAGTCTTGTTTGACATCCACTTTGAATTTTTTTCCTTGTCTTTCGCTTTCTTCATGCATGATATGCGTGATCTCATGCCACAACTTGTTTGGTCTTCAGTCATTCCTGCTAACTGTGCCAAACCTGTTCTTGAGGTGTTTTTTTTTTTTATTTATCAATTTATTGGGGCTCATACAATTCATCACAATACATAGATCAATTGTGTA
>NW_022111339.1:5801258-5816279 GCF_000313985.2 Echinops telfairi
GTCTTCAGCGTTCAGTTGGGATATACTCTAGGCCATATTTTGGCTCTTATGGACTTGTTTTCATTTTTTTTCTGCTTCAGCCTGAACTTATGTATAAGCAATTGATGTTCTGTTCCACAGTCTTACATTCAGCTTTGTTTTGCTTGATGGTATTGAGCTTTGCCGCCATCCTTTTCCATAGATGTAGTCCAATTTATCCCTGTGTATTCCATTCAGCAAGGTTTACATGTACAGTAGCCATTTATCTTATTTGCCATTTATCTGAATGAGTAAGTCATTGACCTTGAAAATTCTATCATGCAATCTCCAGTATGGTTTCTATCACCAAGGCCATATTTTGCAGCTGCCATTCTTTCTTCTTTGTTCCCAACTTTCACTTCCAAATCACCAGTAATTATAACTGCATCTTGAATATGTGTTTGACCATTATTTTCACACGGAAGAGGTTGGTAACATTTTTCAGCTTCTTCAACTTTGATATCCTTGGTTGATGTGTAAATTTGAATAATAATCAGATTTGTTGTTCTTCCTTGTAGATATATGGTGACACCAATCTTGAAATATTAGTTTTGACAATTAATCCATAGACAATTCTCTTCAATGTGTCACTCCCGGTAGAGAAGACCATGTGTTTGTTTGCTTTAAAATTTCAGCTCACGAATGCCTAGGATATCAGTCTTTATGTATTCCATTTCATTCCAACAACTTCCAATATCCCAGGATTCATACTTCATGCATTCCATGTTACACTTACAACTCTCAGCTATTTGTTCTCACTTTGAGTCATGCCACATCAGCAAATGAATGTTTTATAAGCTTTAATCTATCCATGTCATTACCATCAACTCTACTTTGAGGAGACAGCTCTTCCCCCAGTCCTATTTTGAGAACCTTCCAATCTAAGGGGTTCATTGTCCAGCACTGTTATCAGACAATGTCCTGCTATTCACTGGCCAGTTGTTTTTTGGGTTGTTTTTTTTTCCAACAATAGACTTCCACATCCTCCTTCCTTGTCTGTCTTGGTCCAGAAGGTCCACTGAAACCTGTTCACCATGAGTGATCCTCTGGTATTTGAAATAGCTAGTGGCATAATTTCCAACAATACCAAAACCACCACAGCATGACAAACTGACAGATAAGTGCGGGGAAGTGGGCCTCATTTTCCAAGAACCCATTTTGTGAAGTCCCATCAAACAGGAAAGATGGGCTGTCATTTGATTTGTCATCCATGCTCATTTATTGGCTTGCAAAACCAATGTAAATAATTGGGATTCTTATCTTTTGCGCTACAAGAGTGTCTATCTGAACAATTATAATACAAATTATGACTCTCCCCTGAGGAAACAATGTTTAGGGTTAGTTTGTTTTGTTTTTAACCATCTCTTGTCCCCCATTGTTGCATTAAGATTCAGGATGTGAGATATTGCAAGATAGTAGTTGGTTTAGGTTACTGTGTAAATGTCTGGCTTTCCATCAAACTTGACTTTTCATACTACATATGACAAGCTTCCAAAAGTTTGTCGTAAAGTAGAATTGAAAGATAATGGAATTTTCCCACAAATGTTTTGAAGCCCTCACATACCTGCCTTTCTAAAAATGTCAAAGATTGCTATCTTGGAGCTAATGATGACCACCTATCTTGTCAGCCCAACTGTGTCCTGCCTGTTATGGTGAGTAACTTCCAGGGTTTAGAAGGAGCACTTCCCCAAATCTCAATCTGATGTAAAATAGGACTCACACCAGTGATCAGATACAAGTAAGTGAGTGGGAACTGACTGAGAACTGTCTGCTGTCTTGTGACCTGAAATTCTAGACAAGACTCTAAGTCGTTCAGAAAAATTGAAAACATACCAGTAACAACAGCACAGATCATCCAAAAAGTGTGAAAATGACTCAGAGAATGCCCTGAAGCCTCCAATTTACTGAGTGGTTTTTCTAAAACAAAACCGTGTGTTGAAAGTGCCCAAGGGATAAAGTTGAAGCTGCAAAGAAGCACACAATTCTGGTCCCTGAATTGCACCTCTGAAAAATGTTGAAGAGGTAGATGTTTTGTTACCTACGTGTTTAACACAATTTTTTTAAGTGCTCTAGGAATTGTAAAACTGCAGGTGCATGGTTCTACCTTTTGTTAAAAAATAGAACGAGAGAGCATTGACCTTCAGAGTCATCCCACGGGCCTGCTCTAAATACTGCTGTGTGCTGAGCTCTGTGTCTTTGCATTTGCAGCCCTTCTTCTGCAAAGGCCTATAGAGGGACATCAGGGTGATGATCCTGGGCCTCTGCTGTAAGACCCGTTGCTGTCAGGTGGATTCTGGCTCTTGGCACCCTCATGCGCTTCAGAAGAGAGCTGTGTTCCCTGTGGTTTTCAATGGAAAGAAATTGCCAGGACTTTCTTTCCGGGCACCTGTGGGTGGACTCCAGCTTACGGCCTTTGGGAGAGTGGGGCAGAGTGTGTTTGTAGCACACGAGAGGGCCTCAGTATTATCTTCTGTGCTTTTCTGTTTGTCTGAAATCGCTTGTTTTTGAAAAACAAAACGTATGACTGAACTAGGAATGTGCTGATGAGCACTGGGGATTGTTGAAATGTTGCTTTTCAAAATGTAGAGAGAAATTTATATACATCAAGAATTTTCTTCAGTATTGAGATAATGCAATTCTCCCAAGCAGTTCATGCCCTAAGGAGACCGAGTAGCCAGGTTTCACTCCTTAAGGGTGATTTCTAAGGACTAAGAAGTGATGAATGTGTTTTTTGTTTTACTCTAAAAGTATGATTTCTAAGGACTAGGAATTCTTTTCTTTTCTTTTTTTTGTAATCATTTTATTGGGTTTTCTTACAGATCTTATAACAATCCATAAATCAGTTGTATTGAGCACACTTGTACCTATGTTGCCATCATCACTTTCAAAACATTTTCTTTCTACTTGAGCCCTTGGCATCAGCTCCTCTTTTTTTCCCTCCCTCCTCTATCCTCCTACCCTTGTGAATCCTTGATTAATTATATATTATTATTGTTATTTTCATATCTTACACCATCCACTGTCTCCATTCCCCCACATTTCTGTTATTCATCTACCTCAAGTGAGTGTATATATCCTTCACTGTGATTGGTTTCCCCATTTCTCCCTCTTCCACCACACCCCCTTGAACCCACCTTCCCCCTACCCTCATGGTATCACTACTCCCATTACTGTCCTGAGGGGCTTATCTGTCCTGGATTCCCTGTTTGCAGAGCTCTGTGGGTACCAGTATATATGCTCTGGTCTAGCCGGATTTGTAAGGTAGAACTGGAGGGACATTATAGTGTGTGTATGGGGGGGGGGGAAGAACTATAGGAATGTTGTTTTTCTCAGTGCTATACTGCACCCTGACTGACTTGTCCCTTCTGTATGACTCTTCTGTGAGGGGATGTCCCATTGCCTACAGCTGGGCTTTGGATCTCCACTCCAACCCCTCTTGTTTGCATTGATATAATTGTTTGTTTTAGCTCTTTTGATAACTGCTACCTGATCCTGTCAACACCTCGTGATCACACACAGGCTGGTGTGCTATTTCCAAGCTGGCTTAGTTGTTTCCCTGCTATATGGCTGCTTGTTTAACTTCAAGCCTGTAAGACCCAGACACTATGTCTTTTGATAGCCAGTCACCACCCACTTTCTTTACCACATTTGCTTATGCACCCATTTTGTCTTCAGCAATTGTGTCAGGAAGGTGAGTATCACAGAGTATCACAGTGTTATTAGAACAAAGTGTTCTTGTGTTAAGAGAAGCCTTGAGTAGAGGCCCAAAGGAACTAGAAATTCTTTCATGTGTTTTTAAATAAGTTTCTCAAAAAAACCAAACTCACTGCTACCAGTTCATGCCCACTCTTAAGGACCCTATAGGACAGGGTACAACTGCCCCTACAGGTTTCCCAGACTGTAACTCTTTATGAGAGTAGAAAGCCTTTCTCCCCAAAAGCCGCTGATGGTTTCAAACAACTGATCTTGCAGTTAGAAGTGCTATGTGTAACCAAATATACCACCAGGGCTCATGGCCAAGTAAACTTAGCAACCCTAAAATATAATATTTTTGTTGAAACCTAAAGCTGTGTGAAAATATAGATAGTTTTCAATGAACTTGTCATGATGCAAGAGGGCTTCAGAAAGTTCATGAGGACAAAAACCATTTTTTAATTTCAGATTTTCTGTAAAATTTTGAAGCCTCCAAGATTGATGGTAGTTATCATAGTGCCACAAATGTGTGTGGCGTCGAATAGGTCTTATTCATTTAGATTGACTTCTCTGACAATTTTTCAAACATTTTTAATTTTCCAGTTACCTTTTAAATGTATAGATTTTTTTAAGTATTCTGACAACCCTAAAATATACCTGGGCAATACAAAAATTTTACATAAAAGGAATGTAGAGGGAACATATTTACAATCGCACCAAAGCACAAGTTAAATATTAGCCTGTCTAATAAAAAATACTTGTTGATTTTAAATGGCTAAGACAGTTGTTTCCATTATTAGAATGTTCCTAAATAATTCAACTTAAGAAGCAAATATAAGAAATGTCCCTAATTTAGATCATTTGAATCTGAAAAAAATTTTTAGCTAGTTTTTATTTATCTAAATAATTTATCCTGGCCATATGTAAACATCTTTTCTTTAATATAAAGATATTTTATTTGTTTTTTTCTACTGAAAATTGAAATACACTTTGCTTAGCATAAGTAGTTGACTTTTTTATTGTGAATTAGGAGGTTTATAGAGCAGACCATCAGTTTTACAGTCAGAAGGCCATATATCTGGTGTTTCAACTCATCCACTGCAATCCACTCATTGCACCATCATTCAGTCCACTTCCTCCATGCACCTCCTCTTTCCATTCTGCCTTCTTCCTTGATCCTCTGTGCTCTATTCTTATCTAAAGATCTCCCTCTTAATCTTGAATGGTTAATTATTCTAAGATGAGGTGAGTTCAGTCCCCAAAATGAAGGATAACCAGAGTCTTGGGGGTTCCACCAGTCTCTCTCCAGCCAGGAAGGGTGGTCTTGTTTTCATGAGTTTGAGCTTTAGTGTACATGTTATCCTGAAGATGCACCCCTGATAAGAAGAAGGAAGCTTACATTTTGGGTAGATTTAAACTTAATAGCCCCTAAGAGAAGTTATTTGTACTGTTAATGGTACAACATTGAATGATATTTTTTCTAGTTTTAAAGCTTTTGTTCTTTATTTTAAAATAAATATATGGACATATTAGGAAATGTAGAATATATGGAGAGGCCAAAACATCAAATTAAAATGCTATGCTTGATGTTCACATGTTGCTGTATAAGGAACTACCGACCTGGTGATTAACAAAAAGCAACGCTTATTATTGCTACTTCTGCAGATATCTCTAGTATTTACATCTACAGAAAAAATTAACACCAAGGCTCTTCTCTGGTGGTGGAATGAAGAATGTTTGGGGTTTACTTCTCTGCATTTCTGATGTTTCACACAGAGCACATGTGATTTCCATAATCAGAAAAAGAAGTAATTTAAAATAAAGTAACAGTAGGTCGATCTATTATCTACCAGCTTTGAGAACCTTGGATCCCTCCCCTGCCCACACACAAAACCTAGTAATAATAATAATAGACCTATTTTGTTTAACTCAATGATAACACATCTTCAAGATCAAGCTCACAGCATGAGTGAGAATTCAGTTTTCCTTTTTGGGTTAAGTCTCCACAAAGTTTACTGATAAAGCTCTTTGCTCGACGCAAAACATTTTAGTTACTTTGGGAGCAAAACTGAGATGGAGCTGATAATGGTCTCCATCCTTCCACGTCAAGCAGACACTGGAGTCATAAGAACATGGAGTCCTGAAATACTCTCCAAAGGGTAGCCTCACTGAGCCGAGACAGCCTTGGGAGCTTTTGCTGCATAGAACTTATGCTGTGATCCTGCATCTTCCCCACTTGGCCCTTTGCATCTTCTGTGGAAGACTCAGAAACCTGAGGAGGGCAGGGATCTTCAACTCAGCTTTCCATGAACCAGATGGAACCTGAATGAAAAGGGAAATAAAAAATAATTTAAGTGAGAGCTATCCAACTTTGGGTGATTTTGAAGGTACTCTCAGGCCTCCATTAGCTGTTTGGTATATCTGAGGAACTGCAAGCCAGGCACTGACTCCACAGAGGGAAATGAAAAGAGGGATGCCTCTTAAATGACCTGCTTTCACCCAGGAAAGTTCTTCAGGCATCAGTGGGACTCCAACTGTTATTTATTGAGTGTGCCTCATATCGGCCTCCACCGTTGGTCAGTTTGTCATACCGTGATGGCGTGTATGATGGTGGAAGCCATGCCACCGATACCTCAAACGATAGCATAGTCACTCATCATGGGCAGTTTCTTCTTCTTTTTTTAAATCATTTTATTGGGGGGATTTTACAAATCTTATGGCAATCCCTCATTCAATTGTATTAAGCACACTTGTACATGTGTTGCCATCAACATTTCCAAAACATTTTCTTTCTTTCTTTTTTTTAAATTAATTTATTTTTTTAACATTTTATTAGGGGCTCATACAACTGTCATCCCAATCCATACACACATTAATTGTGTAAAGCGCATTTGTACATCGTTTCTCAAAACATTTTCTCTCCACTTAAACCCCCGACATTAGGTCCTCACTCATCATGGGCAGTTTCAGTGGAACTTTGCAACTCAGATGAACTAGGAAGAAAGACCTGCTGATTCTCAGTGTGAGAAATCCCTGTGGATCACAACAGAATATTATCCCCTAGAGTGCTGGACCTTGTAGTTTGGGATCCACTGCTGGTGGTGTGAATGAAGCCGGTTCTGATTCAGATCTACCCTGTAGGACAGAGTGGACGTGCCGCAGAGGGTTTCCAAGGCTGTCACCCTTACAGAAGCAGAGGGTCGTCTCATTCACTGGCAGAGCAGCTGGTGGGTTCAAACCACAAGCCATTCGGTTAGTAGTCAAGCAGGTAATGACAGCATCACCTGAGCCACTTCCCTAATTGGATGGCACGCTCAGTACACAGCTGCAACATGAGACTTGGGTTGTCAAAACGGCAAGGGACCGGGCAACATTTTGTTCTGTCGTACTTGGGGCCACCATGGGTAGGAGCCGACCTTCAACAGTTAACCACCACAACAGTACATGCTTCATCCTGAAACAGGTGACAGTCCCCACACCCCCAGGCTAGGCCTGGATGTGAATAGCACCCCAACTCTAGCATGTCTCCTCTATTTTTGATTCCAGCTGAGAAAGTTCAGGATGAGCTGGAGAACATAAAACCACTTTAAAGTGTAGGCAAAATCCACTGGCACCAAATAAAAGCCGGACTGTTTATTTAGAATTGTTAAAATGGCGGTTATACTGAGTTCTCTCTGCATGGCCTTTTTTTCTTCTTTTTTTAATGAAGACAATCCTTCAAACAATTGCCAAACTAAGGCAAAAGGAAGCTCTCTCAACCCCGTTGGTCCTTTCATCAGACAACCAATGTAAAATACCTTCCAGAAGACAGTCTCCTCGACCTTAGAGTTTGTTCTTGGGAGGTTAAAGATAAACAAAGATAGCCTTCATAAATCTACCAGTGTAAATACACAGTTTCTGGTTCTTTTTGCCCTTGAGGCAATCGGCCAGGTATCACCAGCAAGTCAGATACTCTGGCCTTTCTCAAATGCGTCACTGCATCAGGGAGCGTATGCCTCAGCCGCAAGGCTCACTGAAAATAAGGATGCTTTTCAGTGCCTTTGCCACCACTGAAAGTCAATGGCCTTCTGGGGGAGCCTGTGATAACCCTTTGATCATGTGCTAGGCTTGACTGGAAAAGAATCCCTGGAGGAGGAAAAGGTTTGCTTGGCCAAAAGTGAGACTCCAGAGATATGTTTAGACCTGACCTGGAGGGAGTGGGAGTTTGCTTTTCCTGGATTGCCATTAGACCCTGATCCTGGGTCTTCGTGCCAAATGTGAAGAGAAAGACCTTTGCTTTGTAATGGGCAAAAAGGAAGAAGGGACAGCAAGACAGGAAGGTCCTTGTGCATTTTCCACAAGAATTTTCTAGCGTCTTCAGCAAACTTTGTTGCTTTCCCTTCTTTAGTATAGAAGAAAGACAACATTGTCTGGAGTTGTCTTTGCTGTCTTTCCTAGCACACAAAAGCAGAACTCTCTGCCTATTGGTCTCAACAAAAGAAAGCCCTCTTCTTGGTCATCTTGTGTGGGAGGAGAGAGCTAGCCGGAATGTGCTTGATGGGGGATATTTCTAATCACAGTATATCATGGTGACCTGGTGACATAGCAGGTTATGTGTTGGACTGCTATCCACAAGTTCAGTGGTTCAAACACACCAACCGCTCTCGAGGAGAAAGAGTAGAGTATCTGCTCCTGTAAGATTTATAACCTTGAATCCCCCTAGGGAGCAGTTGTACCTTATCCCACAGCAGTGATTCTTCACCTTCCTCATGCCACGACCCTTTTAATCAGTTCCTCAGGTGGTGGTGAGCCCCAACCATCACATGATTTTCCTTGCTACTTCATCACTGTCTTGTTGCTACTGTTTGGAATCGTCGTGTAAATATCTGATATACAGATGTACTTTCAGTGTTACAAATTGAACATAATTAAAGCATAGTGATTAATCACAACACAATATGTAATTATGGATTGTGAAATATTTATTTGATTTCCGATGGTCTTAGGCGACCCCTGTGAAAGGGTCGTTCAACCCCCAAAGGTGTCGCCACCCACAGGTTGAGAACTGCTGTCCGAGAGGGTCTCCATGTGTTGGAATGGACTTAATGGAAATGGGTTGGGTTTGGGTTTGGGTAACTGGTGCAGAGGTGCCTTCTCGCTCACTGCAAAAATTCTGTGAAGCGGGGATCCTTAGTTGTTCTGTTTTACAGACAGGATCTTGGAGTTTTAACCAAGTATAGTGTGTTGGGTCCCAGAGCTAGTAAGCTGTGCAACAAGGCTTGAGCCCAATTGCTTATCTCATTCCAGAGCTAGAGTTTGTAATCATTCTGCAATACCTTTCCCTACTCTTGTTAGCAGAGAGCCCTGGTGGTATAATGGTCAAATGCTTGCCCACTAACCAAAAGGTTGATGGTTCAAGCCCACCCCTTAGCTCTGTGGGAGAAAAGATGGTGTGTTCTGCTCCTGTAAAGATTAGCGCCTCAGAAACCTAACAGGGCAGTTCTACTTTGTCCTGCAGGTGCCCTGTGAATGGTAATCAGCTTGACTGCAGATAACCACAGGGCCTTGTTAGCAAAAAAGGAACTTGCAATATTAATGTTTTAGCTCTCTTTCTAGAGAATGGCCTTAGGACCTCAAAGGAAACCTTAGTTCTTCCAGCTCTCCCAACTGACCTTGACTTAGTAAACAAACCTCTCAGAACTAGTGCGCCCTTATGGAAAAAGAGAGCTTGGGTTTTGATTGGTGTTTCGCAATAAGAAATACTGTTTTATTTCCCAGCCCAGCACACATGCACATTCATACACACAGACAGAGATATATGCCTTACAGAATTGAAGCAAATGGTTCATAGAACAATCGTATTCTAGTTCATTTTGTTTACTTTCAAAATACAAATTGTGATCTACTCAAAAAAATCCTTCAAAAAGTTGAATCAGATGATTCATGTAGAGTTCTGTAATGCTGGGTGGTGTAAATGATTAGTGCTTTCGCTCTTAACTGGAAGGTTGGAGGTTTGAGTTCACCCTAAGGTGCCTGATGATCAAAGATCTGATGATCTCCTGCTACAAAAGCACCTAATGAAAACCCAGTAGAGTGCAGTTGTTCCCTGACACTAGTAGGATCACCATTAGTTGGAATCCACTCAATGGCAGGTTTGGTAATATTGCTAACCTGCAAGAATGTTGACTAAAATCCTCACTTGCCTTAAATACACTTTCATTTATTTGCAGCAAATGAATATTATATATTACAATGACTATCCCTTTTACCTCTGGTGTGAGCTAGTAGCATACTAATAATTAATCCTAGTTATTGTGCACCTTCTCAGTGCCAGTTGCTTAAAATGCAGTCTTCCCCTTGGCTTATAAATGGTAGCTGGTGCTGTCTTTAATAGGAGCCCTGGCAGCATAGCAGTTATGGTTTGGGTTCTAACTGCAAAGTCAACAGTTCAAAACTACCAGCCACTTCTAAGGGAAAAGACAGGGCTTTCTACTCCTGTAAAGAGTTCCAGTCTCTGAAACTCACAGGAACAGTTTTGCCCTGTCCTAGAGGATCCCTATGAGTCAGCATTGACTCGATAGCCCTGTGTGTTGTGCAGTCAATGGCTATAGATGCCTATACTTCTTCCAAGACAGATTTGTTTATGCTTTTGGCAGTCCATAGTACGTTCAACATTCTTCACAAGCAACCATAATTCAAATGCATTGATTCTTCTTCAGCCTTCCTTATTCAATGTCCAATTTGTACATGCAAAGGAGGTGATTGAAAATACCATGGCTTGGGTCAGGCACACCTTAGTCCTCAAGTAGCATCCTTGCTTATCAGCACTCTAAAGAGGTCTTGTGCAGCAAATTTACCCTTTTGGTCTCTTCGCTGCCACTTCCATGAGCATTGATTATGGATCCAAGAAAGACAAAAATCCTTGACAACTTCCATCTTCCCTCCATTTATTATGATGTTACCTTTTGATCCAGTTGTGTGAAGATTTGGGGTCTTATTTACATTGAGTCATAATCCATACTGAAGGCTTCAATCCTTGATCTTCATCAGTAACTGCTTCAAGTCCCCCGACTTTCAGCAAGCAAGGATATATCTATCATCTGCATCAGAGGTTGTTAATATACCTTCCTCCTATCCTAGTGTTGCATTCTTCTTGAGAACAAGGGAATTTTATATGATTTAAAATCCAGAAAGGTGTGCATCCAGGTGTATCCTCTCATCATGCTTCTACCTGTATGCTGAGCAAATAATCAGAGAATCGGGCTTATCTGAAGAAGAATGCATGTGTGTATTTTCTGATTATTTTCTCAGAATACAGATTGAATAAGTCTGGTGAGAATATGTGTGTGTGTGTGTGTGTGTTTAGTCTTCTTATTGGTGATGTTGGCTATGTTCTTTACATCCTCATGTTCCCTTTCTGACTCATGATAGAGTAGAAGTGTTCCATGTGGTTTTCTTCAGCTGGAATCTTCAGCTAAACAAACTGCATCCAGGTGGGTTTGAACCAACAATCTTCCAGTTAGCAGCCAAGAGCTTAACTGTTTGCACTACTCAATGACTTCTGATATTTCTTTTAGAGTGGGATTCATGAAGAAGTTGAGACGTCTGGCAATTATGAGGAGGCTTCAAAGAGTTCATGGAAAATGGAATCGAAAGATAATGGCATTTTCCATGAACTTTTTGGAAGATTCCCCATGTTGCAGCTAAATACATATACAACCCATTCCCCCAAACCCTCCATTCCCCATCAACGACTTACTGTATCTAGCAGCAAAGACTGGCCTGTGGAATGTGAACTCCCCACATACTGAAGCTGTCATTACCAACCTCTGGGGAGCTTTTCAGATTTCCTCCTGGAAACTTCCAAAACCAAATTCATGGCCACTGAGTCAATTACAACTCACAGCGGCCCTCTAGGACAGAGCAGAACTTCCCAGAAAGTCTTAGAGGTTGTAAATCTTTACCAAAACAAATCAATTTGTCTTCCTTCTACGTTGTGTCTGCGTGGCTTCCAAATAGAACTGTTTGGTTAGTAATCAAGTAAAATCTGTCAAAGCTATCTAGGAATCTAACTAGACCAAGGTCATTATAAATATTGCGGGCCATCAACTGTTCCTAGAGAAAGCCCCAAATGAAAGACTTCCACATTTTCATGTGGAACGTGGATCATGGCAATGATGGTAAAAGTCAAGACCCTCCCATTACCATGCACATCACTTTCCACAGAAATAGGTAGACATTATTGCAGTCCAACAACCTGTGCTGTTCCATTGTGGGATTTGTGCACTACATTTGAAAATAAAAACCGTGGACATTTGATTTGACTGTGTTCCATCAGGATTCTCCAAAACAGGGCCTGTAGAGTTCCAGCATGGCACAGTTAAGCATTCAACTAAGCCAAATGGTTGGTAATTTGAATCCACTCAGAGGTGCCTCAGAAGATAGTTCTGGTGATCTGCTGGTCTTAATGACCACAGCTTTGGAATCCCTATGGATCACAGTTCTTCTCTGAGGCACTAGGCTCACTGTGTTAGTCCTAGTTGACTAGAAAAACAGGTGTATAAGAAAGAGCTTTATATAAAGAGTAATTATATATTGATAAAACATCCCAGCCCAGTCTAGATCTAGTCTGTAAGTCTGATATTAGCCCATATGTCCAATTCTAGTCCATAAGTTCCTCTTTAGGTTCACACAACACATGCAATGATGCTGAATGCAGGAGGATCACAGGTCAGTGTGTAGAAAGTCATGGATCCAGTGGAGGTGGAAACATCTCAGCCCTGGAGTGGGTCTCCACTTGGCTCAACCAGCTTCACGGCTCTGGCTGTCACCAGCTTAGCTCCATGTGGCTTGTCAGCAGAAAGACAAAGCAGAGAAACTGTGTTCCACCTTCAGGGAGGAAGACAGGAGTTGCCAGAATCCTCAGAAGTAGGCCATGCAGAGGCCTCATTGGCTATGACTTGCTTGACAATCACCCCTATAATCTAGTTAACAAGGTGACATGAAATTATGTAACTACCACACTCAATGAGTCAGAATCAACCAGACAGCACTAACAATAACAACAAAGATATTGCTGGGCTTTGCCATGTCCCAGGAAACACCACTAATAAAGTTTTAAAAATATGAACTATCCATTCCCAGGCATCCTGAGGGTACAATGGGCTAAGTGTTGGGCTGCAAACCAAAAGGTCAGCAGTTCAAACTCTGTAGGTGAACTCTGACGCTGTCTTCTAATGCATTAAAGATTTATAGCATTGGAAACCCTATGAAGCATTTCTACTCTGTCCAATGGGATTGATGATAGGAATGGGAATCCACTCACCAGCAATAGATATAATTGTACCCCAAACACTTGAAATCAGAAGTCAAAAAATTGATGTAACCCAATGCCCATTGCAGCGCTATCTACAATAGCCAAAAAGATGGAAATAGCCTACGTGCTCATCACCAGATAAATGGATAAACAAAATATGATACATCCATAAAATGGGAAACTTCTCAGCCACGAGGAGAAATGAAGTCTGGGCACACACTATAATATGGATGGAGCTTGAAGACATTATGCTGAGCAAAATAAGCCAATCACAAAAGGACAAATATTATATTACCTCACTTATGACTTACATGAAATGCAAATTATAGAGTCTAAAGTTTATTAGTAGTTACCAGGGGCAGAAGGGAGGAGGAGAAAGGGGTTTAACAATGAGGGGAAAATTGCATTGATTAAGGGTATGGTTGCACAATCAATTATTGTAATTGGTGTCAATTAAGTAACCTGTAAGAAGTTGATT
Source organism: Echinops telfairi (assembly GCF_000313985.2). Lineage (NCBI taxonomy): Eukaryota > Metazoa > Chordata > Mammalia > Afrosoricida > Tenrecidae > Echinops > Echinops telfairi. The sequence goes on from NW_022111339.1 coordinate 5,814,743, forward strand.
TTGCAAAAGTTGTGTAAAATATTTACAGTAACCCAAAAAAGAGGCAGCTGAAGCTGCTTATGTAAAACTGAACACTTTGCAGAATGTGATTCGTTGATTTGGAGGTTTAGGACCATGGTTTCATGGGACATTCCAGTTAATTGGGCCTAATGTGTTTAGTGGTGCTCCTGTTCTACCTCCTGGTTTGTTGTGTAGTGCTTAGGGCCTTAAAAGTATGCAAGCAGTCATCTAGGGCACAGCAATCAATTGCTATTTATCTGGAGCAGCAGTGGAAGAAGAAGAGTCAAGAATAGAAGGAAGATATGGAATGTGTAGCTAATTGCTTCCATAAACAACTGCTTCCTTTGTTAGGAGACTGGTAGAAGTGGTTGGTGCCCATTTACCATGACTAAACATGTTGATCAACGATTCCATAGAAGAACTCTGATCAAAAGAGAGGAATTGCAAAGCAGAATTTCAAATTTTCAGGAAATAGCTTTTCTGGAGCTATGGAGACTGGTGAATCCCTGGTGGCATAGTGGTTACTCATTGGGCTGCGAACCACAAGGCCAGCAGGGTGAAATCACCAACCTCTTTGCAGGAGAAAGGTTAGGCTTTCTACTCCCCTCAAGAGTTACCATCTCAGAAACCCACTGCAACAGTTCTATTCTGTCCAACAGGGTCACTATGAATCAGAGTCAACTCGATGGAAGGGAATTTGGTTTGAGTAAAAATGTCTGCCTTGAGTATTATGCTTCTTTAAGAATTGAGCATCTTAACTCAAAGGAGTAGACAGGAACACTAGAGGGCAATGAGTGTATATCAATGAGAGAGGAACAACTCAGAAATGGGGGAGGGAGTGGGGGATTGTAAAAATGGTTGCACAACTAGAGGATTATAACCAACGTCACTAAAATGTACATGTAGAATTCATCGAATTGGCATATGATTTTTCTGTGTATTCTCTCAACAACTTTATTTAATAAATAAACAACTAAGTTGAACAAATAAATTTAGGGAAAAAAAAGTGGAATATAAAAGCCTACAAGGTATGAAAATAACAGAACCCAAACAACAGATACTATTTTTCTTAGGCTGGGTTCTCTAGAGAAACAAAGTCTATGAAGCTTATATTGTGTATATAGACAGGTTTATATCAAGGGACTGGGTCACACAATTGTAGAGGTGAGCAAATGTCAAGTTCATGTGTCAAGTGTCAGGCTGGAGGTTTTTCATGATGCATGGAGATGAGGAACTGATCAACCCAAAATTGACAGGTCAGAGGGCAGGTTTTTGGCTACAGAGGAAAATAAATCTAAAGTCATCAGGTAAAATAACAGGTTGATGAAGACTCTCAAGATCAGCAGGCAATGCAGCAAGCTGCTGGCTCAAGACCAAAGAACTAAAGGTTAGATGACAAGCCAACTGCAGGATCCAGACCCAGAAAAAACAAACAAACTCTTCCACAGCGTTCACATATATTGACAGCAGGCCACACCCCTGAGGAAGCATCCTTTCAATTAACTGGCTAGTCATAACAGATCTTAACAGGGAGGTG
>NW_022111339.1:5817240-5821093 GCF_000313985.2 Echinops telfairi
AAATATTTGATTTACAAATAAGGAATCCTACTTCGCGGAATTTCATTTATCACGGTAGGGTCTAGAACCGATTAACCGCGATAAACGAGGGTTCACTGTAGATATCATCCTGGGGGCTATGTCTTTAACTTCCAACCCACTGAGAATTCTGGCTTACCTAGCCAAGTTAACATACATCACACCATGAACAATCACACTAATCTGTTCTAACGATCCGATTCCACAAGATTATCTATATTTCCTTTAGGCACTAGACAAATGACAAGTCTTGAGTATGCTGCTTTAGTCCCGTGGAGAGACATGGTGTGTCTCTGTTCTCTCCTCCCTAAGAGTCCTCAATGTTTTTGTGCTTCACAGAATGACATGGCTGCCCTGCTGAAACCAATATCAGAGAAGATTCAGGAGATCCAAATGTTCAGAGAGAGAAACCGGGGAAGCAACATGTTTAATCACCTCTCGGCTGTCAGCGAAAGCATCCCTGCCCTGGGTTGGATAGCTGTGGTGAGTCCAGGTGTGAAGGTCTCCTGCGCCTGCTCACGGTTTTACAGTGTATAGGACACCCTAGCTGTGATTTCCACGTTTACCACCATGCTTCTCCTCCTCCTCCATCTGATGCACTGCAGAAAATTTCTTTGGACAGAAGGCATCTTTATGACCCTCTGTTCCATGGTGTGGAGAGTGGTTCACCAACCTTTACAAAGCAACATTTGCCTCCAACTTGCAAGTTCAGCATCCCTATTGCCTTGTTTCTTCCTTAAGGCATTTTCTTTCTTACCTTGCTGTTTTTCTTTCTTTCTCCCCGCCCCCCTTTCTGTGCTGTTCTCTCAGTCCCCCAAACCTGGTCCTTATGTCAAGGAGATGAATGATGCAGCCACCTTTTACACTAACAGAGTCCTAAAGGACTACAAAAACAGGTATGTACATTCCTTTATTGGCCTTCATTTTCAGTTGATCACTTGCTTAATGTTTGTCACTAAAACCTAACATAGTGAATTACTCATGCCTTCCAAAAGCTCTTAACTCACATACGATATATTTTAAGGAGTCCCTGGGTGGTGCAAAAAGTTAATGTGCATGCCTGCTAACTGAAAGTTCTGGTGACCTACTTCTGGGAGAAAACACAATTCGGCCACTGAAAATCCTATGGGGCACACACAATTCCACACCGACACACATGGGGTCATCACACGTCAGTGTTGAAGCAATGGCAACTGGTACTGGTACAGAAGAACCTGTCTTTTCAGGTAAAACGAAATGGAAAGTAGAATCAATGCTCCAGATACTATGTGTGTTCTCAAAGCTTAGCTTGCCTCCAAGCTCTTATGATGAATAATGTCTCTCCATTGGAGGGATGTCAGTATGCTACGTATTCCCACCTTGGTGAATTGACTTGTAAGTGTCAGTTTATGATGGATCAGCACTATAAGGTCCCTACACTTGGACTCTGGTCAAAGAACAGCCTGTACTCTGAGAATATGTAGAGTTAGTGGGAAAGAGGAGAGGCAGGATCAGGAAGTTAAGTGCAAATAAAGAATAGGAAGGAGATGAGGCTCTACCAGGAGGTTTCAGAAAGTTCATGGGGAAACTCCATTGTATTTTCATTCCATTTTCCACGAACTTTTTGAAGCCCCCTCATAAATCAGGCCAAAGAGAGATTGCAGCAACCATTCAGAGGGCTGTAGGAAGCCGACCAGTTTGAACCAATGGCTGTGGCTCAAGATCAACTTGGGAAGACTGTGCACATTACAGCATAATTAGATACACCATCCATATGTCAATGTGTCTTGTTGCGGTGGCTTGTGTGTTACTCTGATGCTGGAAGCTCTGTTTCCAGTATTTCTAATACCAGCAGCATTGCCTGTGGTGAACAGATTTCAGTGGAGCTTACAGGATAAGACAGACTAGCAATAAAGGCTAGGCAATCTACTGCTGAAAACCCAATGGATCACAAAATAAGATTGTTCCACAGAGTGCTGGAACACAAGCTGCTAGGTTGGAAAGCACTCAAAATGTGCAGTGAATTCAACAGTGGACATAAGTGTGCCAACAGTAGTGAAGACCGAGCAAAGCTTCATTCTATTGCACATGAGGTCATCATGAATTGGAACTGGCTTAATAGCTTTGAACAACATTTATATAGATGGTCATTTGAGGGCCTACATTTTCTGGATTCTTACCTCTATTCAACTCTTGACTTTATTAACATAGACTTGAAAATAAAAACCCATGTAAAAAGAAGGTAGCCGATTATGCATTGGGTTGCTAACCACAAGGTCAGTGGTTTGAAACCACCAGCTGCTCCATGGGAGAAAGATGAGGTTTTCAACTCCCATAAAGAGTTACAGCCTTAACGCTTCTCGAGCTTTTGGCTAAGATCAAGTGTGAAGATTTAGAGTCTTGCAAACCCACAGGGGAAGTTCTACTTTGTCTACTCTGTTGACTTGATGACAGTGAGTTTGTTTGTATATAAAGCAACCACACCTAGCATTCTGACTCCAAGGTATGTTGGAGAAAGAGAAACATGCCATTGAAAAAAAAAGTTGTGAGGGACCAGCCCCAATCCCAACTACATGGACAGCCTCCCCTTCCCCCAGAAGAATTTACTTCAGAGGACAGCACTGAAGCTACAGCTCAGGGAGAGGGACATGTCTGATCAGAACACATGGGAGCAAATGAAGGGGGAGGAAGAGAAAGTGGAGCACATCCTGGCCCACCAAGCCTTGACAACAATATCCCCAGTCAGAGCAGCCAATGCACAGAGAGGACCAAATGGCTGGCCCCACTACAAGACACAGCATCCCTCACATAGCTCTACAGAGGACAACGCTGGAGACACAGTGTGGGGATTGCACCCTTTCTGACCCCATCCACACTGAGACAAAACACTAATGACATGCAAAAGAACAGCAAGGGGAGCCGAGCAAGGAAGTCCCGAGGGAGTACCAAATATAGACTTTGGGGCCAGGGTGTGGCACCCCATCAGACTCAACCGGAAAACACTCCTAAAGGTCAACAAACAGACCTTGAACTATTTACAGGTTTTTCTTTTTTTGTCATTGGTTTTTTTGTTGTTGTCCTTACTTTGGTTTCTTTTGTCACATTGTCTCGCTCTGTCTTTTTGTGTGTGTGCATATTATTATCTCTGTGGGTCTATCTAGATAAGATGGGCTGGATAAGCAATCTGGAGGAGAAAACAATGGACCGATGGTCTGGACAACATGGGAGAGGGGGGAGGTGGGGGAAAGGAAGTGGTGTTAACCAACCCAGGGACAAGGGAACAATGAGTGATCCAAAATCACTGATGAGGAGGATGTAAGAGGCCTGCTAGGGATTGATCAAGGGTAATGTAACCAAGAAGAATTACTGAAACCCAAACGAAGGGTGAGCATGATAGTGGGGCAAGAGAAAAGTAAAAGGAAACAGAGGAAATAAATAGGAGGCAAAGGGCAATTATAGAGGTCTAAAACCAGCATGTACATATGTAAATATATTTATATATGATGTACGTGCATAGATTTATAGGTTTAGTATTAAAGTAGCAGATAGATATTGGACCTCCACTCAAGTACTTCCTCAATGCAAGAACACATTGTTCTATTAACCTGGCATTCCATGATGCTCACCTTCCTGACACAATCGCTGAAGAAAAATGGGCTCATAAGCAAATGTGGTGAAGAAAGCTGATCGTGCCTGACTATCAAATGATATAGCCTCTGGGGTGTTAAAGGCTTGGAGGTAAACAAGTGGCCATCTAGCTGAGAAACAACAAGGCCCACATGGAAGAAGCACACCAGACAGTGTGATCATGAGGTATCAAAGGGATCAGGTATCACACATCAAAGAACAAAAGATC
>NW_022111339.1:5822241-5824575 GCF_000313985.2 Echinops telfairi
TTCAAAAATTGTGCTGATAATTGCACAGCTCTGTTGAACTGAATAATTGAATTGTGCACTTACAATGGGTGGATTGTATGGTAAAGACCAAAATATAACTCAAGAAAGCTGTTATGAAACAAGGAAAAATCTTAAAAATAGCCACAGTGCTGTCCTTGGAGATTGTAGTCAAACCATATTAGCAAAACTGTTAGATTTCTCTGGAGCTAGATATACCTCAGTCCTTGGCTCTGTGCGAGAAAGAATTCACGTCAAAGCCTGGTTTGTGATCCAAGTGAGTTTTATGAGCGTTAGAAGTTTCAGGTTTGCACAGGCACCCATAGGACTCCTCCTGAACATGCAGGCTGCTTGGAAGCTGCTCGCAGAGTCATGCAAAAGTGTCATGCTCAACTCTGGGCTCCTGCCTTTTCAAGGATTCCACGGGGAGGCGTGGTAGACCACGCCTGATGGACCCCATTGGCTGAATTGAATTCACCTGGCCTACGTGGGCCAATCCAGGTTCAGCGCCCACCCAGGCCTACCTGGCGGGAAACCTGAACCTCTGAGCATGTGCAATGCACCACTCCTTTGTTTCCGTAACTTGGCCCTCTGGGCATGCGTTAATGGACATCCCCCAGCCATACGCTAGCCTACCTAACAAAACCAGTCTTATAGCTTTTAGGAAGAGCCATTTTTTGTTTTGTGTTTTCCAAAACCATAATACAGATGTCATATCATTCCACAGTTCAATCGCATCAAGAAGTATTGCACAATTGCTACCAAAATCAGTTTCAAAACATTCTCTTCCTTCTTGAACTCCTGGATATCAGCTCCCCTTTACCCTCCCCACCCCCCACTGTAACCCCCAGCAACCCTTATTCTACTTGCTGTCTCTCTAGGTCCATCAATCCGGGGTTTCATATAATGAAAACCAAAAAATATCACAAATAAGAGGGCTACCCACAATAACAAAATACATAAAAGACAAACCCCAATATGAGCAGAAACACACACAGAGAAAATGTTGAAAACCTGATCAGGTCCAACATGTATCAGAGGGTGGATCAACTGACAAGGTTTTAACCATTCGAGTCAGGTTTATCATTTTGATCTCCTATAGTCATCTCTCCAATACATTCTGTTTAGTAACCAGTTTCTTCCCATCCCTCTATTATGGACAGAGGGAAATCACCAGAGGCTTATTTCCTATGTAGTCCCCACAAATGTTTCTTGGGTTCCCACTGCCATCCATAGTATTCAGCAAACAAGGTTCTCACAATTTAGGCTCTGATACTATTCCCTCCTTTGGCTTCAGATAATTTGATTTGCAGTCTTTCAGCCACTGATGTTGGTGTGCTTCTTCTATGTGGACTAGGCTGACATCTCACTTAGATGGCTGCTTGTTTGGAAACAAGCCTTTAGGACCCCAGGCACAGTTTTATCTGCTAGCCGGGCACCATCTAGTTTCTTCACTACACTTTGCTGTAGCAGCCATATTTTCTGTGTTCCCTTCCGGAGGGTGAGTATCCAGCAGGGCCATGATATAAGAACTAATTGTTCTTAAGTTGGAGCTAGAATTTCATGCAAGCCCAAAAGGCAGAGCCATTTTATTATGGGGATGTATTAACTCCATCTCTTCAGTGTACCTCTGCCCACCTCTGAAGGAACTGTGGTTCAAGCATATACTCAGACCCTTACCCTCCCTGCACCCACAGAATGGTGGTTGAAGTAACTGGACCCAATGACTTGACCCCAAATGATGCCACATTGTATCAGAGGATCTAATAAGCCAGTTGCTGTTCAAGTTGACTCAGCATCATGGCGACCCGGTGTATGCCAAGGGGAAACCTGTGTTCCACAAGGTGTTCAATAGCTGGCCTTTCTAAACTAGATCCCCATGCATTTATTTTGAGAGCTGTCAAACCTCCATCCTGTTGGTTAGTAGGCAAGCGCTTAACCATTTGTGCCACCCAGGGACACCTCAAGAGATTCCAGAACTGTGCACAAGGAGAGACAAAAAGCATCAAGGCAGAAACCCTGCTCTTCTCAACTGAACAGAATGGTTCAGAAACTAACAAGTTTAAGTTCCAAAACCTGGATGAAAAAATGTCAGCCTGAATCACACCCATATGCCTTCTGTGCTTAGTCTTTCCTTCATGGTGGACAGAAAGGCCCACACAGGTCTTCCCAGGACACCTTGGCATCACCTGGGCCACTAGCTTCCTTTGCATTTCACCCAGGGAGACCCTTTGACTTTGATCTCTAACACTGTTGTTATTGCCTGTACTCCTCCCTACCCTAACTGACTGTAGGTTACAGTCCTGAGGGTGGGTGATTCTCCCATGTAAAAGTATA
>NW_022111339.1:5825536-5832323 GCF_000313985.2 Echinops telfairi
CCAAAGGCCACTCAAACCTAATGGGCCACCAGGATCCTGTGCAGCAAGCTGGGGTGGCAAATTCACATCCTTAACGGCAACCGAACAAACCAAACTTACTGCAGTGGAGTCCACCTTGACATTGACAGGGCAGAATTGCCCCTGTGGGCTTCGAAGACTAACTCTTTAGGGGAGTAGAAAACCTGTGAAGCCGCTGGTGGGTTCAAACTGCTGCTCTTGTTGTTAGCAGCCCACTGTGTAAACCACGGCACCACCAGGGCTCCTTCACGCATCTTGGGAGTAGCCCAACCAGCCCCACGTCAACCTTGAGCTTCGAGAGGTTGTAACTCAACTAATGTAGGACACAGCACACCTAGCCACTATTGATGGGCCGATGCCAGCCCACAGTGCCTTCCCTCTGTGGGGCTCAGTGTGATCTGGAGGGGCTTGTCTTGATCACCTAGCACTGTGATAATACAAATGCCACCAGAGGTGGTCTCTGAAGAGTGGAAATGTCATGTTCTCACAGTGCTGGTGGCGCAAGACACGCTCAGAATCAAATCCTTATCCACAAGAGGTTCCACAGTAGAGATGTCCTTCGGGCCCCATTCACATTTTATTTTTGGTCCTAATTTTAATTACCTTATATTTCCCATTTATTTTATATTTTATTTTAAGAATTGTTTCGACATATTTTAGGTGCTAACTCCACTCTTCTCTCATGCTCCTTTGTAACAAAGCGATCTGCACCATGTGGATTGGGTGAAGTCGTATTTGAGCATTTGGACTGAGCTCCAAGCATACATCAAGGAATACCACACCACAGGCCTCACTTGGAGCAAAACAGTGAGTACCAGGTCCATGCCCGCTGCCTAGCAAATGTACAAGAAAATACTCATGAAATATTTGCGGCTCACCATCTCATGCTTTAGAATTTACCTCAAGAAAAGTATATGATAAACTATGTGTGTTGAAAGCTATTAATGACAATGTCATTTATAATAGGGACATTTCTTCCTGTATGACAGCCTACAGACAGGAGAATGGTTGTCCGTGGTAAGAATGGAAGGGAACACTCGATAGCCATTACAAACAACATGTGCAGTGATAACATGTTCAGCTACTGACCCAGCCATGGGAGGTGATGGAGTCAAGTGCAAAAGCTTATGCAAAATGAGAAGGGTGTATATGTGAGATGGGACAAAGACTGAAGGAAACAGGAAGGCTTGAGAATCATTGGTTGTAATTGTTAGGGGGTAGTTGATAACAAATATTATTGGGGAAAAATTTATTTCTCCTCTACTGTTTGAAAGTTTATTGAATCAATATTTTTTGAATACCTAGGTGTGTTTGCTTGGGTTGTCTAGTGAAACAAAACCAGTGATGTTTTATGGATATGTATTCAGAAAGAGATTTCTATTCATAGATGGCTTACACAGCTGTACAAGGAGGTAAGTCCAGTGGAGGTATCTCTTGGCTTGTGTAGCTGCCAAAGCTGACAAACCAGAAATGAGAAGAAGAAGCAGGAGGGCCACAGGTAGGTGGATGCAGAGCTAAGTGAATCGGAGACCAACCGAATGAATCCAAGGTCAGCAGTCCTTTGATGACTCCCAGGCTCCGTAAGCAGCATAGCAGGATACTGATGAATGAGACATAGGATCCAGATTAAGCAGATGAAGGGGCTAGAGAAAGCTTGGTTTTTCCCTGGGTCTCTGTGAAACAAAAGGCCATGCCCCCAAAAGGTGTCATAAGGCTGCAAACTGATTGAGGGATTTGGCTCCACCCCTACCTTCTCCCCATATGTCTAGTTGACATAAACTCTCACCATCACACTAGGCAGTCCAGCATCTTAAGAAGTGTCATTGTTGCTGTTGGTATTGCTGTAATTAGGTGCCATCAAGTCAGTTCTGATTCATAGTGACCTTATGTACAACAGAACAAAAGACTGTCCTGTATCCTAGTACTTCGATAAAATCCAAGCCTGTGTGTCCCACTGTAGCTTCTTCTTCACCTTGGTGTCCCCCTTCATCCTGTGTGTCACTGAGCAATGTCGGACTCCTTATGGTATCTTGAATACGCCTCATGTTGTGTCACTATTGGATTGAATGAAATGAAATTGTTTTTTATCAACTTTGGCAGTTTTCTATTATTTAACCCATGGGTTGGGAAGCTTTTTTCTCCCTAGAGCTATTTGGATATTTATAATATCATTCATGGGCTGCTCTCACCAAACTTTTTAAAAACAGTTTTATTGGGACATAATCCACATAGCGTACAATTTAATAGTTCAATCATATTAAGAAGAGTTGTACAATCATTACTACAATCAATTTGAGAACATATTCTTCTCTCCTGTACTCTTTGTAATTAACTCCCCAATCGCACCCTACCCCCTCTAGCCAAACATTTAATTGACTCACTCCTAATGTGTTGGTTGGAACTGCTTCTCTTTGGTGAGCTATGAGATATTAGCTGATATCAATGATTTTGATGACCTTATACCATCAATACCACCTTTTATCCTACTGTGGTCACTTGTGTGTTGCTGCAATTCCAGAAGCTGTGTCACTGTTATTTCAAATGCCTGCAGGGTCACCCAAAGCGAACAGGTTTCAATGGAGCTTCCAGACTAAGAACAGACAACAAAGAAGGAATCAGATCCCCACTTTGAAGAAAGAAGCACTGAAAATCTTATCATTGTGAACGAGGCGGAGTACAGATTGGGGAACCAAAGCCCATCCGTTGGCAACTGGAAATCCCCTGACAGAAGGGTCACAGGGAGGAGACGAGCCAGGCAGGGTTCAGTGTAGCAATGATAAAATGTACAACTTTCCTCTACTTCTTAATGCTTCCTCCCCCCAATATCATGATCCCAGTTCTACCTTACAAATCCGGCTAGGCCAGAGGATGTACACTGGTACAGATAGGAATTGGAAATACAGGAAATACAGGACAGATGATCCCTTCAGGACCAGTGGTGAGAATGGCGATACCGGAAGGGTGGAGAGAAGGTGGGTAGAAATGGGGAACTGAATATAAGGATCTACATCTAACCTCCTTCCTAGGGGGACAGACAGCAGAAAAGTGGGTGAAGGTAGACATTGGACAGTGTAAGATATAACAAAATAATAATTTATAAAATATCAAGGGTTCATAAGGAAGCGGGAAGCAAGGAAGGATGGGAAAAAATGAGGAGCTGATACCAAGGGCTCAAGTAGAAATCAAATGTTTTGAGAATAATGATGGCAACAAATGTACAAATGTGCTTGACACAATGGATGTATGCATGGACTGTGATAAGAGTTGTATGAGCCCCTAATAAAATAATTTAAGAAAAAAAAAAGAAATGAAGCTGGAGATCGCATGATAGAATTTTGCAAAACCAACGACTTGTTCATAGCAAATACGTTTGTTCAACAACACAAAAGGCAGCTGTGCATATGGACATCCCCAGATGGAATACACAGATATCAAATTGAGTACATTTGTGGGAAGACACTATGGAGAAGCTCAATATCATCAGGTAAAACTAGACCAGGGACCATCTGTGGACCAGACCATCAATTGTTTGTATGTAAGTTCAAGGTAAAGCTGAAGAAAATTAAAACAAGTCCATGAGAGCCAAAATACGAACTTGAATCTATACCACCTGAATTTTGAGAAGATCTCAAGAACAGATTTGACACATCTAATACTATTAGAGAAAAAGTAAACTAAAAATCAAGATCCTTGGATTTGTTATTATTTCATGGCAGATAGATACAAGAAGTCCATGGGTCCTGAAAATAGTTAACTCCTTTGGCTGGTAACCAGAAGTTTAGAGATTTGAGTTCACCCAGAGGTGACTCCAAAGAAAGCCTTGGTGATCTACATCCAAAAAACTAGCCAATCAAACCCTATGAAGCACTGTTGAGTTGCCAGGAGCCAAGAGTCAAATTGACAGGAGCTGTTTGTTTGTTTTATTATTTGTTGGTTTGTGTTTAATGCAAAATAATGAAAGCTCATTATTGAAAATAATCATACCAACAAATGCTGGCCTATTAGTTCTCTAATGAGACCCATGGAAAATGAATACAAAAAATTATTTTAAATGGTTTGGATACCTTTAATTTGATGTACAAAGCCAAATGATTGTGTTTATGAAAGTGAAAGAGAAAAATCCATTATTATTTGAATAAACAATACATGTGGAAGTTTTGCTTTGTTTAAGAATGGCTACTTATCCTTTAATTGTCTTCATTAGAAATAGATGCTTTACAGAATTGGCCTATCCCCCAATGGATTAAAATGAAAACTGGTAATAAGATCAGCTGTAAATCCAAGAGAAGACACTGGAGAAGAACCAGGTTGGGGCTGTAAGGAGTTGTACACTGCTTTTACCTAGGTTCACTAGCATTCTGTCATACTGAATTTAAAATTCACTACCAATTTGTCAATTGAACCTATATTGACAAACATCTTCTTCCCAGATTTTCATGCTTCTGCAGTAAGAGGTTAACAGCTAATGGATATGTGAGGCTTTTAGCTTCAAGAAAGAAAGAAACAGAAGATGCTTTGTGATAGTGACTTTCATTCTTTTGAAGATCAGCCATAGTAAAGAATGCATTTACACAGGCAACACTCACATGACTAAAACACATTTCAGAAAAAGTACTTTCTCTTAGCACATACAATGCATTCAGATAGTTTTCCTTTTTAGCATGAGTGACTTTTGTAAAATTCTGGCTAAGGCCCAGAATTGGGGTCTCAGATTGATTGCATGACCCACTTAGGGGCGGCATCCCACATTTTGAAAAATATAGCTGCTACTTTAATACAAAGTATACATAATCCCTGGAGCATCTGTTGGATGTCATTGATTTGACATATAAAATAATGATGGCTATTATTGATTGAGCACATATTATACCATGGAAAAAATTATATTCCAATGGTGAGTATTATAAGGTGGCTTCAGCTGCTTGAAAGAAAATGGTAAGGTCAAGTGTGGGTGAGATATTGAAAGTGAAGAATGCTTAGGATAATGTACATACAGAAGCATCACACAGCAAAATCTTATGACAAGTGTTTCTTTTAATAATTTTATTGGGGACTCATACAGCTCTTATCACAATCCATACATACATCCATTGTGTCAAGCACATTTGTACATTTGTTGCCATCATCATTCTCAAAACATTTGTTTTCTGCTTTTTTCCCCCTCCCTGCCTGCTCCCCGCCTCTCTTATGAACCCTTGATAATTTATAAGTTATTATTTTGTCATATCTTACACATTCCCTTCACCCACTTTTCTGTTGTCCATCCCCCAGGGAGGAGGTTATATGTAGATTCTTGTAATGGGTTCCCCCTTTCCACCCACCCTCCCTCCACCCTCCTATATTGCCACTCTCACCATTGGTCCTAAAGGCATCATCTGTCCTGGATTCCCTGTGTTTCCAATTCCTATCTGTACTAGTGTACATCCTCTGGTCTAGCTAGATAGAATTGGGATCATGATAGTGGGTGGGGGAAGGAAGCATTTAGGAACTAGAGGAAAGTTGTATGTTTCATCATTGCTACACTGCACACTGCCTGGCTCATCTCCTCCCCACGACCCTCCTGTAAGCGGATGTCCAGTTGCCTACAGATGGGTATTGGGCCTCAATCTGTACTCCCCCTCTTTCACAATGATTTGATTTTTTGTTCTTTGACACTTGATACCTGATCCTATCGACACCTCATGAAAACATAGGCTGGTGTGCTACTTTCATGTGGGCTTTGTTGCTTCTGACTTAGATGGCCGCTTGTTTACCTTCAAGCCTTTAAGACCCCAGGCTGGGCACCATTAACTTTCTTCACCACGTTTGCTTATGCACCTCTTTGTCTTCAGCGATTGTGTCGGGAAGGTGAGCATCATGGAATGCCTGTTTAACAGAACAAAGTATCCTTGCATTGAGGGAGTACTTGAGTGGAAGCCAATGTATGACAAGTTTTAAGATACATTGCACAGAAATATACTTTACTGGTATTTTTAACCTCTTCTTCTAAGATAAAGTGAAGTACTTGATAAAGTAGAGCAGCAATAAAAAAGAGGAAGGCCCTGAACAAGATGGATTGACATAGTGGTGGCACCAATGGGTTCAAACATAGGAATGAACTTGAGTATGGCACAGGACCAGTAGTATTTCGTTCTGTTGTACACAGGGGTTGCTGTGAGTAGGAACAAACTGGATGACACCTAATAATAATAACAACCTCTAAAGGTTGAGTGGAGGGTGAAGCTATTTAAAAGTATATTCTGATAGTCACACTCCTAATTTTAAAATGAAATTTCTATTTTAAATGGTAAAACACCAAATCCAAAGATTCTGAATCATGGTATAGCACCAGTCAAAACTGACTAAGATTTGTTGGCTTACCCTCAAGATAGGTGACAAACCATTGTAGGCAGAGTTATAGCATCCTGGCAAAGCAAGAAAGAGCATTCAAACTGTCTGATCAATGGCCTTGGTGAAGAAAAAAAAAGATAAAGTCATTTCATAGATATGCCCACCAATTACAACTGTGTGAAAATTCTGTGTTTAACAACAACAAAAAAGTTATAAGGATCAGGGAAGAATGCCGATGTATTTGGTATTGCTGTCCATGACACAACAACATTTAGTGATGTAAAAAACAAACAAACATTTCTCTTTACTGAAACCCAAATGAAGGCTGAACATGATAATGGGACAAGAGGAAAGTAAAAGGAAATAGAGGAAATAACTAGGAGGCAAAGGGCATTTATAGAGGTCTAAATATAGATATGTACATATGTAAATATATTTA
>NW_022111339.1:5839058-5840925 GCF_000313985.2 Echinops telfairi
GCTGTGATCATGGCTCTGTGGTCTGTCTATCCCCTGTGCCTGTCTTGAGAGGGTCTCAGTGTTGAGGCGGGCCAGTCTTCTTCCTTCTGAAACTCAAGCTCAAGGCAAGAGAAGTATGGACTGAACGGCTTGTTCAGGTGCCAGAAACAAGAAGTTCACACACAAAGATCTTCTTTTGGAAAGAGCTGTGTGCCATCAGCGTGGGGTCTGTGGAGCTGGTGGGGAGATGGGAGGAGCTGGGACACAGTGGGGTGCCACACCAGGACTGGCCATCATTGCTAACTCAAGACCCTGCTCCCAAACCCCAGGGTTAGCTCCTTCCTCCATGACGTGGAAGATGTCCCGGATAGACTTCTGAGGAGAGGGCAACTAGGCTTAAGAATAACTATCGGGGGCTCAGAAGTGAGGCAGGGCTGAGAGCAAGAACAGCACCAGCCCTGGGTACCACACTCTCCCCACTTCAGTCCTTCACAAAAGGACACACTCTGCTCAGGATGGATCTGGTCCATGAGGCCCAGGGGATGGAACACAGATTGGGACAGTAGCGAGGTGAAGAAAGGGCAGAGAGCCACCGTGTGTGGAGGACAACAGGAAAGGGAGAGAAAGAGACAGAACATCTAAACGCAAAGCTTCTTATCTGAAAGCCTGGGGGATCATAGCAACATCTGTACAAACAGAAAACATCCGCGTGCAGTTTTGCCATGTGGTGTTTGGTTGGGGTGCAGGCCAGGTATTCATCTGGATGGGTAGGTTTGGGTTTCGTTGTTTTAATTGACTGCCGTTAAGTCCATTTTGACTCACAGTGACCCCATAGGGCGGGGTGAATTGCCTCAAAAGGTTTCCAAGGATGTGCATGTTTTCAGGGGCAGAAATTCTCATCTTTCTCCTGTGAAACGGCTGGTGTCCTTGAACTGCTGACCTTACAATTAGCAGCCCAATGAGTAACCCACAATGCTACCAGAAGGTGGGAAACAAAGGCCTCCCAAAATAATAAAAGAGTGAGCGTGGGGAGTCATCTGCCTAGAGATGATGTTCAGGTAGAGGGAAAGATAGCAAAATGATAATTAGATGAAGGATACACTTTGGGGGAACATCCTTATTTTAAAAACAAAACAAAAACTGCCATCGAATCAATGCCAATTGGTAGTGACCATATTAAAAGAGTAGGCTAGTTGAGTCAAGTTACTTAGTCCTGCTGTGCCAGAGTGGCTTTAAAGCACATAATTTAATTTCTTCACCATTCTAAAGGCAACAGGTTTAAATCAGAGTCTCGGCCATGTCCATTGTGTCTGTGGGCCTCTCTCCTCATTTTGGATATTGGCTGGCAATCCTTGGGGTTCCTTTGCTTGTGGGCAGGCCCTCACCTGGTACCTGGCATCCTCCTGTATGTGTTTCTGTAACTCTTCTGGTTTTTTTGGAAGACACTTCTCAAAAGCAATTAGGTTTAGGACCCACCTGCCTCTGATGTGACCTCACTAACATAGCAAAAGAAAGCTATCTCCTCTCTTGAAGTTGTTGAAGTGAAGAATGTTTTAGGTGTGTATTTCTGCCAAAATTTAAAAAAAAATTACATGGATAGCTAATGAGTACAAGGAAGTAGAATATGTCCTAAAATCTATTATCATAAAGATTGTACAACTCTTCTTGATATGGCTGAACTATTGAATTGTATGATATGTGGATGAGGTGCCAATAAAACTGTTTAGAAAATGATTCGTAAGGTGTTGCTAATCCTCAAGAAGGCTTGGGGGCCTCGTGGATAACACATCATGCTGTTATCCTCAGAGTCAGCAGTTCGAAACCACCAGAAAGACGGGGCATTTGACTACCATAACGCGTTACAGTCTCAGAAACTCACAGGGGAAGT
>NW_022111339.1:5841443-5844415 GCF_000313985.2 Echinops telfairi
GAATGATGTATTTCTAGCACCAGCAAAGAAATGCAGAGATTTCACTCAAGAGCTGGAAGCAGTTTCCCTTTCAGACTAAAACCTAAATTCTAAAGTGATCAGATGATTCGTAATTATTTCAAGAAGGAACGGCTCATGAAAATAACTGTCTGTGCATGTTAGTCAAGAGCTGCACGAGGTACCCCCATAGCCCAGGACATGAGCCCCACACAATGGCTGCACTATTTTGTGGCTACAGTTTGTGTATTGAAACACGGCAGGCAGCTGTTCCTGGGGCAGTTGAAATTAACTTAGGGAAAGAGATTTGCAATACAGTAACTGTTTTAAAAAGCCTTTGTGCCCAAGGAAATACTATATATGTGTACATAATCGAGCATCTGCTCTCAAAATGAATCTTAATAGACCTTTCAAAAACCTTGTTTGGCAGTTGGCTTTATGTTCTTGCAACATGAGTGAACTCTTGCACCCTGTACATGGCCATTTAAGGTCAACATGATTTTCCTCCCCCCACCCCACCTTTTTTTTTGTTTTGTTTAGATGTAAGTCATTGTTACAATAACTTTAATAGAGTGTGCTTTTCACTTGTTCCCAGTTTTTGGCTCTAAAATACTTGAAAGATGACGGTCATGCTGATCCAGCTCCCGGACCTGGAATTGGGCCACAGCCCCCAGGGTCGCGCCCTGCGCTCCCCTCCGCCTGCCTACCGTGGACTCCCACAAAGTGAGTCAGCTGCGGGCCTTCCTGAAAATGTATAAGCAGGACCCAAGCGTTCTGCACACCGAGGAGATGCGCTTCCTGAGGGAGTGGTTGGAGAGGGTGTGTGGTAAAATACCACCTGCTACTCATAAAGCAAAAGCAGAAGAAAATATCAAGGAAGAAAACACAGATCATATGAAGACAGAAGAAAACATAAAGGCAGATGAACCATCAAGTGAGGAAAGTGACCTAGAAATTGACAATGAAGGTGTGATTGAACCAGATACAGATGCCCCTCAAGAAATGGGAGATGAAGCTGTAGAGATAACTAAAGAGATGATGGATCGGGCAAATGACAAGAAAGTGGCTGCCATTGATGCCCTAACTGATGGTGAACTACAGAAAGCTATTGATCTATTCACTGAGGCCATCAAACTGAATCCTCGCCTGGCCATTCTTTATGCCAAGAGAGTCAGTGTCTTCATCAAATTACAGAAGCCAAATGCTGCCATCCAAGACTGTGACAGAGCCATTGAAATGAATCCCGATTCAGCTCAGCCTTACAAGTGGAGAGGGAAAGCACACAGATTTTTGGGCCATTGGGAAGACGCTGCACATGACCTTGCCCTTGTTTGTAAACTGGACTATGATGAAGACGCTAGTGGAATGGTGAAAAAAGTTCAGCTGAGGGCCCAGAAATTGCAGAACATCGGGGAAAGTATGAGGGAAAACATGAAGCGCGAGAGATCAAAGAAAGAATAGAATGAATTAAGAAAGCCCGTGAAGAACATGAACGTACCCAGAGATGGGAAGAAGCTAGCCAACAATCAGGAGCTCAACCTGGCTCCTTTCCAGGTGGCTTTCCTGGGGGGATGCCTGGTAATTTTCCTGGAGGAATGCCTGGAATGGGCGCGGGTATGGCTGGGATGGCAGGAATGCCTGGGTTCAATGAGATCCTTAGGGATCCAGAGGTTCTGGCTGCCCTGCAGGATCCAGAGGTTCTGGTGGCGTTCCAGGATGTGGCCAAGAACCCAGCAAATATGTCAAACTACCAGAGCAACCCTAAGATGATGAATATCATCAGTAACTTGTCAGCCAGATTTGGAGGTCATGTATAATGCTGTTTGACAAATAAAGCCCTTACTGAAAAGCAAGCTAGAGCATTTAATGGATGTCGCAATAATACAAACCAGTGTACCTCTGACCTTCTCATCAAGAAAGCTGGGGTGCTGCGAAGACCACCCTTACCCTGCAACTCCAGTGCTGCTGGACATTTTACAGTTGTTTTTCATTAGTGTATTCATTCAGATCATGTTTTCCTTTTAGGAAGTATAAATCTTAATAATACCTGAAGCACAAGGGTGCATTAATGCCTACATTTTTCATTACTAATCATTTTGGTTTTGTTTCTTTGAATTGGTTGGGTAAAAAGATAATGTATGGAATATTTATCACTAATGAGCAAAATTAAGGCTTACCAACAGAAACAAATACAGGTCATTTAAACGGGTGCAAATGAGATACATAAATGGCAACTTGAGGCATATCGATTTGTCCTTTTAAGTGCTTTATTTCTTCCGAAATCGGTTGATTTCAATGATAAAACTTGGGACCTCACCTGTATTGTGGAAGGACCTCTGTAGGGACTGGGGGTGGTTGGCAGGTTGGCAGTGGTCAGGCTACATTTTAAGTCAGATGAGCCCTTTTGCAGGTAACATGTACATCTGACACTGGTGAAGGGATGGTTTCTGTAATGCTGCCGTGAAGTTGGCTTGCTTACTCTGTTCTTATTCAATGTATAAAATAAAAGTTTCAGATTATTTCCACATAGGGGGAAAAATACTTAAAGGACATATTTCATTGACCTAACAAAGTAGTTTTCAAAAAAACAAAAAAACAGTTGGGTGTGTGGAGGGGTCCTGGGGTGGGATAATCATTGCTGCTTCACTCATGCAAAATCTCTCTCCACCATGAGGTCCTGCAGCAAAATTTCCCATTTGTGAGCCAGCCAGAGTGCAGCACAGCACTGACAGAACACACAACATTCCTGTAGTCTTTAAATGCTTCCTCCCCGCTACTACCGTGACATGAGTTCTACCTTAGAAATCCAGCTAGACCGGTACAGACACTGGTACAGATAAGAGTTCTCGACACACAGAATGCAGGACAGATTAAAGTCCCCAGGAACAGTAGTGGGAGTAGCGATATCATGAGGGTAGGAGGAAGATAATGGGGAGAAAAGGGGAACCAATTGCAATGATCGATGTATAACCAAC
>NW_022111339.1:5846447-5869911 GCF_000313985.2 Echinops telfairi
GCTGGCCTTTTACTCTACCAAGCGTGATGCCATCTGGTCTCTCTTGATGACATGTCCAAAGTACATGAAATGAAGTCCCACCATCCTTGTTTCTAAGGAGCATTCTGCTGCTCTTCTTCCAAGATGGATTGGTTTGTCCTTCTGGTACTTCCAAAGTTTAATAAGTGTGTATTTCATTGTTTTAATTTGTAACTCCCTAATGACTTCTGATGCTGAGCCTCTTGTCATGTGCTTATTTATCACCTGTCTGTTTTCTCTAGTGAAATTCAATTCACTATAAAAATGGAACAGAGCCACATAATAGGTCCTGAGATTATGGTTCTCCAATGTAGAAATAAAATTAGAGTGAGTGTTATTTGCATTTGTAAATGCATTTGTAATGAAGGGTTCTTTTAGAAGGACCAGAAATCATCCAGGTATCTGCAAGTCAGCAGCATCTTTTGTTACACTTTTTTATTTTCTTCTGCAGATGTAGATCAGAGCAGGTCGCCTCTGTTTAGAGAAATGAATGCCGCCGTCTATTGCTAACATTGCAATTTCTCAAGACTTCATTGGTAAATAAGTGGGGAAGAAAGCCTTGTCATGTGTTGCCCTGCGGGCTTCCCCAAAGGATGCTCTCAGGTTCCCAGGACAAGCATTGTCAATTCCGAGGCTCTTCCAGGCCCTTGTCCTCAGCCCTTCCCAGCCAAGACTGTCCATTTGGTAGATGTCCTTCTTTATCTCAGACACACCAGAGAGACAGAGAGACTAACAGTTGCCACTGAACCGATTCTAACTAATGGAGAATTCCACCCATGCTCTGTGTCAGAGTAGAGTTCTGCTCCATATGGTTTGAAGTGGCTGATATTTTTGGAAATTGATCACCAGGTCTTTCTTCTAAGGTGTCTCAGGGGACTAGAACTGCCAGCCTTTGGGTTAACAAACAAGCAAGTAAGCATGTGTACCACCAGCCAGGGACTCCTCTCTATCTCCAGATTGCCCTAGTTCATGGGGGAATACACAAAATCTGTCCTCTGTCCCTGCCCCCTTTGCCTCCTAGTTCCTGTTCTTCCTCAGGGAATGGAGGCTCAGTTGCCTGTGGAGAGAAGTTATGTGATCCATTATTTCTCATTCAGTCTGGACAGCCTGGAGAAATCCCTCTGCCTCCCATGAGTTCTTATGTTTGAAATGAGGGGCAATACCCTGACATTGTTAATCCCTGGGCACGGGGTAAGGATTACATTTCAGAGCAATTTAAGCACTAAACAGAAAATCAATATGTACTTATAAGCATCCCATTGGTACAGTGGGTACTCAGAATAAAAATGAATACAGGAAGGGGCTAGCTTCTAGAACCAGGATTTGTTGTTGTTGTTGGTGGTGGTGGTGGTGTTAGGTGCCGAGAAGTTAGCTCTGACTCATAGCAACTCTGTGGACAACAGAGCAAAACACTGCTGGGGCCTGAGCCATCTTCACAATCGTTCTTAAGTTTGAGCCCATTTTTGCAGCCATTGTGTCCATCTTGTCTAGGGCCTCACTCTTTTTCCCTGCCCCTCTATGTGACCAGGCATGATGTCATTCTCCAGAGACTTGCCTCTCCTCACAACATGTCCAGAGTATGTAAGACTCACTCTCCTTGGCTCTTTCTGGCCTTACTTCTTCCGAGTCCGATCTGCTTGTTCTTTTTGCAGTCCGTGATACTTTGAACATTCTTTGCTAGCTTTGTAATTCAAGCCCATCGATTCCTTTTTGGTCTTCCTTATTCAGTGTCCAACTTTCGCATGTAGAGGAAACTAAAAAAATATATACCATGGCTTGGGTAGGGCACACCTTAGTCCTGAAAGTAACATCCTTGCTTTTCAACACTTTAACGAGGTCTTATGCAGAAGATTTACCCAGTGCAACAGGTCATTTGATCACATGCCTGCTGTTTCTGTGAACATTGATTGTAGATCAAAGCCCAATTAAATCCTTGACAGCCTCGATCTTTTCTCTGTTTATCATGATGTTACTTACTGGTCCATTTGTGAGGATTTGGGCTTTCTTGACATCAAGACACGTTGTAATCCATGTAACAAGTTGTAAGCCATCCTCCAAACTGTAATCTTTTGTCTTCATCAACAAAGTCTTCAATTCCTCCTCACTCTCAGCAAGCAAGTTTATGTCATCTGCATGTGCAGGTTGTTCACAAGCCTTCACCCAATTCTGCTGCCACGTTCTTCTTCATATAATCATATAACTACTGCAAAACCCATGGACAGGGCTGCTCAGAGCTGAGGTGACAGTGCCAAAGTCCAAGACTGCTCAGGTTCTCATAGGATCAAGACGTGTTCCGGAGTCAGGATTAGGAATGCAGTTGGCTGCAGTGGCAGTAGAGCAGTAGAGTCAGGAGGGAAAATCTTAGCTGGTGAGGCAGGTTGGTTGTTGCATTCCCTTCCAATACTTCAGTCATACACAGCCCAGCCAGAGGCCCACTTGCGTTGAGGCAGCTGGGACCTACCGTGTTTTGACCATCGTTATTGTTAGTAGTTGTCAAGTCAGCTCTGATTCATAATGACTCCAGGTAAGCTCAAAAGTCTTGCTACTGGGGCTCACTGCACTGATACGGGCATGGGTTTGTTCCAAGCAAAGCCTGTTTAAACATCTCACAGTGATTGGTGGATGGCTATAGGCAAGTTCTCTCAGTAATATACTTGCTTTGGTCTCTTTAGGGTGCCTTCCAAGGAAGGGATGTTCTTTGTGTGCCAGGAGCAGGGATTGGGGGGACAGTTTTGAGGGGAGAGCTAATATCAAATCTTGGGCAGAACTCTAGTAGCCATCTTCCCAAACCATTGAAGCTTTGTAACAAGTTTACAGAAATGCTGCCCCCCACAAAATACCAGGATTTGGATGAATGGAGTATTTGCAGGAAGGTAGGAAAGACCTCAGAAACGAGTGAAGAGAGGGAAGACCGTCCACATTGACGAAGGTAGAGGCTGTGGCTGAAGCTCAGGAACTGCGCGAGAAGATTGCAGAGTTGCATTTGACGCAATAGCTCCCGCAGCTGATATCTCGCATGGTTCAACGTTTTTAATTTTAAGTGAAAATCTTGGTCTCAGCGAGGCTGTGGTTTGATGGGTGCCGATGTGTTGCTTAAAAAACTAGCTTAACAAGCTGCTCTTTCCAGTCATCTTTTAAGCGACATCAAAGCTGATAAAGTTGATCTTCTGGAGTGAACTCTAGCAAGGGTTAGTCTTAGAATTTCCAATAAAATCCAGAGTCAGGTTATGGTGAGCGTTTTTGTTTGTTTGTGGCAGAGGGGAGATTCCAGAGGCATAATCTTGATAGACTTTCTCCAAGGACACAGGATGCTCTCTGGAGGTGATTAGGAAGAAATTTGGGAAATTTAAAACTGTGGGGGAGTGCAGGACTGGAAGGTTGCGCCTATGAGTTTGTTCCCGTCATGATAATGAACCTTCTCATCATTGGAGGGTAGAAAGAGCAAAGCTGTCTTGTTGGATATTCAGCCTGGTCTTGCCCCTTCAGACTTTTTGTGTTGTTGTTGTTGCTCCTAAAACACACACCCTCTTAAAAGAAACACAATTTGGGTTCCTCAAGGATATCAAAAGGAGTCCTAGTGATGCAGTAGGTTTTGTGCTGGGCTGCTGACCACAACGTCAGCAGTTTGAAACCACCAGCCACTCCACCGGAGAAAGTTGTGGCTTTCTACTCTCATAATGAGTTAGTCTTGGAAACCCACAGGGGCAGTTCTACTCTATCCTACAGGGTCGCTGTGAGTCAGGACTGACTCAATGACAGGCAGTCTAGTATTGGTCTGGGAGGGATACCAAATCTGTCTATTTGACATGGTATCATATCAGAGTAGAGGACTTTGGGGGGAAGGAGTAGAGAGATGGAAACCCCACCTTCAGAAGTATGTGGACCTAGGTGGATGATATGTCAAGAATCAATGGCCTTACATTTTGATATTTGCGTTCAATAAAGGTTTCTTTGATTTTATAGCAATAGTCTCACCCCCATGCGCCAGAACAGAAAGATGGCTGTGCGCCTTCAGGATTGTTTGCTTGCATCCCCTGTGTGCCTGAGTGCCTTCCAAATGAGGGGCTCCTCTTCTAGCACTTTGCAGATGATGTTCTGTTTTGACCCATAGTTTGCATATCTGATTTTCAAAAGTAGATCACCAGCTTTCTTCCTCATCTTCCTTGCTCTGAAAGCACCACTGAACCTGTCCACCACGAGAGGCTCTACAGCTATTGGAAATACAAGTGACATCACTTCCAGCACCATGGCAATACATGAGCCTCCACAGTACCACAAACTGACCAATAGATTGTAGTTCACTTGATTAATGCCTGTTTAAAAAGGCATCAAAAGAGGAGCTGCTACCAAGGGCACAAATAGAATGTAAATGTTTACAAAATAATGGTGAAACATATGTACAAATATGCTTGATACAATTGATGTATGCATTGTTATAAGAGCTGTGGGAGCCCCTAATAAAATGATCTTAAAATAAATAAATATTTGTGTTTTTAAAAAAGGTCCACTGACTAAAAAATAAAAGAAAAAAGTTCACTGACTATAGCATAAAGAAATTCCCCCAAAGCTGGGTTTAGACTCAAGCAGGTGCATGCTTACATTATGTCTCTGCCATTAACCAGTGGTTTAATATTAGAGCCACCTTTCTCATTTTCTATTTTACATTCTCTCAAAGAGGGATTCCAATACAGTCTGTGTAATAGCATTACGATGATGAAGATTAATCTCAACCTCCAGCATGGAATGGAGTGGTGATTCCCCAATTGTATGCACTTTGGAATCATCTAGGGGGCTTCAAACAATCTAAATGTCTGTGTCCCACCTCAGATCCCCAGATGACGCTTGGGTTCAGACAAATGTAGGAAGTCCTGGAATAGTGTATTCAGTATTCAGTAGCTGTGAAATATACCATAACCCAAAGCCCATTGATTTCGATTCAATTCCAACTCACAGCAACCCAATATAGGGATTCCAAGGCTGTACATCTTTATAGGAGCAGACAGCCTCATCTTTCTCCCAAGGATGGCTGGTGAGTTTGAAATGCCAACCTTGAAGTTAGCAGTCCAACGCTGCCAACCCAACAATGCCAATGACACCCAGCAACACCCTTCCTAGGTATATACCCAAACGAACTGAAAGTAGGGACACAAACAGATATTCAACCCCATTCACAATAACCAAGAGGTGGAGACAATCCAAGTGTCCACCAGCAGATGAATGCACGCATATAAAATGTGATCTCTCTATACAGTAGGGTCTTACTTACCCATAAACAGAAGCACCGTTCTGATGCATACTACAATGTATGGGGACTAGAACACATTATTCTGCGTGAGACGAGGTAAACACAAAAGGACATGGTCTTTCATACATGTAGGAAAGACCCAGAGAGGGCAAATGCATAAAGACAAAACTTGTAGCTGTGGTTACCTGGGATGGGTGGAAGAAGGGTGGGGAGGCATTTTCTCAAGGGCTATTGAGTTTCTGTTTGGAGGATGTCAAAATGTGGAAACATACAGTGGTGATGGTGGTACCCCATGGTGAATGTGATAAATGTCACGGGGTGGTCTGTGTCAGAGAAGCCCTGGGTAGGATAATGGGTTATGCACTGGGCTGCTAACCTCAAGGTCAGCAGTTCAAAACCACCAGCCACTCCGTGTGAGGAAGATGAGGTCCTATTCGGTCACTGTGAATTGGAACTGACTAGAGAGCCATAAGAAGATTGTCGATGTAAAAAAAAAAATGGCTAAAGTAAGACATGCTCTGTATATATAGTTCACCCCGACAATTCTTTTAAATTTATATATATCTGAGAATAGGTGAGGAAAATCAGTGCCCGGCCCACACAGTCTAGGCCAGGCTATTTGACTCCTTTCCATTTCTCTCTGCTTTTAATTTTTATTTTTTAAAGGGCGCTTGGGTGAGGGCAGACTGAGCTTCCAGCAATGACTGAGTCCTGGCTTAGTGCCTCAGCTGGCACAAGAAACTAGTCTGTGAGGGAAAGGCCCACGGAAAGAGAAGAAGAGAAAGAGGCACAGATCTGGCATGCTGTGAGAGGCAGCCACGGAGATCCAGTTCAGGACTGTTGGATGATCAGTTGATTTTGAGCCCTTTGTACAGTAAAGCCCCTGAATGCTAATTGCCATGTAACCTTGGAAACCAGAGCTCCGCATTGTGTGCCCTCCAGGGCTGGTACAGGAATGAGCCTGGGCACACAAAGGCTTGGTCTGAGGCAGGGTTTCAACGAGGCCTGAGTGCTCTTACTTACTTTATTTATTTTTTTTTTTGGCTTTTATTTTCAACATTTGTTGCAGTAAATCCTTTGTTTAGTGTTCCTGGATCAGCCATCTGAATGTATCAAAGTTCCAAAAAGTTGAGTATGTGGTTGATGGGTTTCCATGCCTTTTCGTGGATTTTGGAATGCAGCTCTGAATTTTGAGAGCCAGGGAACCACTTGGATTTAAAATCGGCTCAACTCCCCTTTCCCCAGGACAGAGTGATAAAGCTGCAGTGTTTCTGGTGGGGGTGGCAGATGGTGACCTCTCCCCTGCCAATATGAGTTTGGGGGTGGGTTTTTTATTTTTCCAATAGTTTTATCAGCATATAATTCACATATCTTACAGGTCAGTCACATCAAGAAGAGCTGTATGTGTCACTATGAATTTTTAATAGGCTTACAAATAAAAGTAATACTGTGTGGTCCTTAGCATCCAGAGTAGAGGACGAGAAATATCATGTGATATGTCAATATGATATTTTCTTGATGACTGAAAGCAAATTCTTGAATTTCAACCCAGAATATAATAGAAAGCATTTAAGATCCTGAGGGAGTGAGGAGGTGCGGAGGGGTGGGGGGTCCTTTTTGAGAATGGTCAGTCATTTTCTTGATCCAAGACCCCTAATGGAGTCAGGCTGATCTGGCTCAGAAACAAAAAGACCAAAAAAAAGAGTGTCAATTATATCTGCAGCAGCCAAGCCCTGCAGGCTGTTGAGTCTTTTAAGCCAGGCACGTTGAATAAGAGAAGACTTTTTTTCTGTGCAGTGTAACTCTGCCCCTAACAGGGTTATACAAGTACTTTGAGAACAACCTGGAGGCTTTGTTTTTTCTCAACAGAAAACGACGACAGAGAGCAATGCACTGTCACTCAGTCCATTCTGACTCGCAGGCACCCTGCAAAAGCGTGCTGATGCTTGGCCCACCTTTATGGGAACACATAGCCCCCAAAACTCCCGGCTGAAGTTGGCTTGAAAACAAGGCTATGGCTGCTGGTTAACACTCAGTGGCTCCTGGACCCTGTGACCCAACATTTTATATTTGATGGGGACAGTATGTGGCATTTCTATATGCCTTTCTCTTAACACTTGCTGGGAATTTGTTCTATTTTCACTAGGATAAGGAA
Source organism: Echinops telfairi (assembly GCF_000313985.2). Taxonomy (NCBI): domain Eukaryota; kingdom Metazoa; phylum Chordata; class Mammalia; order Afrosoricida; family Tenrecidae; genus Echinops; species Echinops telfairi. The sequence goes on from NW_022111339.1 coordinate 5,853,866, forward strand.
CTAGCCTCTAGTTCCTTATCCTATGTGTGCAATCGTACTTCTGGGCTTAAAAGCAGAATGATGCCAAAGTCCATAGTGTATATGTGTCTTTGACCTCCTTGCTTCAAGCTCTGGGTGAAGGTGCTTTCAAATCATTAAAACAAATTCCTTTGTTTTCCTTTCTGCTTTTGCACTTTTTCAAGATGTTTGAAATACTTCACAAGAATTAATCTTCTTTAATGTTTTAAATCAATCTCTTTGTGCTATCACCATTTGCAGTCCCTTGAATTTACTAGAACTAAATATTGAAAACAAAGGCTGCCTTTTACAAGGGATTTCAAGGTCTTGTTCAGGAAGGACGGACTTGTGGGTGATCCACTAAGAATCAGTTGGTATTGGATAGGCCAGCAGGTGGGCTGTGGACCCTGGTCACCTCCCGGTTTGACAAGCATCCAGGTCACCTGTGGGCCTTGTTGGGAATCAGTGTGAGACACACCTACATATAAATTATATAAATTAAATTAATGTCTAGAGAAAGGATTTCAGACTCTTTCTCCAGCTAATCGGAAAAGATTCAAAACCATCTAATAACTGTGCCATGTATTTGAGTGTTTTCCCTCTTACCTGGTGGTAGCAATTATGAGTGTCCTCAAAGAGGCAATTCTCTAATCAAATGGACCACTTTTTTTCTTATGATCTGAACTTGGACGACGCAGGCCTTTGTTGACCTGGGGGTTGTCAAGGGATCTCCTGGGCAGGCAGAGTCCATGTGCAGAGTGGCATGGCTTGTCCCCATCCACGTTCCCAGGGCAGATTGTGCTTTCAGATCCAAGGCCTCTCAATCAGACCCTGATGCACGAGTGCAACCCTTGGCCACCCACTGGGGGGTCTCGAGCCCACACCATTGCTGTCAGTAAGCTAGCTGTAAGTGACACTGGCGAAGTCTCAGTGCTCCTAGAGAGCACCCATCTCAATGCGAACCATGCTTTCCATCTTCTCTCGTCCACAGGGTCCTGTTGCATCGACTGCATCAGCATTGGCAGCCCTCTCCCCAGGCCCTGGCCTTCCTCCACCTCCTCCTCCTCCACCTCCTCCAGGACCTCCTCTGCTTTTTGACAACAAAGACAGAAAAGAAGAGTCCTCTCCTTCACGCTCAGCTTTATTTGCTCAGCTTAACCAGGGAGAAGCAATTACAAATGGTGAGAAAGCAGGGGCAGGAGGCTGCCTCCCTTTCCTAGATCTCCCCCACACCCACACAGAGGGATACATCCTACTCTCCCCTCCTCAGCTGCCAGGAAAGCAGAAGCCTGCAGTATGCCCCCCTCTCTGGGCAGATGGGCAGACTCCGGGGACTGCTGCAGTGGAAGATAATTCCAGGGTTTCTGTCTTGGCCTGTACTGCATCACCACCTCAGCCCCACCTTCTACAAGGGTGGTATCAGAGACATCAAGTAAGACACCAATGTCAACAACAGCCCTCCTGTCCTCAGGCCACATCCAGGCCACATCCTCATGAGAGACCGTTAAACTGTAAATGATTGAGACATAAGTCTACCATTATTTATTTGTGTCCTCATGAAGGCAAAGATAGGTCAATGATCTAGATCCAAATATCAAACCTGTTGCTATCAAGTCGATTCAGATTCAGAGAGTCATTCACAGGGTGGCCAAGACTGTAAATTTCCATGGAAGCAGACTGCCCCATCTTTGTCCTGTAGAGCTGCTGGGGCTTCGAACCACCATCCTTTGGGTTAGCAACCAAGCACTTAACCACTGCACCACTGCTTTGTGGGTGTGGGTGCGCGCGCACACGCAAGAAGGGACTTCAAAAAGTTCCTGGAAAAAAATTATCCTTTCATTTCATTTGTCCAGACATTTTGTATATATTGTGGAATATTTAAGGAGTCCTTCCCTACTCCCAGAAAGAGTTAGTGTCTTTTGAACTATGGAATGGCATGATGTCTGCATTATCTCCTAATGGTTTGGGGAAAAAATAATAATGAAATAAATTTAAAATAATGATACTATTAAAACTGATTTTTTTTTAAAAATTACAGTCTCAGAAACCCACTGGGCAGTTCTACCTGCCCTATAGAGTTTTTTGGTTTGGTATTGTCACCATGGCTAAGACACGAACCAAAAGGTTTGAATCCACACGTTGACTCTTCAGAGCAAAGCATGGTGGTCTGATTCCATAAATTTTCCAACCAACAGAACCCTGGAGGTTGGTGGGGGGTCCTTCTCTGTTACACGGGGATGCTTTAAGTCAGAAGCAACTTGGCATTCAACACCAGCAACAAGGACATTGAAAAGGCGTCAGGTTCAGCGGCACATGCATTCTACCAAGCAGGATGACAACCTTGTTTTTGCTCTGGCCATGGAGTCAGCACGATGATGTCAGTGTCCCTGTGCTCTGGGCTAGGAGCAAAGGACCCAACATTTGCCTCTGCTTTTCAGCAGCTGTGGGGTCCCTTGTAGGCATGGCCTACAAAGTAAACAGCAGGAATGGTGACCTTGAGGTCCCCTGTGTTCTCTGGCACATTCTTACTGGGATGCCTTAATTGTGTAGGCTGTGTTTAAGCCCTGGTTGATCCGTGAGGTAAGAAGTGCACTCTGGGATGTTTTTGATGAAGTGGTTTGTGTTTTGTTTTGTTTTGTTTTGTTTGCAAAGTTCTTATCATCTCTAGTTCCCTGAAAAGAGGTTATCAAATTTTAAGCTGACCTCCAGGCTTCCATCAAGGAACTCTGGTGGCAGAGTGCTTGCACATTGGGCTGCTAACCACAAGGGCAGCAGTTCAATACCCCAAGCATTCCGCAGGAGAAAGATTCATCAGAAAGCCACAGGGGCTGTTCTAACCAGTCCTATAAGGTGGCTATGAGTCAGAATCAACTCAATAGCAGTGAGTGAGCACTTCTATCAACTCTACATTTATACAAGTTTCAGACTCTGCATCCTAACCTTGAGAAATCACCAGATTGTTAAGAAAATATTTCTACCAAACATTCTTGTGCCGTTTACACCCTGTCAGTCTCAGACCGTTCCCTCTGCACATGCTGTAAAGGATTCTGTCTATTTGTTACGTCTCTAGGACTCCGGCATGTCACAGATGATCAGATGACACATAAAAACCCCAGCCTGCGGGCTCAAGGTGGACAAGCTCGGTCTCCAGCCAAAATCCAGGCTCTGGCTCCCACAGCTCCCAAATCTGAGCCTTCCCAGAAGCACGCTCCTGTGTTGGAATTGGAGGGAAAGAAATGGAGGGTGGTGAGTGGTTCCCTGTAATCTCTCTTTGGAATGTCGTTTGACACACAGACCAACAGCAAAGCCACTTACTTAGGGATTCCAGAGGGAAGTGATGGAGGCAGAAGGCTGCCAGCTAGGATCGAAGACAGGACATTTCTGAATGTATCTGCATGCCATTCCCCAGACATCAGGAGAGACCACTTTGGGGGGGTGGGGGTGGGGGAGCAGAAGTCTGGGTGGCCTGGGCCCCATTCCATCAGTGCTTGTACATCTCATTGCATCTCACTGAGGGGAGACTTACATAAACTAGCCCTGAAGTAGTCACCCTCCAGTTTCAGGGCAAACCCTTTGACCAGGACAAAGGGACTTTGAATGCAGGGGCAAGGTGGCAACAGGACCAACCAGGGGCTTCCCTAAAGACTGAAGCCCAAGGGTGAGTTGTCATTGAGTCGGAGCATGTCCCACATGTGTCAGAGTACAGTTGTGCTCTACTGGATTTTCTGTGGCTGGTTTTTTGAAGTGCTTTGGGGGACCTAGAATGGCCAGCCTTTCAGTGAGCAGCTGGGTGTAGTGACTACACCACCCAGAGACTCCTGGTGACCCATAAAGGCATGGTGCTTAGCCAGCCTAGTTGTCTACCTCCTTCTGGACTGTGCCACAGAATCACTACCTCCAGACACAGCCTCCACCCCTCAAGCAAAAGCTCTCACATCCCCTCCTGTACCCACCCACTAGCCAAGGCAACCTGACAGCTGTGCATTTGAAAACTGGCACTGACCTCCTACCAACCAGTAATCTTATCTCTGTCTGTCAGTGCAACCAAGAGCCCTTGTTGGTGCAGTGGGTTAAATTTGGGGCTTCTAACTCCAAGGTTGGTGGTGTGAACCTACCAACAGCTTCTTGGGAGAAGGATGAAGTTGTCTGATCCTGCAAAAATGTAGTCTTTTTAATTCCAAGGGGTCATTTCTACTCTGTGCTATAGGGTCGCTATGAGTCGGAATCAACTCGATGGCAGTGGATACACATATGAAGATGGAAAAGCCTTTAAAGCAATAATCAATGCTGAGCTCTGTATTGCATGGCAATTTCCGAATGCAGTCTATCTCTATGCACTCATGCTAGGCATATGTTTCAATTTTAGGAATACCAAGAGGACAGGAATGACCTTGTGATTGAAGACATTGAACTGAAACAAGTGGCTTACATTTTCAAATGCAACAAATCTACTCTGCAGATGAAAGGAAAAATCAATTCCATTACAATTGGTAGGCAAGAACGATGGATCTGTGCTTGCTATATCATGAATAATCATTCTGCCATGTGTTTAATGAAGTTTGTTTGTTCATTTCTAGACAACTGTAAGAAGTTTGGCCTTGTATTTGACAATGTGGTGGGCATTGTGGAAGTGATCAACTCCAAGGACATTCAAATTCAGGTACGCAGCTCTTGCAACCACACTGTACAGCCTCCATCCTCTCTGTGAGGGGGTGCCCTTGCCCCTCAGATCTCCCTGGAAAACTACTTGTGCTTCAAGACACTGTTCTGTCCTTCCCTCCTCTGTGAACCCCTATCTGCCTTTTCAGGTTACCAGCACATGTGGAGGGCAATCCTGTGTGTGTCAAAGTTGAACTTTGCTCTGCAGGGTTTCCAGTCGTTGATTTTTTGGGAAGTAGACTGCTAGACCTTTCTTCTAAGGTGCCCTGGGTTGACTTAAACTTGCAACTTTTCAGTTAGGAGCTAAGTTTGTTACCTATTTGGATCACCCTTAATGGTAGCTTCTCCAACTTCTTAGAAAGCATCCCCTTTTGCACTGCAAGCACTAGTTTGCCCTTGCCATTTCAAATTGAGAAAAGGTGTCTAATATGTATGGCCTCGGGATCTTGCACACAGTAGGTGTCCAATAAATATTTGGTGAATGGGTGCTTGGAAAGAATTGCTGAATGAATCAAAGATGCAAAGTGGCTCTTTGAGTGTAGCAGCACTATCCTATAACCACAGCATCCTGCTCAGAGTGCTTTTTTTCCCAGGGAAAAAAGATTCTAGATCAGGAGGAGGAAGAGATTTGCTGAAGTGTCAATGGAATCATCAGAAATACAAACCAGGGTGTTTGTTGGGCTGCTGTGCCAAGCAGAAGACAAGCTATGTTGTTCATGGTTTGGGTTTGGCCAAATGAGATTTTGTAGGAAATGCAAAGTCAGCAGACGTCTTCACTTCAGCCAACTCCAATGTCTACCCAATGCTACTCATTGTTACCCTGGGCTCCCAGAGCTTCCTAAGAGAGTTGGTGAAAAGAATTGGTTTTCTGGCTCTTTCCCTTTGGCTTGCTAAATGATTCACCACTGCCACCTTTCATTATAATGTGTTCCTCTGTCCATGGTCCATCTCACCATCTGCCCATTAGGGTTGCTCCAACATGTGTCCCTTTCATGGAAATAGCCCTAACAGGGCAGCATGAGACCTGGCCACTGATCACCCCCCACCAGGTGCACTTAGGAAGTCCACGTCCTGTCTTACCTCACTTCCCTGTCATGGTACAACCATGGTACATGGTTGGCTGGTGTGTTTAAGGTCCTCTTCTGTCTAAATTATACGCACTCTTGCCACTTAGTCTCTATGGAAGCATTTGTTTCCTTCACATAAATACTCAATCCCAGGCCCTATCTTCACTCTATTATGACTGTTCTGTATAATATCCAAGTCTTCTTATCCATGTGTAATCATTTCTCCACCAAGCCCATTCTTTTGTAGAAGACCATTTAAAACAAATCAGCCAAAGAGTTCCCCCCAGACAGACACTATAGCATTGCCTTCACTTTGTAAATGGGGAAACTTGACCAGGCTGGGAATAACATTTTAGATTTTGAGCTATGATTTATTTCGCAAGGCTGTGCTCAGCACATCCATTTGCTAAATATTGACCAAACATCTCACCAAACATCTCTGCTACACGCTCTGTGTTAGGCTGGGTTTTTTTTTTTTTTTTAGAGGAACAAAACCAGAAACAATTACTGGATTTGTTCCTCTAAAAAAAAAAACCAAAAAACCAAAACCCAGCCTAACACTCATATATATGTACAAGAAAGAGTATTATATCAATCTGCCCAACTCAAGTCTCTACGGTTGGCTGGAAAAGGCCCCTCTAGCTGGCCAATAAAGAAAGAAGGTGAAGTGGAAAGCTTGGAGATCACAGCAGGTGATTCAGAGCCACATGGACCCAAGGTCAGCAGGAACGTGGCAGGGCACCGACAGCTTCCAGGTCATCAGGCCATATGGATCACCAGCACGTGAAACCAAACACAGGGTCCAGTCAAACAGGAAGGAAAAGAGGGGCAAGAGAGACACCAGTTCTCCACAGTGTCTCTTATAAAAAGACCACACCGCCTCAAGGAGACATTATCAGGCTATGACTGTATTGTTAAATTGGACTCCATCCATATCTTCTTACAGATGCTGTCAAGTTAGCACACAACCTGGCCACCACACCATCTGCTGTTGTCAGTGCGGGTGCACATGCCAGACAAAAACCCTGCCCTCAGGAAGCTTACATTCCAGCAACTCTCTCTCTCAGTCTAATCTTTCCGACAGCCACCTTCACCCACTAGTCAACACTGCTTCCTCCAGAGGATTATGCATGAACAGGTGAAGGAATTCATCATCAGAAGAAATTCATTTCCTCAAAAAACATATGTGTTCACAGAAATTAATAATGAGTTCTCAATTTATTAAGCAGTGACGTCACTAGAAGACATTGGGGGCCTAGTGAGACCACGCTGTAATACTGGGCAACAAAATGACATTCTATCAGAAAATTTTGTGCAATGTTTCAACAGATAATTTTTTTAAATAAAATATCTCTTTAGTTAGTTATCTGACAATGTTTCAAAGCTATGCATAAGATTTTTAGCAACTGCTTTCTCCAAAGTGGGCAGCCAAGTCCTTCTTCGTATGTAGTCTGTTCTTAGTCTGGAAGGTTCTCTGAAACCTGTTCTTTTGGGTGACCCTACTGGTGTTTGAAACACCAATGACACAGCTTCTAGCATCATAGCAACACACAAGTCACCACAGTACAACAGAGTGGCAGGCAAGTGATTTGAATTGCAGTGCTAGGGAAGAATATTCAAAGTACCTGTGATAGTTACATAATCGGATGTCAATTTGGGACTTGAGAGGATTAAGAGGGAAAGGGTGGAGTCTAATCTGTCAACCGGATCATAGCCAATGTGGGCATGGCCTTCTCCTGAGAACTCTGGGAACTCTGGTATTTCCTCCTTGGCGGTGGGAGACACACCTTTTCTATGCTTACTCTCTGAGAGATGGTCTACTGACAAGACATATGGCACTACGCCCTGGGAGCTGGAGAAGCCACATGGACCTACCCTGATGCAACCAGATTTCTGGAGCTGGAGAAGTCACGAAGAGACCCCTGCCAGCGCTGAAATGCTTATGACACCACTGGATCCACAAGACTTCCAGCCCACTGGCCTGTTATCCTCCTGCATTCCGCATCATTACATGTATTTTACAAATCTGAAGAGGACTTTATAAATTGGTATCAGACATATGGACTAATGTTGGACGTATGGACTTTATCTGGGTGGAGCTGGGAAGTTTTCTCAATATCCAATTGCTCTTGTATATAAACCTCTTTCTTATATACATATTGATGTCTCTGAATTCATTTCTCTAGTCTACCCAGACTAACACCGCACCAGAATGATAAGCCCATCTGTCTTGGAAGACGTCCAGTCAGGGTGCTCCGTAGAAACAAGGATAGTGAAACTTCATCTCACCTACTTTAGACATGTTGTCAGGAGAGCCCAGACCCTGGAAAAAGGAGGCATAATACTTGTCAAGGTGTAGGGGCAGTGAAAAAGAGTAAGTCACTTGAGGAGATGGGTCGACACAGTGGCTATAAGAATGAGCTCAAGCACAGGAATAATTGTGAGGATGGCGCAGGGCTGAGCAAAGTTTTGTTCTGTTGTGCATCCGGTTGCTGTGGATGGGAACTGACTCAATGGCACCTCACACCAATAACAACATAGTGCATTATAACAGCAAAAGAATGCTTATAAGCTCATCTTTTGCGTATCAATAACAAGGTTAAAACTCTGTGCTAGTTTACTTTTTGAACCTTCTCCTGCACTCCTAAGTAGCCCTGGTGGGGTTTTGAGTTGGCCTAGTAACCACAAGGTCAGCAGTTCACAACCACCAGCCACTCCACAGAAGAAAGATGAGACTTTCTACCCACCTAAAGAGTTGCAGTTTGGGACCTCTGGCTTGGAGCTAGTTTGTGGCAAGATGGCCAAATAGGCCAAGAAGGTAGGGGCCATGGGTCAAGGTGAAGGAAATTGAAATCAGCCCATATGCCAAGTCCAGTTGCTACTTCTGCGGCAAAACCAAAATGAAGAGCAGAGCTGTGGGGACCGGGCACTGTGGTTCCTGTATGAGAACAGTAGGTGCTGGTGCCTGGACCTGGGAGACCACCCCAGCTCTCATGGTAAAGTCTGCCAGCCGAAGACTGAAGGAACTGAAAGACCACCCACTGAAGCTCCACTGTTCAAAACATCTCTTGCCTGTAATACATGGGCATTTTTAATGTTGTTGTTGTTGTCTTTTAAGTTACAGTCTTGGAAACCCACAGGGGCAGTTCTACCTTTTCCTTAAGGGCCACTATGAGCCAGAATCAATCAACCAGATGACTGTTAATTTGAGTTTGTTCTTGGAATGCACTCCTGTGAAAGCTATCATTATGACCCGGTTGCAATGGTGCTTTGAATCACGTGGCTACCAGCCCAAACTGTTGTTTTCGTTGCTGCTAGTGTTTTTATAGTCACTTATTTTGTCCAGTTTTCTGGAGTCTCGGTTACAATATGGTGGTCATTAGTACTTGTAATCTTATAAAAAAGCAAGAGCCTTTTTGAGACTAAGGTGGTAACAAAAAGAAAAGGAGAAAATCAGAAAAGACTTCCACCCAATTATCTATATAATATTGCAAGTAACAAGAAAATTTAATGTATAAAGATTTTACAAAACAATTTTATTAATATTCCTATGATCCATGAAACACTGTATTTAAGTGGCTTATATAATCATCATATATTAGTCTGTGATTAAAATTAATAAGAAACTTTTTTTCTGGTTACTGTTTGGTTTGTTTTTATTTGTTTGCTTTTTCATTAAAAGATAATTTTATTGGGGGCTCTTCTAGCTCTTATAACAATCCATACAGCAAATCCAATATGTATCAAGCATATTTGTACAGATGTTGCCATCATTGCTTTCTAAACATTTGCTTTTTTTTGAGCTCTTGGTATCAGCTCCTCTTCTTTTTTCCTCCCTCCCCACCCCAACCCTTGTGACCCCTTGATAAATTATAAATTTTTATTATTTTCGTATCTTACATTTCAAAGGATTCTCAAGTGTACAAAGGAACCCTGTTGGCATACTGGTTATGTGTCGGGCTGGTAACCCGACAGCAGTTGGAAACCACCAAACCGCCCCTTGGGAAAAAGATGGGGCTTTCTGCTCTCATAAAGAGTGACAGTCTCAGAAACTCACAGGGGTAGTTCTATCCTGTCCTATAGGGTTGCTATGAACTGGCTGTGTTAGTCTCGGTACATTAGAGAAACAAATTCACAGAAACTCATATGCATAAGAGAGAGTTTTATATAAAGGTTAAGTGGACATTAAGAAAACATCCCAATCCAGTGCTGCCCAAGCCCACAAGTCCAACATTAACCCATATATCCAACACCAATCCACAAAGTCTTCCTCCATCTGACAAAACACATGCAATGATGCCAACTGCAGGAGGAAAGCCAAGTCAGTGAAGGTGTAAACATCTCAGCGCTGGCAGGGGCTCCACATGGCTGCTCCAGCACCCAGGGCTGCATTGGGGTAGGTCCATGTGGTTTCTTCTCAGGGATGTCTTGCAGGAAGTGAGCCTTGGCAGTTAAAGCAGAGAACTGGCTAAGGCAGCTTCACCCTGGTCCAACCATCAGAAAGCAAGAGACCCAAGAACCAGAAAGGTGAGGCTCACTGAGCCATTTATCCCTCCGTTCTTCGATTAACCCCACATGTGTTTATTGGCCAGGTTGGCACAATTAACTATCTCATTGGCATTGACTCAATGGTAGTGAGTTTGGTTTGGGGTTTTTCTAACGTACCACACATTACCACAACATGTGACACCAACCCTAGAGATATCGCTGTTCTGAAATGCTATATTGGATAGTAGGACTTTTTATGTCAAGAGCAATCTTTCTTCTCCTTCACAGAACATCGTTATAGAAAATAGAAACACCATGAAGTCACCTTCCATGCAAGAGATGAAAGTGCATGGTGCCAGGCTTTTCTCATCATAGTATGCTACAGTTCAAATGTGTCTTGCTAATGATTTCACCCACGCCCCCTTTTATTTTTAAGAGTTTAATTCAAGGTCCCTTACTTATATTCTTAGAGAAGTGGGACTGAGTCTCATTGAGGAAACAATCCATCAGAAGGTAACAAAATTTTAATCTTATTATATCCCATTAAAAAAAATAGAACATCCAGATGAACTAACTATTAAGACATAAACCATTAAAAAAGTCCTAGATGAAAGTAGTTCTAAATATTCATTAGCTCTCTGGATGGTGAAAAAAAAGTGGAAGCTTAAAAGTAAAGGAACTTACTTCTTAAAGATGATGATGGTGTTAGGGGTCCCTGAGCTGGTTTCAGGTCCTAGCAAGCCTATGGACAACAGAGTGACACAAGGCCCGTCCTGTGCCGTCCTCACCATTGTCCTTTTAAAAGACAGATTTTTACATTTCAAAATTATATGGACATAAAAAGATTATAAATTATCAAGGGTTCATGAGGAAGGGGGTTTGGATGAGCTGATACCAAGGGCTCAGGTAGAAGGAAAATGTTTTAAATGTGCTTGACACAATGGGTGTATGCATGGATTGTGATAAGAGCTATAAGATCCCCCAGTAAAATAATTTTTAAAATTATATGGAATGAGGTACTATTTGGCCATCAAAGGAACAATTTAATGATGCCCATGTTTTCTTGTTAGGAAGAAAGAAATGTAGAGCACGGTTTTATATTTTATATATACACATATATTTACATATATGAATAGAAATGGATACATAGATAATTATCTATACCTGATAACCCTAGAAAAATATCAGAAAAGAAATAGCCTATTCTGTAACCAGATTACCTGTCAGAAACTCATAGCAATAGTCATACTTCATTGTAAAATGTTTGAAGAGTTCTCATTAAAGTCAGTTAAAAGACAAACATATCTCCCATCTAATAATGCATTAGAGACTATAACTATATAATAAGACAGAAAAAAATCAGAAAATAAACAGTTGAAAAGGAAAGAAACAAAAAATGTCCTTATTTGCCGAGAAAATGAAGATTTTATTTTAAAATGAAAAAGAGAGATCTTGACATAAATTAAAAACTGAAGACAGATTCAATCAGCTGCTTGGATAGGGTATCAACATACAAAAATCAACAGCATATTTTATACCACAAGTAAATATCAGAAAATGTCATCAAAATAACATTAAGATCAAATTTAAATGTTGTAACTTATTTAGGAAAAACCTACACAAAAGATATTCGTAAGAACAAAAAAAAATAGATGTAAACAACTGGACAGGAGAGCATCAATATGAATTATATCCATTTATTTATTCGTGTATTTAATAAAATTTGGTTCAAAATGTCAACAGGGTTTTTCCCCAAAATGGTCTTAACCCGATAATGCCTAAAGTTTTAATTTCAGAAAAAAAATTTTTGTTTTTATTCTTTACTTTCATAGTTATCAATATATATAACAACCAAAATATATTAAAAATATGTAAAATTTTCAATGTTTTTTAAATGTAACCAAATTGTCACATTCATCCATATAAGAATACTAGCTCCCAAGTTGAGTTCTGCTAACACCGGTTCAATTTTTTCTGAATATATGAAAAAATCCTACATGATGCCTTTGTCATCACAAAGAACAAACCATTTGCATCCCCACTTGTGCAGTTTGCTGAGTATATATTGTTTTACGCTTGATCTACTTTTGAATGGAACTATCTGTTCATCCACGCATAACATTTGGGGCATTGGTATTTCCCGAAACTTTTTTTGTAAATGGTCTGTCAAAGGCCGTATCTTGAATAATGTATCTGTTTTCTCATTAGGTAAGGGACTTTGTGAATTATCATTGAAGTGAATCTTGGACTTTATAACTTCCCATCTATCTCTACATATCACTTCTGATACAAAAGGGCAGTTTAGTTTGCTCTTCCAATATAAACGTGAATTTGAGAGCTTCACCATCGACATAGCAAGCAGTGGACCCCAAAATTGCTCTAGTTCCTGGCTACTCAGTGCAAGAGGTTTATTGGGATTTTGCTGGATTGCATAAAGATTTGATTGGTCGACAATATGAGTAATGATATCCTTCAAGAAAAAATGTCTAAGCTATTCAACAGGACATTTTACTAGCCCAGAAGAATCTATTTTTCCTAACCATTCAGGCATAGGTCTAGCTGTACCGTCTCCAGAAATGTTCCACCAAAGAGGAATTCTTCAGTTTCTTGATGTAGATGACTTTGAACTCGTAGTTATTGGAATTGATTCTTCAACTTCAGCAACTGAAGTTTCTAACTCATCTTCACTAGTATTATCATTAGCAACTACGAGGTCTTCTAATTCATCCAAATCAGAATAATAGGGCATATATTCATTCCCTATCATGGGAAAAATAAAAATTGTTATTAAAATTGTTTGAATAACAATATAACTAAAATTTTATATTGTAAAATAAAAAATGTTAAATATAATACACATTTTATTTACCAATTTCATCCATATTAGCATCTGGTTCCTTCTCTGAGTCTGTACCGCTTCCATCTAGGCCATAAATTCTGTTTTCCATTAAACAAATCACAATCCATGCTGTGGTGATTTTTGTCCCCGTCCATTCAAAAGACGAACATAACAAATTCGTTACGTTTTGAGAAAGCGGAAATATATAATAAATATCATGTTTTTATGAGTATTACACCTCTGACAAAAAAACCCTACAGGTTTATGAACATATACAAAAAATATCAACACTAAAACTTCACTAGATTGAAAATTATTGTAAAATGTGCTGAACGCCAACGACCGCGCAACCTCAAACACACAATCGGTCGAAACCTGTGCCACGATTCAAGCATTTTGCCGCTGAAATGTGTGACTAGCGATATGCATTTGTACTAGTGCGACAATTTCATCGACATCTTCGTCGGCTCCGAAAGCTTTATAATTTCGGTACCAGATACGTTTTAATTAAATGTTATGAAAACATCGTGCTCGGTGTTATAGGGTTAAATTTTATTTGGCAGGTAAATGGACAAAAATTGGTAAAACCATTTCAAAAAAGAGGAGCAAGAAGGAAGGACTATCTGGCCAAATTTTAAGTCAAATTTTTTAACTGGGGAAGAATACAAAAATAGACTAATGAGCCAGAATATAAAGCCCTAGCATAGAAACATATTGATATGTAACTATTACAGTTGATTAACCATGGGTCCTGGGCAGGGGGGAGGGGAGCATGTTGAATTCCTATCTGACACCATACATAAACCCCAAGATGTGAAAATAAATACTTTTTCAACTTAGAGGTGGAAACATAAAAGAATATCTCTCCATTTTTGAAAATAGAACAAATTACTGAGGCTTATGAAACAGGATCTACAAAGAAGAGGACAAATGCAGCTGACTACAGTAAAGTTACAAGCACAAATGATAACAAAGGCTTTAGAGACAGATAAAGATGAGCCATGGGTCTAAGAAATTACTGCAGCAAATAATCAAAATGGATTAGTGTACAGAATGTATAAAGAATGTAACACAAAACAACATAAAAGAAAGACTAAAACACAATAGAAAAACTAGCAAACAATATTAAGGCAATTCACAGAAATGGAAATGATTTATTGATGATTATAAGAAATTTTGTATACCTTACCGATTAGTAGCAGAAGTAAACATTAAAACCGCAGTTAGCTATCACCTTTCACAATCTCAGTTTACATATGGGCTACCCTCACTTTACAAGTAGCCATGTTTTCTGAAATGCATGCATGTCACAACAGTGCTCTTAAAAAGACTCAGAAAGCTAATTAGCAGTGGCCGAGAGATGAGAATGAGAATTTACAGTAGATGGGCATTAGCGATGTCTAACTATCACTGAATTATACACTGAAAATGGAGGAAGGATCTCCTTGTTTGAACATTTTATTTCAGGAATGATGTCAAAACATAAAGGGTGAAGGTGAAAAAGGATATGGACAGAGCTCATCGGGTTTTGACCCAGTAATTCTGCTTCTAGAAATCTATCCTAGGAAAAACAGTTCAATTTATGAGAGAGAAGAGAGACTAAGTATTCCAGAATTTGTTTGTTTTTACTTTCTTATGGAAAATTAAATTCACAAAAACCAAAGTTGAGACAGAATCAGTTCAAGTTCCAGGCACACTGACCTGCACAAGACCATACTCATCGCCTCCCACTCAGCGGAGAAGTTGCTCCTTAGCCCAATTCCCCAGAGAAGAACTGTTCTCCATTCCCCGAAATATTCACAGACTGTTGTTATCGCGAGCCATGGAGTGGATTCCAACTCATAACAATGCTGTAGGAGCTGCCCCACAGGCTTTTCTTTGTTATAATATTGATTGTTAGGTCTTTTCATCTGGTAGAGCCACTGGTGAGTTCTTAGCAGCTCAGAGCTTAAACATTGTATCATCCAGCTCATGTTCACAGACTAGCAGAGATGCAAGATACATGTATAGGAAGGTGGAGGGAGAAAGGGGAGAAGGGGGAACCAATCCCAATGATCTAAATATAATACCGTCCTTGCCCCCACCCCGAAAGGGATGGACAACAGAAAAGTGGGTGAAGGGAGACAGCGGATAGTGTAAGATCTGAAAATAATAATCACTTATCATATATCAAGGGGCCCCGAAGGTAAGAGGGTGGGAGAGGGGGCAAAAAGAGGAGCTGATACCAAGGGCTCAAGTGGAAAGAAAATATTTTGAAAATAATGATGGCAACATATGTATAAATATGCTTGATACAATTGATTTATGGATTGCATACGAGCCCCCAATAAAATGATTTATTTAAAAAAAATGAAAACGAACAAATCTAAAAGCAAAACAAAAAAAAAAAAAGACAATAAATGTTATCCTTGAATTATAAAGCAAAAAAGATACATGTATTTATGTAATCCACACTAGTGCAGTATCTGGGCTCCATGCCTGGCCAGTGGCCCTCATGAGCTTCCACCACCTGTCAATCACTGGAGGTCCCTGGGTTGCTGTGGTACTGTGAAAGTTTCATTGGAGCTTCCAGACTAAGGTGGAGCAGGAAGGTAGTCCTGATGAGCTATTTCCAAAATCTAGCCAGTGGAAGGCCAATTGATCACCAGAGTCAGATCTGCCATCTAGCATGTTCAGAACACAAGATGGGGCAGCATTTCCTTCACTTGTGCCTGGAGTCACCAAGAGCCAGGGACAGGGTGGGTGGCAGCCAGCAACACCAATATTTCACTATTGACCAAAATGCAGTCAAACTTACATGAGATGAGGCTTTCTACTCCCATAAGGAGTTACAGCCTTGGAAACCCACAGGGGCAGTTCTACCCTGTCCTGTTGAATCCCTATATGTTGGAATGGACTCGATGGCAGTGAGTTTTCATTAATGACCTTTTCAAGTACACAGGGCATTTCATTTCATGTGAATGTATACAGTGAACCCTCGTTTATCGCGGTTAATC
>NW_022111339.1:5871967-5896034 GCF_000313985.2 Echinops telfairi
TTAGGAGCCATCATAGGGCTTAGATAAAATTTCTTAAAAATCGCAAACAATTACAGTACACTGTACAAAAGCAAAAATGCATCTGATATATAGTTCCGATACATATCAATGCAGACAGAAGCATGTACAGTATGAGCAAATCAGTGGCAGTAATTACAGAACATGCGCTGTTACGCAAAAACTGCGATAGAGTGAAGCCTCGGAAGTCGAAGCGCGAAGTGGCGAGGGTTCACTGTACACATAAGTAAAACATATTGGCCCAAGTTGCTGGCCTCAACATGCCCCACTTCTGTCTCACAGATGCATTAATTTAGGCCCACTGGCAAAGTAATTATGCCTTTCTCTTTACTCATCCGCTATCATAAATATAGCTCTGGCCAGTATGTAAATGCTCTTCATCCTCATAAAATAAGCAAATCTAGACATCACCAAAATATGATGGATGACCCTTTCATGATTTATTATGATTAGGCTTTAATCTGTGGCAGAACCCTGGCCTTTACCTGGCCTTAAACAACCTCTGCCTTGTTGTACACTGGGGCGCCATTCCAAGTCCACATCCAGTTTCTAAGGTGAGAGGACAAAACCTGGGTCAACCTGGCTAGACTCCCCTCAAGGAATGCTTTCCATCACCTGCGCTATCAACGGGCCCTGCCCCTTGGGTTTGCAACCAGTCTTTTCTTCAGCATGAAAGAGGAGCTGTCTGTCTCACACCAATTACCATTACAAGGAGGCAAAGTCTTTGCTAGGAGAAGGTCTTTGGGGAAATAGGCTGCTCCTATGGAGACTGTGGTGGGAGCCAGCTACCTGAAAATGGATTGTTGGAATAGAAATGTAAAATGGACCAACATTTTTGTAACACTTAGATATTTGTAAACAGTGCAAAGAATACTGTCCACCTTCCCTGTATGAAGAGCTGCCTGAACGAAGTGCACAGTGTGGACTTCTGAAATTAATACATTTTGAAATACTTAGACACGTTATTGCATTTATGCTTCACATTCAACCCCTGGAATTCTTAGCCAGCAGGGGATCTGGGTTAAAAGAATGACGCCGGCTCTTATTTATTTATTTATTTTTTACATTCCTCAGGAACAATCAACTTGATTACAGAATAATGTAGGTACCCCTTTAGTGACAAGATTTAGTACCCATTGCAAGCCAAGTTCCTTAGAGACATGTCCAAACTAAAATCTGAAGCAAATAAAAAGCTGAAGCGACTTGTTCCTTTTATCTGGAAATCAAATATATGTTTGAAACATAACAGCACCGTGAGGCTTTTTCTGAACAGTTGGCTGCTGTTTGCCCCTTCATCCCTCTATTTTGTTTCAGGGAAGAAACTCTGGGATTTGAAAGTCCGCTTGTGCGGTCCTCAGATGACATGTACTCAGTTCAGCCTGGAAAAGTTGCCACTGCCACTAACCAGCCTGCCCGCCCGCCACCGCCTCCAGCCCTGTGCTCAACCCACTGATACCTAACATTTGGTGGCGCCCAAACGAAAGCCCCCACTAAAGGGATCAATGGGTTTTACTTCTTGGTGGCCTCGCTACGGGAGAAAGAAGAGGCTTTCTACTCCCTTAAAGGGATACAGTCTCAGAAATTCACAGGGGCAACTCTTCCCTGTCCTATTACAGTCGCTATAAGTTGGCATCAACTCAACGTGATTTCTATTGTTTTTAAAAAATTTTTAATCGTTTTATTAGGGGCTCATTCAACTCTTATCACAATCCATACATACATCAGTTGTGGAAAGCACATTTGTACATTCCTTGCCTTCATCATCCTCAAAACATTTGCTCTCCACCCAAGCCCCTGGCATCACCTCCTTATTTTTACCCCTCCCTCCCCGCTCCCCACTCCCGAATGAACCCTTGATAATTTGTAAATTATTATTTTGTCATACCTTGCCCTGTCCGACGTCTCCCTTCACCCACTTTTCTGTTGTCCATCCCCCAGGGAGGAGGTTACATGTAGATCCTTGTAATCAGTCATGATTTCTATTAACAACCAGTTTCCACCCAGTGGATTCGGACTCATGGTGATCCCTGGGGGCATGGGAGTGGCCCCCCTGTGAGCCAGCGGTTTCAGTGTCTGCTGGTCAGATGAGCACAACCATGGAATAGCCAGTACACCGGGAAGCACGAAGATGGAGCAGAGCGAACCAGTCCAAGTGGCAACTGGCAACCGTTCCGAAGGGTGCCTGCTACTTGGTATCGGTCTCAGTTTGTTCGTCTGTTTTTTCTTCTCATCTTCAGGTCATGGGGAAAGTGCCAACCATTTCCATTAACAAGACCGAAGGGTGCCACATATACCTCAGTGAAGACGCCCTGGACTGTGAGATTGTGAGTGCCACGTCCTCAGAAATGAACATCCTGATCCCTCAGGACGGGGACTACGTGAGTATGTTGGGGAAGGTGACCACGAATTGTGCTGCAGCCTCCTTTAGTCAGATGAATCAACTCCCAAGCTCCGAGCTCTGTGGATACAATGGCTCACAGGCAGGGCAGGAATTCTTAGAACTGCCTTTCAATCCCTCTTCTGTTGGCTGCTTGATGGATTCCGCTGAGTCCTGGATCTGCGACGCACAAAGCCATTTCCTAATAAATCCCTTAAGAGGCTAGCTTTTATCGACAAGAAGGAATCCATGCGTCTGCATTCATGGTATTTAGGACTCAATAGTTCCCTTTACTGTGCTGCTTGCCCTAGTGGCATAGTGGTTAGGCGTTAGACCCGCAAGGTCAACAGTTCGAAACCCCCAGCCACTCTGCTGGAGAAAGACAGGGCGTTCTACTCCCATGAGGAGTTGCAGTCTTGGCAACCCACAGGGTTGCGCTGTGAGTCAGAATTGACTCAATGGCAGTGAGGTTGGTGTCAGTTTGGGGTGCGACTTGCAGGGTTGCCCTAGTGGTGCAGTGATTAAGCATTCTACTGCTAACTGAAAAGTTAGGGCCCTCCAGTCCCTCTGAGAGACAAAGACCTGGTGATCAGATTCCATAGGGCTTACAGCCTTGGAAGCCAGTGGGTTTCCGTTGTGTTGGAGTTGACCCAATAGCATTTGGAGGCCCACCTGTCTTCATAAGGAAGCCTCCGTTGTTGAAATCGTTTTGTTCTTCTTCCAGAGAGAATTTCCAGTTCCTGAACAGTTCAAGACAGCGTGGGATGGATCCAAGTTGGTCACGGAACCTGCAGAAATTATGGGCTAACCTCCAGAGAGACAGATTCCCCCAATGCCCCGAACCTCTCATGTTCAAAAATAAAAACAAGCAGCATTAAAGACTCAGGCATTGCAGTGGCCCCTAGTGCCCTGTGCTGTGGACAGCAGTTTCTGGCACGCTGCTGTGGGCATTCTGGAGCATTGAATGTCTGTCTCTTCATGATTTGTTTTTGTGTGTGATTTCAGTTCCATATGACTGATGAGCATTGCAGGTTTAAAGGGGAAAAATAATTTGCGCTCATATCACTAACTCAATCATTGATAGATAAAAATACTGCATGACTCACTGTAATGCTTACATTTCATTCCTAGTTGAAAAATGAAATATCTTGGAGGCTGAGATGTACATGTTTACCTTTTAGCTTCCTTCAATCTGGAGTACCCATGTGCCCTGACAAATGTACAACTTTGTTCTTTCTGACCAGAGCCTCCCCCTTATCAGCATGAATGTTTGGTCAGTGGGGATACACATTTCAGCCCACCATGACAAAAGTAGGGAGAAAAATAAGAAAAGCCCACCTAAAAGGCCAAATCGATTTGCTGAGCCTTGGGAGACAATATTCCTTATAATTACCTCAAACCAAAAGTCAGTGTTGATCCTCCATCTGACTTTGTTTCCTTGGCTGCCAGCTCACTTGAAAAACTGTTATGCATAAAGATTTTTATGCCAAAATGTTGATAAGGCAAGACCTCACACTTAGGTTCAAGCTCAAGTTTTGTTTTTGAACTTTGAGCTTGTCAATGCTGTCTTTCAAGGTTGCACTTGCCAGGTTCACTAGCCAGTCTTAGAAAGGGAATATGAAAAAGACACAGAGGCATCACGTCTTCTAAAACCTACGGGGTTGTTTGTTGGGTTGGCTTGCTAGTCCTACTTTGTAATCTAGTACGCGCTTTTCAGCACAAGAGTTCATTATGAGACTCACTTGTGTCTTTGTAGCCCAAAACAGTGCTGAAAACTCTGCAACTTCTGGGATCCCATGTAATGAATTCTAGTATCATGCTTGCAACCCCAATCCCATCAAGTATATTGTGCCTATGACAGCCTTTGGAAGATACCACTTCTGGTTTTTTTTAAATATCTTCTATATCCACACAGCATTCAAATTACTCCTGCTCCTGCTCCAGGGTTTTGCTATCAAAAGTTTTGTCTGTGTGAATAATGTGGCTTTAGTAAAGAGCATTTTTTTCAACTTTCAACTTATTCCGAAATAATTGTTTCAATACCATGATTAATTCTGGGTGATTGCATTAATCCCCACCACCCCCGCTCCCACTGGAACCTTCCCTTTGCTGCTATAAACTTACATCAGATATAAGGCAAACAGCTGCACCCTTCTGGCTGAATTAAAGAAGTCATGCAGCATTCGATTCTCTTCTAGATGTCTCAGGCTAGAGGCATACATCAGATAAAAGCTATTTACAGTTGGAGTGAGTATCCATCAGAGCACTGTAGCATGCAGTTTTAAAACCACCCTGCTAGACCTTGGTGAATGTGAATATCCCAGCCAACAAATGTATCGTGAGTTATGTTGAAGGACAAAAATCTTAAGTGGAAATTAAAAAAAAAAAAACTACATAGAGAATATATTCATTATAAAGCAATAATTTCCTAATTCTTAGGATCTGTCACTGGCTTAGAATTTGGCATCAGCTTGGCAAAATGCTTCACCACTGACACAGATCTTCCCTTGACTTTCAGACGAAGAGGGGAGTTTTCAAACCATTCATGGAATAATTATATTAATACCTTACTTCCACTTTCCATGAACTTATTGAAGCTTCCTTGTGTTTGACCAACGCGGTTTGCCTTAAGCCATTTACTCTCTTTAAAATCGGTTGGTTTCATTGGGGAGTTGGGAGAGGGGGAGCTTGGCAATGTTTAGGAAATAATACAGTTATCAACAGTACTGTTGTTGTCGTTGTTAGGTGCTATCAAGTCAATTCTGACCCATAACAACCGTATGTACCACAGAATGAAACACTGGACCTGCGCCACCCTCCCAGGTGTTTCCATGGGTGAGCCCATCATTGCAGCCACTGTGTCAATTCATCTCCTCGGGGGCCTTCCCCTTTCTCACCGCCCCCCCACTTGACCAAACACGAAGTCCTTCTCCAGGGACTGCTCTCTCCTGACATGTCCAAAGTATATAAGATGCGATCTCCCCATCCTTGCCTCTCAGGAGCATTCTGGCTGGCTGTACTTGCTCAAGACAGATCCGTTTGTTCTTTTGTCAGGCCAAGGTACCTTCAACATTCTTCTCCAGTGCCATCATGCAAATGCATTGATTCTCTTCTGTCTGCCTTACTCAATGGCCACTTTCATTTGCATATGAGGTGACTGAAAATACCATGACTTTTTTCAGGCACCTCTTAGTCCTCAAAGTAACATCCCTGATTTTCAACATTCTAAAGAGTTCGTATGCCACAGATTTACCAGGGCAGCGTGTCGTTTGCAAGAATGTGACATCCACAATATGTCCCCCCCCCCCCATACATTGCTGAGCCCCATTGTGACCATTACTGTGACCTAGCACATATCATCAAAGAACAAGGGCACTCAGACTCGGCAGAACTGCAAGTCAGGTACAATCCTAGAGGGTCAAAACTAAACACCTGACAACCCCAATGCCAAGTCTCCTACAGCTCTTCACTTGATGGTATTCCAGTGTAAAAATGATCAAAGTCAAAAACCACCAACAACAAAATATTATCAAAGTCATCCCAAAGAGTGAATTCTTCACGGTCTTCAATAGCTTTCCTGTGCATCGGTGTGGTAATTGGCTGCCTTGTGGTGATCCATGTGATCAAGGTAGGATCACTCCATAAGGTTTCTAAGTCTGTCCCCTTCTGAAAGCAGATTGCCTGGCCTGTCTCCTCTGGGTGGATTTGAACCACCAACCTTGTGACTAATAGAGCACTTAACCATGTGTACCACCCAGGGATGCCTTCCTTCATATTAATATTCCTATTAGATAATCTATTACACAGTCTCCCCTTGACAGCAAAATATCTTTAAGTGAGTAACAAGCTCACTGCCATTGAGTTGATTCTAGTTCATTGTAACATTGTAAAACAGGGGAGAACTCTCCCTGTGGGTTTCTAAGACTGTAACTCTTTACAGGAGCAGAAAGCCTTGTCTTTCTCCCATGGAACAGCTAGTGGCTTTGAACTTCCGGCCTTGCAGTGAGCAGTCCAATGCATTACCACTGTGCCATCTGGGTCTCAGGTGGGTCAATACTCACCTCCCTTCAGCTACCAAAATTATTTCTAGTAATGACATGAAAAGGTCAGTTTTACTCATTTATTATTTCAGTCTTAGAATGTAGAAGAGTTTACCTAGGAATACCCTCAATTTAAGACAGGAAAGGTCAGATCCAGGGCTGTTGACAACTTACCTGAGAAACAGGTGAGAGGCAGAGTGTGTACACCTTTTTCCCAAAGTAACTTGGCTTGTAAGTATCACATTTCTGAACCTCTCAAAGGTCTCTCATTCCTCATCTATTGAGATTCTTAGCACTGCCCTCTTCCTGTGGATTTTGTGATGCTAGTCCTGTGGGGCACTCATAGTGCCACCTGTCTGATGGCAGAACTGCCCCATGGGGTTTTCTGAGATGAAGTCTTTATGAGCACGAACTGCCAAGTCTTGCTTCTATGGTGGGTTCAAATAGCTGATGTTTCAGGTATTCCAAGTGCTTAACCATTGAACCAGCAGGGTTCCTTTGATTTTGAAACCCAGTGCAGTTCTCCAGCTCCCGCTCAATCAGCCTTTGTGGTGCTTCTTTCTTTCCCTTTATCTCTCAAGGCTATGCAGGTGATCCCAAATCCACATGCCCAACCCAGATCCATCTCCTCAGATTTGTAACTCCAGTGTCCATGGAATACTCTGCTTGCTGTCCTGGTTTCACTCGATGTGGATAAAATCAATGCCCATCTCCTACACATCCGCATTCCCTTATGTGCCTTTCCTGGTCTGTCAATGAATGACTGTAAAGTCAATTCCAGCTCAAGGTGACCCATTGTGTGTCAGAGGAAATCCGTCGGAATGTCATTGCCTGACTTTTCAGCAACAGCTCACCAAGCCTTTCTTCCAAGATGCGTCTGAGTGAATTTGAACCTCCAAACTTTCAATTAGCAGTCAAATTCCTTAACCTTCACCAGCCCCCTGGAGACTTGGACAGTCCATGACCCCGTCGGACTTTTCACTGTAGTCAAACCAGCAATTCCTGGTGGAAACACAGATGGGGAGGTTGAGTCTTGAACTCGTTTCATTCAGGGTATCTTTGTAACATTTAATGGGGCGGAGAGCTGAAGCAGTTGGATGTGGAGTCTGTGGTCTTTGCCCTTATCTCCAATACCAGAACCTTAGGAATCATTGTATACATTTAATATTCCAAAAATAACGTTCATTAACCATATTCACATCAAAAGCATTAATTTAAACAATTGGCACTTTCTGTACCACTTCAGATACAGATGCAATTTTAAGGGCCTTAATTGCTTTAACAAGAAAAGCTGGCTTTATGATCTTCCACATAACTCTTTTGCAAGTGTAACCATTTCGTTGCTTCTGTGCATCATGAAGCTTCTACTTATGTTCCATTTGGAAAGTACCCCTCTGCCATTGAGGCGATTCTGACTCATAGCAGCCCTATAGGATAAAGCAGGACTGCCCCTTTGGGTTTCCAAGACTGTACATCTTTATGGGAGCCAGTAGCCTCATCTTTCTCCCATGCAGTGGATGGGTTTGAAGCTCTAACATTGTGATTAGCAGCCCGATGTTCAACCCACTGAGCCACCAGGACTCCTTGGGGAACGTAAACCAGCTCCTGTCAGCCAGTGATCATAGAGCTAGATTTCTCCCATTGACTTTTGTTCCTCTCCTGTTTGCTCTATGACCTCATTTTGTGAACTCAAAGGTCAATAAACCTACCAGGGACAGCCATCCCATGAATATAACCATTCTATAGATTTATCTGTAGAGTGAGAAATGCCTCTGGTCTTTCCTGCTGTGTTGGGTATAATCATGCCTTCACATAATGAACATGAATGGTACACATGCCCCCATTGGGTGATTCTGATAACACATGGTCCCCAGCAATCTATCCTGCATGCACCTGCTATTATGGTTCCTCCAGCTCTGGGCACTTTCTGTGCACTAAGAGAGAGATGCAGACTATCAGCTCCAGGGCAGTGACTGCCTCCTGCAACCGAGCATGAAAAGAGTCTATGATCTTTTCTGGCTATTTACAGACACTGTCTCAGAGCCTTATTAAAAGATGTGTAGAGACCGAAAGAGTCCTTCTCACTGTGGTCGAGTGAATCCCAACTCATAGCAACCCTGTAGGCAGAGTAGAACTGCTACACTGGGTTTCTCTCACTGTAAATCTTTAGAAGAGCAGACAACCTCATCTTTCTCCCCTAAAGCAGTTGGTGGGGTTGAACCACCAGCCTTTCTGTTAGCAGTAATGCTTAACTTCTGGAAAGAGTCCAGCAGTTATATGAATTGTTAACACCTTCAGCTTCTCACCAGAAGGTTGGAAGTTTATGTATACCCAGAGACATCTTGAAAGAAAGACTTGGAGATCGACTTCTCAATACTCAGCCATCGAAGACCCTATGGAAGAAAGTTCTACTTTGACACACATGGGGATGCCATGGGTTGGAATTGACTTATCAACAAGTTGTTTAGAGAATCAGAGAAATATTTAACAAAAGCAATGTATGAGGAGTATCTTCAGAATGCAGATACAAAAATGCATTAATATGGTGCTTAAAGGATTTGTAAGTTATATGTACATTGTAGAATCAGCAGTTGAATTCAGTAGCCTGGGTTTTTCCTCCACAGTCCATTTTGAAGTGGACCTTACTGGATTCCAATTACCTGACCCAAATCGCCAAACTTTCCTATGTACTTCATCACAGCTGATGGATGGCTTCATGAAGCAAGAAGAAATGTTTTCAGGGACGTCCAATCTGTGCATATAAAATTGAGAGAGTTGTGTTTCATCCCCCAAACTAAAAACTGGTTCTTAGAGAGTTAACAAAATGTTCTCTCATTTGTTAGCATCTAAAATAGCTACACCAGCAATATGGTCTACATTCAGCAGGCATGCATTCTACCAACTGGCTGGAAAGCCATCTTGTCAAATTAAATTAATTCCTCCCTTATATTTCACTGAAATAATTCTCTTTCAAAAAGCCTTAACATCTTAGTGGATAGATACAGTTCTAGTAGGGCATATATATCCTTACATTAGCTCCTTGTGAAGTCGAGTAGGTCTTGCATTGAAGAGGAAGATGTTGGCCCAGTCGGAAGATCTGGTTTCCCTCAGGTTCTATCATTCATCACAGGTATTTGACCAATGCCTCTGATATCTTTAGAAGATACAGAATACTTTAAAAATGAGATCACGTCTCACTACTTTCACCCTTTTTAACAATGTAGACCCACTGGGAACCTGTTCTCAGCGTATCCTAAGGTTGCTGCTCAATAAACGTGCTGTGCTGCCTTTTCAGGGGAAAAAATGAGATCAATGTGTTTTAAAATACTGTAAATATGGGATTAAGGAAATATAGAGCAAAACCGCCTCTGGAAGAACCACCAGCTTGTCTGCCAAAATCTACTCTCTCCTTCCTTGTACATTACCCAGTTTCCCTTGGTTCACCTTGAAGCAATGTTAACAGATATGGTAAGTGCTATTTCAGGACTCAATCATTTAAAGGAGTGTATTTTCTCCTTGCTCCCTCTCCTATCCTTCCACCAAATCCTGGTCATCACAACCAGCTTCAAAGACACAGATATGCTGTAATTGCACCAGAACCATAAGTTAGAAAGAGCCTGGATCCCTGAACCACCACGTGGAAGAGAGCTATACACTGATCTGCAATTACCCTATGTCATGTGAAATAAATTTCTATTTTTCTTATTCTATTATGTAAGAGGAATAAAGTTTGTGGGAAATAGGACTAAAGGATGATGGAATTTCTCAACAAAAATTTTGAAGCCCTCTCATATTTGTATATATTATCAGAGTAGTAGGTAGTTTTGTATACCAAAACTAACATGCCACCTAAGGAAACCCCTGATCTACTGAGTTAAGGTGGTATCAGTTCAAGAAAGGGTGTTATAAAAGTCATATGCTAAATGTAATCTTCATGACAATGACAAAGAAAATAAGTTAAAAATACATAAAATGAAAAAAGAAGGAAATCAAAATAGTTCACCACCAAAAATATCAATAAAACAAATGATAGCAGTCATAGAAGAAATAAAAATTTAAAGGCAGAAGACACAAAAAAGAAATAAAATTAAAAAGGTATAAGACACAAATTGTCAAAAGTAAGTCCTTTCTTATTGGTAACTACCGTGAATGTGATTGTATTAATACCTTGATTAAAAAGCAGCAAGTAGCAGAATGGATAAAAAACAAAGCAAAATAATCATCTAATGGCATGCTATGGTCCTTACATAATCTCATGTCAACTTTAGGATATTAATAGTGAAGGGGTGGTGTCTATCCACTGCTGTCAATCAGGTCACAGCCCGATGCCTCCTTGTGGATGTGGCTTTCTCATAAGGATTCTGGGAACTTCCTGTCTTCCTCCCTGGAAGCAGGATGCACTCTCTGCTTCACCTTCCTTCTGAGGAATCACGTGGAGACCTAAACCCCTGCTGAGATGCTTCCACCAGGATAGGATGCACAAAATTTTTCACCCACTGGCTTGTGATTGTCCTGCATTCAGCATCATTACATGTGCTACATGAGTCTGAAGAGGAATTTATGGACTGGTATTGGACATATGGGCAAATATCAGACTTATAGTTTTGATCTTGACTGGGCTGGGATGTTTTCTCAATATGCAATTGTTCTATGATGCAAAGTTCGCTCTTACACATATATGAGTGTCTCTGGATTTGTTTCTCTAGTCAACCTGACCTAAAACACATGCTGTCTATAAGATATACATCTTTGGCTCAGAAACACAAATATGCTGAAAGTGAATGAATGGAAAAAACATTCCATGAAAATAGTAACTAAAAAGGTGAGAAAAAGAGCCCTCGTGGCGTAGTGGGGCTGTGCACTGAGTTGCTAATCACAACAAAGAGCAAGGGTTCTTATTTTAAGGTCAGGCAAAAGAAATAGAGTCCAAATCTCTTATAAGACATAAGAAGAACTTTATAGAGTAACATAGGACCAATTGATCAATAAGATATATATATATTGGACCCTCAAAATAAGAGGGGGCTTCAAAAATTGGACCCTCAAAATAAGAGGGGGCTTCAAAAATTCATGGGAAAATGGAATTAAAAGACAATAGAATTGTCCTACAAACTTCTTGAATACTTCTCATATATAAAATAAATTGACAAAATGGAAAGAAGAAACAAACAGCTTTACAATAATAGTTGGATCCGTCAATACACTTCTTTAAATAATGGACAGATCATCTATAAAGAAAAGAAAGGATTTGAACTCCAATTTACTAGACTTAGCAAATATATGTCAACCCAAAACACATTTTTCTGAAATGCAAATGTATCATTTTTGAGGATAGATCAAGTTAAGTCACAAAGCAAGTTCTAATAAATTTTAAAAGATTGAAATTGTATTAAGTATATTCTCCAACCACAATGGAATGACAGTAAACTAAATAATTGAAGGAAAAATGGAAACTACAAAATATGTGGAAATTAAACCCCAATGTCTAAGCCACTATGCCAACTATTGCCTCCTGGAAATTAAACATACAGGTGTCAAGGATAAAATCAATAGATAAATGAAAACATAGAGTTGAGTAAAAGTGAAAGCACAGCATACCAAAATGTATGAGATGCATCCATGACAGTGCTCAGAGGCACGTGTATAGTAATAAATATCTGCATTAAAAATGAATAAAGGTCCCCTCAAGCTTTGCCCGCCCAGAGCCCTCTGCTCCCCGTGGCCAGGACGCAGGAGTAGAGCAGGCTTGGAGGCCCAAGGGGTGGGTGGTAGTGCCCATGCCAGGGCCCTGTGCGATTTACAGGCACTCAGGGGAAAAAAAGGAAGAAAAATCTCAAATCAATAACCTAACTTTACAACTTAAGGAACCAGGAAAAGAAAAATGAATCAAGCTACCAGAAGAAAGACAACCACAAATATCAGACTGGAGAAAAACGAAATATAGAAAAACAATAGAAAGAATGCCATGAAAATAGAAGTTGAGCTACTAAAAATATTGACAAATCTTTAGCTAGACCTGACAATGAAAAAGAGTAAATGTAAAGAGCCAAAATTCTAAATGCAGTGGGGATGTTATAACTGACTCTACAGATATAAAAAGGATCATAAGAGAATAGTAAGAGCAATTGTAGGCCTATAAATTAGATGACTTTGAGGAAATGGACAAAGTCTAAAACTTCCTACATTGACTCAAGAATACATAGAAGATCTCAGCAGTTCCATACCATGTGAAGAGACTGAATCAGTAATCAACCCTTCCCTTACCACCCCTCTCCCTCCAAAATTTCTGGATAGGATAGCTTCACTGAATATCTTACTTGGGTTCTCTAGATAAATCACTGAGACATGCTTATAAATACCTAAAGTTAAATTTACTTTAAGGAAGTGGCTCACACAACTGTGGGGTCTGCAACTCTCAGATCGATGGGCTGGAGCTCTCTGACTCCTCATGTTGTGAGAAGAGAGCGAGAGGATGGGGCAGAGAGAGCTGCCAGAAGAGCAATTTCTATGCTTTACTCCTACCTCAAACCATATGCAAAAGTGAACTCAAAATAAGCCACAGTTCTCAAGAACTAAAGCTTTTAAACTCTTTGGAGAAAATATAGGTGTAAGTCTTGAGTTAGGCATTCGTTTCTTACATGTTTTTTTTAAATCATTTTATTAGTGGCTCATACAACTCTTATCACAATCATACATCAATTGTGTAAAGCACATTTGTACATTCATTGCCCTCATCATTCTTAAAACATTTGCTCTCCACTTAAGCCCCTGGCATCAGGTCCTCTTTTTTCCCCTCCCTCCCTGCTCCCCCTCCCTCATGAACCGCTGATAATTTATAAATTATTATTTTGTCATATCTTGTCCTGTCCGACGTCTCCCTTCACCCACTTTTCTGTTGTCCGTCCCCCAGGGAGGAGGTCACATGTTGATCCTTGTAATCAGTCCCCCCTTTCCAACCCACTCTCTCTCTATGCTCCTAGTATCACCACTCACACCGCTGGTCAGTTTCTTACATGTTATACAAAAAAAAAAAAAAAAGAAAATGCAAGTAAATAAAACATGAAGCATTAAAATTAAGGGCTTCAAAGGACAGTGTCAAGATAGTGAAAAGACAGCCCACAGAATGCAAGAAAATAATTGCAAATCACTTATCTGATAAGCAACTTGTAACTAGAAGGTTTAAAAAACTCTTACAACTAAAAAGAATTAAAAGGCAAGTTGTTACTAGGTGCCATTGAGTGAATTCTGACCCATAGTGACCCTATGCACAACAGGAAAAAAAAACTGCACAATGTGTGCTTTCCTGACATTTGTTCCTATGCCGCACCCAAAGACAGTTTTTAAAATGTGCAAGGGAGCTTAACAGGCATCTCTTCAAAGAAGGCAAATAAGCACATGAAAATATTCTCAACATCATCAAAACCAAATCAGTTGCCAACAAACCAATTCTGACTCATAGTAACTCCAGAGTTTTCAAAATTGCTACCTAATGGAAACAGTTCACCAGGCATTTCTTCTGAGGTACATTGGTTTGGGTTCAAATCACTAATTTTGGGTTAATAACTGAGCACCCAATCATTAACCCAGCCAACGACTCCATCAATAGTCATCCCAAACCAAACCCACTGCCCTCTTGTCAATTCCCAATCATACCAACACTTTAGGACAGGGAAGAATTTCTTCTTAGAGTTTCTAAGACTGCAAATCTTTAGGGCATTAGACAGCCTCATCTTTCTCCCACAGAGCTGTTGGCTGGCATTTCCATTTGTTTCAGTTAGCAGTCCTGCATCTAACCCACTGGGCCCACAGGGCTCCTTGCATTAGTCATTAGGGAAATGCAAATGACTAATCAAAATCTCAATGAGATACTACTTCACACTCAATACCCAACTGAACTCACAGCCCAAACCACCTGGGCTCTCTTCACACTCACTAGACATGCTATCTGAAGCCCTAGTGATATGGTAGTTACACTTTAGGCTGCTATCCACAAGATGTGCAGTTCAAAGCCATTAGCTGCTCCTCAGGAGAAAGATGGGGCTTTCTACTCCTGTAAAGTTACAGTCCCAGAAACTCACACAGGCAGTTCTGCCATGTCCGATAGATTCACTGTGAGTCAACATCTATTCGATGGCAGTGAGTAAGTGAGTGAGACATGCTATAATCTAAAAGGCAGGTAACACCAAGTGTTAGTGAGGATGTGGGGAATTTAGAATTCTCATACATAACTAAGTGCAGTGACTTTGGAAAATATTTCTGAACATCTTTTTAAGCATACCGAACAGGGAGTTTCTCAAAATACTGAACATGTTATCATGAAAAACAAAAACAAAAACAGCCTTTCCATCAAGCCAATTCAAACTCCTAGGGACCCTGTCATATAGGCTACTATACTGTAGTACAGTGAACCCTCGTCACTTCGCGCTTCGACTTCCGCGGCTTCACTCTATTGCGGTTTTTGCATAACAGCGCATGCTCTGTCATTACTGCCACTGATTGGCTCATACTGTACACGCTTCTGTCTGCATCGCTACTTATCGGAGCTACGTATCAGATGCATTTTTGCTTTTGTACAGTGTACTGTAATTGTTTGCGATTTTTAAGAAATTTTATCTAAGCCCTATGATGGCTCCTAAATGAGCTGCTTCTTCTAAGCCTTCTGACAATAAAAATAAGCGCCCGAGGAAGATGCTCACCATCCAGGAAAAGGTAAAACTTTTGGATATGATCAAAGATGGCAAGAAAATCGTGGAGGTTGCACGCCATTTCAACTTGAATGAGTCTTCCATTCGCTCCATCCGTAAAGAGGAAAAAAACACCCATGCTACAGCTATTTTCACTTTCAACAAGGAAGCAAAGCGCATTGTGACAAGGAATCCTACTTCACGGAATTTCATTTATCACAGTAGGGTCTAGAACCGATTAACCGAGATAAACGAGGGTTCATTGTACCTCATTTTTCTCCCAAGGATCAGCTGGTGAGTTTGAAATGCCAAACATGTGATTAGCAACTCAACAGCACCACCAAGGCTCTGATATAGTTATGATGATATGATATGATATGGTATGATATGATATGACATGATATAGTTTTATATGGTATGATAGTTACATATGACCCAACAACTCCACTTCCAAGTATATTCTATAAGAAATGAAAGTCTATTTCCTTATGAAAAACAAAACAAAACAAACTTTTTGCCATTGAATCTATTCCAACTCATACTAACCCCATAGGAGAGGGTAGAACTGGCCCTGTGGATTTCCGAGACGGTAATTTTTATAGCTTCCTCTTTCTCTCAGGGAGTAGCTGGTGGTTTTCAACTGCTGAGCTTGTGTCTAGCGACCCAGCGTGTAAACCACTCCACCACCAGGGTTTCTGCATGAAAATCAGTAAACAAACCTTCATAGAAGAATGGTTATAATAACCAAAGATGAAGACAACCAAATGTCCACCAGTTGATGAATGGATAAACAATAGGGGGTATGCCCATACAATGGAAGAAGTATGGCCAGAGTTTTCTTTAGATGAAAGGATAGGAAGACCTCATCAATGTATTTCATCACATATATTGGAAATGTTGCAGGAGAAACCATTCCCTGGAGAAAGGCATCGTGTTTGGTACAGTGGAGGGGCAGTGAAGGAGAGCAAGGTCCTCAAGGAGATGGAGCGACACAGTGGACTCGGGCACAGGAACAATCTTGAGGGTGGCACAGGACTGGGCAGTGCTTCCTTCCATGGTACAAAGAGTTGCTATGGCTCAGCGTCTACTCGATGGCACCTAACAACAATCCCAAGTTATAAAGCTTTAGGTATCTCAATTAAGCTGCTACTTTAAAACAACATCAAGATGAAATGTTGTCTTGTGGCAGGAGAGAAAGACTAAATCTATATTAACATGTAAATGTGGTTATGTGGTAGGAGACAGATTTAGCTCCACACAAAGAACTTCTGATAAGTAATTACTCAATTTCACTGCATTGAATCCCACCATATAGGATTTTCAAGGCTATAGGTCTTTACAGGAGCAGATAGCATCATCTTTCTCCTGCAGAAGAGCTGGTGGCTTTGAACCACCGACCTTGTGGTTAGCAGGCCAACACTTACCTGACAGAGACAATTATAGATAAATAGCTAGATGTGCAATTATGGAAGCAGGCTGTCTGAAGGAAAAGTATGCTTTCTGTCACTACTGTTCCAAAATGGTTTCTCCAAGCCGTGCAGGATCGGAGACTACAAAGCAAGTTATTTGTAATTTCATGTCTTAATTATTATCTAATAAATTCAATAAAAAGCACATTCTAGATCATCTGTCATTGAGTGTCAATGCCCAAGATTACATGTGTATTTACAATTATTGAGTAAAAGCTATACTCTGTCGTCACGGCAAATGAAAAGGAGCCCTGGTGGCACAGTGGTTAAGTACCTGGCTGGGAACCAAACAGGTCAGCAATTTTGAGGTAGTTAGTTTATTGTACTAACCTGGCCGATAAACACATGTGGGGTTAATCAAAGGGCGAAAGGATATATGGCTCAGTGAGCCTTGCCTTTCTAGTTCTCGGGTCTCTTGCTTTCTGATGGTCAGACCAGGGTGCAGCTGCCTTAGCCAATTCCCTGCTTTAGCTGGCAAGGCTCACTTCCTGCAAGGCATCCCTTAGGAAAAGTCACATGGACCTACCCTGATGCAGCACTGGGTGCTGGAGCACCGGGTGGAGACCCCTGCCAGTGCTGAGATGCTTACACATTCACTGACTCGGCTTTCCTCCTGCAGTCGGCATCATTGTGTGTGTTTTGTGAGATGTAGGAGGACTTTGTGGATTGGGTTAACTTATGGGTTAATGAGTTAATGTTGGACTTGTGAGCTTGGGCAGCACTGGGTTGGGATGTTCTCTTGATGTACACTTAACCTTTATATAAAAGTCTCACTTATACATGAGTTTCCGTGGATTTGTTTCTCTAAAGTACCTAGACTCATACAAGTTTGAGCCCAGCAGCTGCTCCACAGAAGAAAATGTGACAGCTTGCGTCTGTAAGGATTGCAGCCTTGGAAATCCTTTGGGGCAGATCTACTCTGCCCTATGGGGCTGCTTTGTCTGCATTGGAATCAACTAGACAGCAAGAGGTTTTTAAGGAAAATAGAGTAAACACATTAGATAAGAAACTCACTGCCATTGAGTCAGTTCTGACACATAGCGAACCTATGGACAAGGTAGAACTTCCCCTGTGGGTTTCTGAGACTGTAACTCTTCATGGGAGTAGAAAGTCTCCTCTCTCTCCCCCAGAGTGGCTGATGGAAACTGCTGACCTTGTGGCCCAATGTATGACCACCAGCCAAGTGAATGCAAACAATACCTCAGGACACATGCTGGAGTAAAGGCTATGTAGTAGATTCAATGAAAAAAAGGTCACTCTCTGTAGCAGTCAGCACCACATTGATGTTACTTCCAACAATTTCCTTCTAACAAAGTAACATCACCATCACATTGTTTGTTTAGGACAATTAGAATGCCTTACATTTTGTGTTAGACTATGATAGATAAATTTTAGGTTTTTTCATTCTATAAAGTGTTTATTTCAGCTTCATTGACATTTGTATTGTTTATTATTTCAATAAAAAGGAATCTAATTCGACATCGGGGGCCCTCAAGAATTGTTTTTTATTGTTGTTTTTTTTTTCTATCAGAGAAAATTCTACTTGTGTAAACACTGCTCTCACACCCGGGCTTTTGAGAACAGATTGCTGCATTTGAGAGGAATCAAATCTGAGTACTGGGTAGCTATTAAATCTGAGATCTGGATTCTCATAACCACCTCTGCCTCCACAACTACTATCATTTATATAGAGCTCCAAAGCTCACACCAGTTTATCCACAAAAGAGATCAGATTCCATCTGCCCAACAGTTCTGGGAGGTAGGCTGGGAGTACAATTATCCCGTTTGCAGATGAGGAAATGGAGAAGTGTTCAGTTGTCCATCCATTGTCACATGGCTTGTAAGTGCAAAGTTGGAACTCTATCCCAAACCCAGTTCTGATGGAAAATTGTACATTATTTTTTCCCATGCTGTTCATTACGAAACTTGCAGCTAGCGAGAAGTTCTTAGTTTCTATTGGTATAAAACAAGAAGACTGAAGGGCCTTGGGTTCTCCAGTCTGATGGTCTCCTTCGGAGAGGGTGATGGCGTTCTTAGCTTTGGAAATCCCTCCACCTACTGGCTGCCCGAGGTGTTGACAGCTTATATTACACAATGAGGTTGGCTGTTGCTTTACAGTATTCCCATTTTAAAATCTCTCTTAAAATGTGCCTTTTGGGAATGATGATACATTTATAAATCCCTCTGGATTATTAAAAGATAATTAATTATAAATAATCCATTTTATTTTAGTTTGTCATCATTGAGAAATATAGCACAAACATTCACCGAATGTCTATGTCATTGATAGATCATTGGCTTTAATTACATTTTCAAGTTGGGCCTTCATTCTCATCCTCCATTTCCGAGTTGGAAAAGTTCCTCCCCCACTAACATAAGCTCACTACCATGGAGCCACGGTCTACTCTCAGCGACGCTCTAGGTCAGGGTAAACTGCCCTGTACGTTTCCCAGACTGGAGCTGTTGATGGCCAGTAGAAAGCCCGGTATTTATCCCGAGTAGCTTCTCACAGTTTCAAATTGCTGTGCTTGCTGTTAGTAGCCTTACATGAAACCACTACACTAGCAGGGCTCTCTACTGTTCAGTATAGTGCCTCTCTCACCTGTTCAGTTGCTACTGTCAATCGTTCTAGGATAGATGGATCTTAAAAGAGCATGATGCTCAAAGCAGATATTTTTACTGGTTTCAGTGAACTAGTGTTTTGATTTACAGAAGACTTCAGAGGATATTTTTGATTAAAGATGACCTCGGGGCAATCAAGGGTTCATCCATACTCCATGGAACCATAAAATCTGGATTCTATATGAATTTTAAAGAGTCTGTCCTGCATTCCCCATTGATCAGGATATTTCTACAGAATCTTTGAACAAAGCAAAGAAAATAATTCTTCTAAAACACTTTAACACAAATGACAGAATTCTTAATGTAGTCACAACTATCAAAGGGCAGAAAAGCACTGTATAGTAAATTGCTCCATCTTTGGTTACAGAAGGAAATATGCTCTATTTAGTGCACAGTTCCAAAAATTCCAAGATCATATTACTTTTCAACCAAATCTGTTCGCCTACTGCGTTAGATGTCTTGTTTTCAAAAGAAATCTTTGGTGGTTTGGTTTGGGGTTTTTTTCCCCATCAAATCACTTAATATCAGTTTAACAAATGAGGCAAATCTTTATTCTAAGGTAAACAAGTTTTACTGGGTGTCCAGATAGATATAACACATTATAATTGCCCCCTCACTATCTCCACAGCTCCTAATGGATATTAAATATGTGCTTTATGGATACAGGAGCCCTAGTAGGATAATAGTTCTGAGTTGGGCTTCAAACTGCAAAGTCAGAAGTTTGAAGCTCCCAGCCCCTCTGAAGGAGAAAGATGAAGCTTTCTAACTTCCATGAAGAGCTACAGCTTCGGAGAGCCAGAGGGGCATTTCTACCTTCTCCTACAGGAGCTCTTGGAGTCATTACAAGAATTGATTGGAAGGCGGTGGGTTTGAAGGGTTTGTTTTATTCTGTTGAGATGACTCCTATATGGGGAAGCCCAGGACTCTATCTCCATGAGGTGGAGGAGGGCTGCTCGCTTGCACCAGTAAACCCAGAGCAGTAGCCTGCTGGGGCAATAAAAGATGACTGTAGCCTGCAGGGGGTCTTCTACATTTATTGCCCATGTTTTTACCTTTTATTGACCCTTTTCATGATCCCTCTCCTTCCCTCCTGTCTGCCTGCTGTTTTGCACATACTCATGACTGTGCAGCTGGTTTTTACTATCAGGAGAGAGGGACTTAAGTTACTCCTTCCAAGACATGAAGTAGGGCGTGTTTGGAAGAGATGTAATCCTGTGGGTAGTAGCCTACATTCAGGGAACCTAGACTGATGACGTGCGCTGTTTTATTTACCCCTCCTGTCTGTTTATCCTGTAAGTTCAAACCATCCATTGATTATACCATCAGAAGCATCTGGTTGTGCTCTGCTACAATTATTTTTCACTAAGAACCTGTGAATATAACAACACTGCTCTTTTAAAATAAATTGAACATCACAGAGCAGGGTATCCATAGGTTAGTAGTCAGAATCCCTGAAATATATCAATAATCCAAATCTCAAACCATTGTAGAAATCAAGACTCAAGCAACAGAAGAATGTCTGGCCGGCCTCAAATTTGGGAGTCTTCATTTCAGGAAGGAGCCCTGGAGGCTCAGTGACCTCCAGGTCAGCAGTTCAAAACCTTTGGCTGCTTCTTGGGAGAAAGATGGGATTTTCTACTCCCATTAAAAGCCTCAGAAACCCATAGGGGCAGTTCTTCTCTGTCCTAAACAGTCACTATCAATGGGAATTGACTCATTAGCAATAAGTGATTGTTAAATTGCAAGACTTCCCTTTCCATTTACCCTATCAGAACATGCTTTTTTTTAAGGGCAGGGAAGATGTGTTAAAAAGAATTAGCTCTAACATCTTCTCTTCTAAAACAAATTCTTGGAAGATGAGAATGTAATATACTCTCTACTTCTTCACCTTCCGTTCTTTTGACTTCTCACCTAACTTATCCCCTGAAGCTACTTGGGCAAAGTCATCAGTGGCATCCTATAGTTGAAAGGATTTTAAACCAGCTCTTGCTAACAAGTTCAAAAGGAATTCATTGGTAGGCTATCACGAGTCCTGAGATGAAAGGAAGTGTAGCTGGCAAAAGCTAGTCAACTCCTATCAGGCACCACTGCTGACATCAAATACATTCCACCCCCAATCACTTTGCTTACACTTCCAAGTCCCAGGTGTTTCCAAGTCCAACAGTCTGAACCCAAGTTCAGCCTACCTCATGACTTTCAATGGGAGTCCAGGATGCTCTGACAATCCTACAGAACACAGAGGTGGAGTAAAAGGAAAATGGGGTGCTGTTCCCAAAAGAGAGAGAAAGAATTGCTGTGTGGCTATGGGAGAAATGGTCAGTTTTCACCATCCTTGAGTATGGCCATTGAGTTGATTCTGACCCGTAGTCACCTTATGCATAACAGAATGAAACACTGCCCGGTGCTGTGCCATCACAAGTGTCCTTATACCCGAGCCCATTGATGCAGTCACTGTGTCTAGCCATATTGTTGAGGGCCTTCCTTTTTTTCGCTGCCCGCTCCACTTTATCAAGCAGAATGTCCTTCTCCAGGGATTGATCTGTCCTGACAATATGTCGAAAGTACCTAAAACAAAGTCTTGCCATCCTTGTCTCTAAGGAGCACTGTGGCTGTACTTCTTCCAAGACAGATGGGTTTGTTCACTTGCAATCCATGGTGTATTGTTATATGGTTAAGTGTCTCTTCACATAGCTTCTGAATTCCACTGAACCACACTAGTCAGCCTATCCACCTATTCCTTCTCAGTCATTCTTTGATGTCCCCTAGGATTTGGTCCTTGGCTATATTCTCTTTCGAATCCGGAGTTTTCCATCAATTTGTCACTTCAAGGAACTCTCGTGACACAGTGGGTTATGCATTGAGCTGCTAACCACATATAGGTTGCTGCCAACAATTTCATTTCGGCAAAATGACACAGTCACCACATGAAACTTATGGTCATTAGAATGCCCTCATTGTGTGCTTAACTAAAACAAAGAAATCAGGAGTTTTGCATTCTATAAAGAAGCTAAACTAGCTTAGTTGCTGTTTGTATTGTTTATTGCTTCAATAAAAATGAATCTAATTCTAATTTCTCCACAGGAGAAAGTTTATGCTGTCTGTTCCTATAATGACTTAAAGTCTCCAAACCCCAAAGGACCAGTTCTACCCTGTCCAATGAGGTCACTATAGGTTGGAATCCCTGCCCAAAGAGGTCGCTATAGGTTGGAATCCCCGCCCAATGAGGTCGCTATAGGTTGGAATCCCTGTCTAATGAGGTCACTATAGGTTGGAATTCCTGTCCAATGAGGTCGCTACAAGTTGGAATCAACTTAATAGCCATGTTCAAGATTTTTTTAACCACTTCAAGTACGCCCTATGTGCTTATGATTCTCAATATGTACCTTCATAGATGGAATATATTCAAAACTCATAATTCCTTTGAGAGCTCACAGACATCTCATTGCTCCCAGCTCCCACCCCTCCCCAGATTATCCTTCCTTTTGGATCCTACAGTTCCTGAAGAGGGGTTTTGGTCTGCTCACTGAAACATCCAAGCCAGAGGCATCAGTGATGATTCTCTGTCTCTCTCTCTTTCCCAAATCCACTCAGTCCCCAAATTCTTCAGATTAGGCTCCATTAATCCCACTCAAGAACCCTTGGATGGTGAACACAGAGCACTTGGATGCCCCAAGGAGGTTCTAGAGGTGCCTCAGAAGAAAGGCCTGAGGATGTAATGCCAAAAAAAAAAAAATCAGCATTGAAGATCAGTGGAGCCCAGTCATACCCTGACATACAGAGGAACATGTTCATGTAATGAAAGTGCCTCTTCTCCTTTGCATCTCTGTTGCTATTGCCTTGACCAGAGTTCTCTTCATTTTGTAGAGACCATAGTCTCCTTTTGGGCAGCCCTGGTGGCATAGGGGCTACACACCGGGCTGCTAAAGCAAAGGTAAGCAGTTCAAACCACCAGCCACTCCAAGATAGAAAGGTGGGGCTTTCTCCTTCCATCATTACAGCCTTGGAAGACCAGAGGGGCCGGGCAGTTAAGCCCTAGGTTGTAGGGTCACTGTGAGTTGCAATCAACTCCAAGGCAGTGAGTTCGGATTTTTTTAATGATAATCTCTCAGCTGTTGTCCATGTCTCGTATTTCCTACCTCTCCATCCCTCTCTCCATTCCTACTTTTATGACCACTTCGTATTCCACACTGGCACCAGAAGACATTTCTTTTCAAACAAACAAACAAAAACACAATTAGGACCATGTTTACCTCTCTGATTGAATTTCTTCTATAAATTCTATTATCTATAGGATAAAGTCCACGTCCTGATGTGGAATGAGAGTCCTTCCTACTCTGACCCTTTACTACTGTCAGATCTATAGCTCCACTCAGTTCTGCCTCAGATCCTAATTCTCAGCTTGGCTATTTCTGTGAACTTTGCCCATGGTGCCCTCTCTCCTTGAATTCACCTTCCCAGCAATGTCCATATAATACACTTGAATACTTGAATACTCAACTCAGATATCACTTTTTTAATTCCTACTCCATCTCCTCCATGACTTCTCACTGGTAGATCTGACCACTTCCTCTTTGATGGTGTACTTACTTTCCAATCTCTCCCAGATAGTTTCCTTTACATTTACAGTCCCTGGCAAACATCCAGAACTCAACGCTCAGTGAATGGGTACAGAAGTGAAGCTATGCCTACATGCTCACTTGAGGAACTCAGGAAGAACAGAATCAGCTACTCTTGATTGGTTAAAACCAGCTAGACACAGTGTCAGTGACAACTGATTCTCACTGCACAGAAGCACCGGGAGACTTTCTAGAAAACACAGATGGCTGTCCCCACCCAAGAACAGTTCAATAATAACCT
>NW_022111339.1:5896134-5903055 GCF_000313985.2 Echinops telfairi
AACCTGTAGGAGTGGTGCCAAGATAGGCATATGTTTTTAAAGATTCCCCCAAGGTTCCAGTGTGCAGTTGAGAACCACAGTACTGAAATGACTGCAGCCATACTATGGAATGTTGAAGAGTAATGAACGTATGTATGATGGATGCCAGATGAACTAAAAAAAGGACGACAAAACTTCATTTCAAGTACTTTTGACATGTAATTAAGAGAGTCCAGTCCTTGGAAAAAGCTAGCATGTTTGATAAAAGAGAGACCAAAAAAGAGCAAGGAGATGGATTGACACATTGCCTTCAACAACAAGGGTGAACATAACAATTGTGAGGATGGTACAGGACTGAACAGTGTTTCATTTTGTTCTGGTGTACAAGGAGTTGCTATCAGTTAGGGCCAACTCACCAGCACCCAAGAACAACATGCTGTTGGGTAATGAGATCAGGGTCCTTAGGGATCCAAGAGCAGAATTCCATGATGGAAACTATCTCGCCTCCAGAGAAAGAGAGGAAACCTACTGTCACAGGGGTTGCTTGTTGGGCTGCTAACTGGGAAGTGAGCAGTTTCAAACCACCAGCCACTCCTCTGGAGAATGAGGAACTTTCTACTCCTGTAAAGAGTTACAACCTTGGAAACCCACAGGGGAGTTCTACTATGACCTATAGTATCGCAATGAGTTGGCATTGCCTTGATGGCATGAAGTTCCTGGGGAAGATTGTTAACATCACTGGGCTGTGGCCAATATCTCAACCACGAAGAAAAATGCTTTCAAGAACAATATCAGGTAGTATCACTTGAATCTTTTGTGGCCTAACTCTAAGAAAATGTATTGAGTACTTATAAAAAATTGCAAGTCATATTGTAAACCTTTCTTCATCTCATGAAAAATGCTGCAGGAAAAGAACTTGTTTAATTCATTGCCGAGCAAAGGGGAGGAAGAGGACGAACTTCTTCACCCAATCTATTTTATGATTCCTTGCATTGTGAATAACAGAAGGAATAGAAAATGAAAAGTGTTCCTGGGAGCGGCTCTAACATTCGGGAGAAGGGTTTCAGATACAGCTGAATTCAGCGTAACTCATGTCCTAAGGCTACTTTCTGTTTCTCCATCTCTCTGTTCTGGGGTTTTCCATGGTCGTCCTCCTCAAGAAAGCTCATTCACAAAGCAGGAAAAAATTGGCCTTCAGCAGCTACAGGTGCGGACTACCCTCCATGGACTGTTGTAGGGGTTCTTATCTGAGAACCTTTTCATTTATTTCCTGGCTTGTTACTTCATTTTAAAATTTTCTTACTCAGGTTTATATTGATCTTTCCTATACCAAATCATTTTCTTGATGTCTTTTCAGTTTTTAAGTTTTTTGGTGGGGTTTTGATTTTTTTTCTTTGTTCTTTTTGGTATTATTAGTACTGTATGGGTCTAAGACTTGTGGACTCCCTGACAGGGTGTTTTTGTGTGGGTGTTTATTTTCATGTATGAGGGGGTTTGTAGTTGGTGCTGTGGGATAATGAAGGTCCATGGTTTAAACCCACTAGGAGCTGCACAGAAGATGAGGCTGACTTCTCCCTTAAAGATTGATAGTCTCAGAAACCCTGTATTGAGTTACAATCAAATCCATGGCAATGAATTTGGTTTGCTTTGGTACTTTGCTATCTAGTTTTGTGGTATGGTAAGTGTTCTTTCCTAGGTTTTTAATTTCACAACCTAATATGTTTGCAAAGCTACTCTCTGTCCCAAGTCCATGTACAGGCATTTTTGACTCACTAGAGCTTAACCTTAAAAAAAATTTAAAAAACCCAAACACTCGCTTCCATTGAATCAATGCTGACTCATAGTGACCATGTAGGACAGAATTGCCCTCTTTGAGTTTCTGAGACTGTAACTGTTTATAGGAGTAGAAAGCCCCGTCTTTCTCCAGCACAGTGGCCTGTGGTTTCACATTGCTGACCTTCCAGATCTCAGCCCATAAAGTATCCATTATACCACCAGGGCTCCTAGAGCTAGTCTTGTGAATGAAATATATCTGTAAATGGATTAAAAAGCTTCCAGACTAAGAACAGGTACAAAGAAGGAATCAGCTGTCCACTTTGGAGGAATTACCTGCTGAAAACTTTATGTATCCCATGGAAACATTGTCAGACACTGAAGGCCTGAGATAGTCCCTGACGATAGGCCCCTTGGGTCACAGGGTACTCAAAATGTGACTGAGGAGAAGCTGCTTTCTCATAATAGAGTTGACCATGGTGATCTAAATGGAGTAAAACTATGGGAGTGGAACCTTCTCTATAATCATTTGCTGATGGGGCCCAAGTCAAAAAGAGGCAGCTACAAAAATCTCCTAATAATTGGAACTTGGAATGCACAAAGTTTGAACTGGGAAAATTGGAAGTTGTTAAAAATGTATTATAACACATAAAGTTCAGTATCCTGGGCCTTAGTGATCTGAAATGGACAGATATTGGCCATTTTGAATCCGAAAATCATATAGTTTACAATGCTGGAAATAACACAATCAAGATGGATATAGCTAAATGTTTTGTCAGAAATGACATTTCAAGATCTCTTCTGAGGTGCAATGGTATCTGTGATCAAATTATATCCAGTGTTAGGATTCAAATAATTTAAAACCTTGTTCACTGCCCTAATGACCATTTTAAGTATTTTAAAAAAAAACAAAAGTAGATTATTATTTCATACAATTGTACTTTAATAATAATAATAAATGAAGTACACAAAATTAGATTATGTTCTAAGAAAGTTTTAAAAATCAATAAAAATATATATTAAATAATACCTATGATAGTCTGGGTTGACTAGAGAAACAAATCCAGAGACACCCATATGTGTGTAAGAAAGAGCTTTATATCAATGAGTAATTGCACATTAAGCAAACATCCCAGCCCGGTCCAGTTCAAGTCCATAAGTCCGATATTAGCCCATATGTCCTATACCAGTCTATAAATTCCTCTTCATATTCATGCAACATATGCAATGACGTTGAATTCAGGAAGGTCACAGGTCAGGTGTTGGAAAGTCTTGTGGATCCAGTGGTGGTGGAAGCATCTCAGCATTGGCATGGGTCTACGTGGCTCCTCCAGCTCCACAGCTCTGGCTCCTTCAGCAATGGCTCCAAGTGCCTTGTCAGCAGCAAGACAAAGCAGAGAGTCTGTCCTGCCTCCAGGGAGGAACACGGGAGTTTCCAGAATCCTCAAGAGAAAGCCATGCCCACACAGAGACCTCTTTGGCTATTATGACCTGATTGATAGGCTAGACTCTACCCTTCATTCAAGTTGACAGAAGGTTATGTAACCACCACAATACCTGACCCAAAAAAAACCCCAAACAGTGAAACTCTTATTTAAGATATTTCCATATTATTTCTTGCTTGGCATCCTCACTTGCAAAATTCTTTGCTTTTATCCAAGCACCATCAGCTGTGTGACTTATCCTTAACCATCTTTTCACTGTAGGAGTAGTAACCCATTCCTAAGGAAGCCAATTAGACAGTAGTCATTGTGTTTAATATATTGGAAACAGATGACTTCTCTTCTCTGAATATATTATGTTTGTCTTTGAAAAGGTAGTAGTTTCCACTG
The DNA here is from genome assembly GCF_000313985.2 of Echinops telfairi. NCBI lineage: Eukaryota > Metazoa > Chordata > Mammalia > Afrosoricida > Tenrecidae > Echinops > Echinops telfairi. Next base: position 5,899,719 of record NW_022111339.1, read on the forward strand.
CTATACTTATAGCAATTGTTCTGAGAATATTTTCAGTTTTTGAACACTTTCAGAAATTACATAATTCATTGATTGTATCTTGTGGGAATTTGGAACCACACAAAGCTGAAACAGATTACATGTCACTCTCTGATGCTTTGGAAATTTTTGTCTATACTGAAGTAACTAATGTAAGGGATTCAAAATGTAGTATTTCATCAAAAGTATAACAAGTTTTATGACATTAATAAATAAATATTATAAGTATGGTTCTGTATAATTTTTTATGCCTATGAATAGAATGGACATTACTACAGGTGCTTACAATATGCTGTTGCACAGATGAGTGTTTAAAAATAAGTAAGGAAAAGTAAGTTTGTGATTTGAACATGAGGCAGCTGGGTAGTCGCCACCATAGAGAGAACCCAGAATATAAGGGGAATTTTAACAACTGGTCCCTCAATCTCAACCAAAAAAAAAAAATAGTAATCAGTTCTGTCAAACAGGTGGGGAATGGCTGGATCCCACCACTGAGTATATCTATCCACCTTCAAGAAATCAAATCAATACAACTATTATTCACACTTATGCACCAACCACTAAAGCTAGTTATGAAGAAATTGAAGAACTCTACCAATGCCATCAGTCTTAAATCCATCAAGCGTGCAATCAATATGCATTGATAGTGATTGGCAGTTGGACTGCAAAAACTGGAAACAAAGAGGAAGACATAGTAGTTGGAAAAATATGGTCTTGGCTATAGAAATTAAGCTGGAGATTGCATGATAGAATTTTGCATGACCAAAGACTTATACATAGTGGTTACCCTTTTTCAATAACACAAAAAGTGACCTGCACATGTATAAGGGCTGAATGGGGAACAGACCATCAATCACTCATCTGTAAGTTCAGGATAAAACTGAAGAAATTTTTAAAAGTTCACAAAGCCAAAATAGGACTCTGAATTTGTCCTACCTGAATTTCAAGAATAAATTTGATGCATGCGACACTAAGCACAGAAGACTTGCTGAGCCGTGGGAAGACATCAAGAACATCATTCATTAATAAAGCAAGAGGTTCTTAAATGGACAGGAAAGAAAATAAAGATAAAAGTGTTTATCAGACGATACTCTAAAACTTGCTCTGAAGCATTAAGTAGCTAAGGCAAATGGAAGAAATTATGAAGTTAAACAGCTTAATAGAAAGGCTCATACATTAGGGTCAGTAGACAGAACTGGAACTATTGATAGGCAGGTAGTTTTTTTTTTTCTTTCTCTCTTCTTATTCCTTTTTTATGTCTAGCTATATGAGATAGACAAGATAAACAATTCTGAAGCAAAAACAACAGGATCAATAGTTCTGGGGAGATAGGGGAGAGAGGAAGGGGGAAGGAGAGAAAGGAGGAGGGGAAACAATAACTGTAATGACAAGGGAAAAACAAGAGATCAAAAATCAGTGGCAAAGAGGATGTAGAGCACCTGATGAGGTTTGAGCAAGTGGAATGTAGCCAAGAGGAATTCCTGAGTGTCTAATGAAAGTTGTATATGTTAGTGGGATGGAAGAAAAATAGAAGAAATAACTAAGAGACTATATATATCTAGGTATAAATATATACAGGTATAATATAGACATGTATATTTGTAAATATATTAATATATAATGATAAGAATATAGGTCTATGTACATATATTTTGATGTTAAGTATCAAGGTAGCAGATGGACATTGACCCTCTACTCAAGGCCTCCCTTAATGCAACAACACTTTGTCCTAATAACCTGGCATTCTGTGATGCTAGACTTCCCGATACAATCATTGAAGTCAAAATTGTTGCATAAACAAATGTGCTGAAGAAAGCTGATGGTGCCCAGCTTTTAGAAGATATAGCATTAGAAGGAGTCTTAATGACTTGAAGTTAAACAAGAGACCATCTATCAGGGGAAAAACAAAACCCATATGGAAAAAGCACACCAGCCTGTGTGATCACAAGGTGTCAGCAGGAATAGGTATCAGGCATCAGAAGATCCAAAACAACTGTTCATATCAATACAAACAAGGGGGGTTGGAGTGGACATCCAAAGCCCATCTGTAGAAAATGGGACATCCCCTCACAGAAGGGTCACAAAGAAGGGACGAGAAAGCCAGGATGCAGTATAGCAACAATGAAACACACAACATTTCTCTAGTTTGTTCATGTTTCCTACCTCCCCCCAAACTATCATGATCCCAGTTCTACCTTACAAATCTAGCTAGACCAGAGCATGTACAGGGTACAGATAAGAGCTCTGGATACATGGAATCCAGCACAGATAACCCCCCCAGGAGCAGTAATGGGAGTAGTGATACCATGAGGGTAGGGGGAAGGTGGGGAGAGAAGGGGGAGAAAGGGGGAGCTGATCATAATGATCAACGTATAACCATCCTCTGACGGGGATGAACAAGATAAATTTGGGTGAAAGGAGACAGCAGATGGCATAAGATATGAAAATAATAATGTTTTATAATTTATCAAGGGGTCACAAGGGTGGGAGGGGTTAGAGTGAGGGGGAAAAGAGTTACTGATACCTAAGGCTCAAATAGAAAGTAAATGTTTAGAAAATAGTGATGGCAACATATGTACAAATATACTTGATAAAATTGATATATAGGTTGTAGAGAATGGTATCAGTGACCTTGAGGTTAACCAGGCAGACTTCAACAAATGAGAAAGACAGTCAAACAAGAAAATCAAAGAAGCCAAAGAAAACCTGAGAACCATGTCAAATGCTACGAAGAGAATAAACATTAGAATAATTGGGCAATCAGAACAAGACACAACAAAGAAGTCAATGGCAAAAATAGGGAAGGAATTCCCAGAGGAAAATTTCCCCAGCTTAAAGAATGAAAATCAGGGAACCCATCCAAGAAGCAGAAAGGACATCAGCTAGACTGAATCTAAGGAAGAATTTGCCAAAAGGCAGTCACATATAAAGGTACCCAAATAAGAATATACTCAGACTTATAAGCAGAGACCATGAAGAAGAGGAGAGAGTGGAGTAACATCTTCCAAAATTTGAAGAAAAACAATGCAAACTCAAGAATCTTCTATCCACCGATATTATCTGTCAAGCTAGACAGAGAAGTAAGAGTCTTCCCAGACAAAGAACAACTCAAAGAATACCTTAAAAGAAACTCAGCTCCAGTTGTCTGCAGATGGGTATAGCGTCCCCATCACACACTACCCTCATTCACGATGATATGATTCCACCCCCACCCCTTGCCTTTTGTGCTTGAAGCCTGGTCCCTTTGGCCTTCATGATCACAGATGTTGGTGTGCTGCTTCCATGTGGGCTTTGTTGCTTCTGGGCTAGATGGCCACTT
>NW_022111339.1:5903592-5907701 GCF_000313985.2 Echinops telfairi
GGGGAGGGAGGGGAGCAGAAAAGGGAAAATGAGGAGCTAATTCCAGGAACGCAAGCAGAAAGCGAATTTTGAGAATGATGAAGGCAACAAATGTATAAGTATGCTTTACACAATTGATGTATGTATGGATTGTGATGAGTTGTATGAGCCCCAATAAAATGATTTTAAAAAAAAGAAAGAAACCCAGCTCTACAAAAAATCCTTGCCGACCCAGTGTGGTCAGAACAATACTCACTGAGCACAAATAGGAAACCACCACATAGGACAACTCCATTCAAAGATCAACACATTGAAAACAGCCTCCCAGAAAATATTGGCTCAATGTGAAAAGAAAGTAGGACTGAACCACACACTCATTCGCACAGTGCACTGATAAGAAGGGAGGTAGGAAAACACCCAACATAAAAGTGTCGCAATGACATCGAGTCCACTGATGCATGTTATAACTCAGAATATCAATGGACTGAACTCACATTAAAAGACAGTGACTAGCAGACTGGCTTAGAAAACACAACCCATCGATCTGCTGCCTATAAGAGGCTTGTAGACAGAAATAAGCTGAGAATCAAAGGATGGAGAAAACTACACTAAGCAAACAGCAATTCAAAAAAAGCATGGGTTGCAATCCTAATCTCAGAAAAAATTGATCTCAAGGTGCGAGCCATAACAAGAAATAAGGGAGGGCACTATGTAATGGTCAAGGGATCAGTAGACCAAGAACCAGTGAGCATAATAAAGATTTACGCACCCAATGAGAGACCCTCAAAATTCGTCAATCAAACACCCCTAAAAGATGGAAAAAGAAATCACAGGCTCAACAATCATAGTAGATGACTTTAATACAATGCTCTCTGAGAAAGATAGATCACAGGGAAAGAAACGTAAAAAGGAAGTTACAGAAGTAAACTCTGCAATTAGGTGACTTGAACTGATAGACATTTTCAGAGCTCTCCACCCAAATACAAAAAAATTCAAGTTGTATTCTAGCCCTCAAGGCACAAACGCAAAGATAGACCACATGCTGGGACAAAAGTCTAGCCTATGTAAATTCAAGTACATAGAGGTTGCTCAATCTTCCCTGTCAGACCATTGTTCCATAAGGCTGGAAATCAACAAAAGGAGGAATAAGAAAACAAGAGCAAACAATTTGAGGATGAATATCTCTCTACTGCAAAATGAGTAGGTATAGACACAGACCAGAAACAAAACCAGGAAGTGTCTAGAAACCAATGAGAATGAGAATACCACATACCAAACTTTGGGATACAGCAAAAGCAGTTATCAGAGAAAGTTTGGTAGCAATAACTGCAAACATGAAAAAAAGAGGAGAGACTTATGATTGATGTGCAGGCATAAAACTTCCAGCAATTAGAGCATAGTCAACAGGACAATCCTATTAATAGCAAAATAAAAGAAATAATAAGAATTAGGGCAGAAATAAACGAATGGGAAAACAATGTAAAGAAAATCATTGCACCCAAAAGCTAATTCTTTGAAAGGATTAACAGAATTGATAGACTGCTGACAAGCCTAACCAAAGAAAGGAAGGAATAAATATCAATAGTCAAGAAGAGGGATGAAACAATGGACCCTAATGAAATTAAAAGGCTAATTACACGGTAGTATGGATGCCTGTACTACAATTATTTCAACAACTTAGAAGATATGAACAAATATTGGAAAATGAATCTCTCCCCAGACTATCCCAGATAGATGACAAGAAGTTCAACAGACCCAGAGCACTAGAGGAAATAGACAGGAGAATTCTACCATTCAGGGAAGAACTGACACCAATCGTACACAAACTCTTTCAAAGCATAGAAAAAGACGACAAACTCCCAAACTGCTTCTATGAATCTAGTGTAACACTGATATCTAAAGCAGGCAAGGATCCCACAAGAATTGAAAATTTCAGACCAATATCTCGAGTGAACATTGATGCAAAAATCCTTAATAAAATACTGGCCAATGGATATAAAATACAAAAGTTTATAAAACAAAGAATTCACCAAGATCAAGTGGAATTCCTTACAGGGATGCAGGGATGGTTCAACATCCAAAAATTCATCAGCATTATATGGCACATTGATAAGAAAAAGGAATAAAAACCACATGATAATATCAATAGATGCAGAAACCACATTTGAAAATATGCAACACCCATTCCTGTTTAAGACACCCAAGAAGATAGGAATGGGAAAAAAGTCCTCAATATATACAAGCTACATATGAAAAGCCAACAGCCAACGTGGTAGTTAATGGAGAAAAGACTAAACAATTCCACTGAAAAAATGGACCAGACAATGATGGCCCTTGTCCCCACTTCTATTTAACATTGTAAGGAAGGTCCTAGCTAACAACATAAGGAATTTCATGGGACAATGTAGATCTGAGAGAACTGAAACTGATGGATGTACGGCTTGTACTTACAAAAATCTTGAGTCCATGCAGTAGTGGGGCACGGGGACTTGTGCGATTCACCACTTTCCATAGACCAATGAAGCCATAAAGCTAATGTGAAACTAAGAAACAAAAGAACTGGAAGCATCACAGTACACAGCACATGAAGCTCATAGCGGTAACATTTCTGTAAAACAATTGAACTTCCATTACAGAGAGTTTTTATGATACTCAGAATTTCACGGGGTAAAATTCTTCTGAGGCCCACTGAACTGAGAACTATCTTGAAGCAGGAGCTCAGTTGCCCTCCGGCAGTACAAGTGCCAGGATTCAGCCTTTTAGGGAACCTTCGCCAAACTCCCTGAAGTGCTGTTTTCTCCGGAATCATCCATCTCCCAAGTTGCTTGTTCTGTGACTGATGAAATCCCATGAAAGAGAGTGAACCTGCACCATTCACAGTTTTCCTTAGACTCATGAATCTCTGGAAGGTAAAGAGTAACAAAGGGAAAAGAGACTGCTGGAAGCACCATTGAGCCTCTGCTCAGAGAGGTCACTTTGTGGTGAAACACCTGAACCTCCGCAGCCAGAAGTTTTCTAGAAAATAAGGAATCTTCATGCGGCATTGTTGATCTGAGAGAACTGAAACTGATGGATGTTCGGTTGTACTTACAAAGAAAGATCTCCGTGAGTCTGTGCAGTAGTAGAGCACTAGAACCTTGGTGATTCACCCTTTTCCATGGACCAGTGAAGCCATAGGAGCTAATGTGAAACTGAGAAGCAAACAGCTGGAAGCATCACAGTGCACAGACCCATGAAGATAATAGCAGCAATGTTTCCCTGAAACAACTGAGCTTACATGACAAAGAGTTTTCAGGAGACTCACGAATGTCACGGGGCAAATATTTTTCTAACAGTAAGGAAACTGCCGGAGGCTCTTTTGACTTGTCAAACATCATGCTGCAGGAGCACTACGATCCTCAGGCTCTAGAAATGACATGACTCAGTATGTTAAGGAAACTCGCCCAACTCCCTGAAATGCAGTCATCTCTGGAATCATCCATCTCCTTAGTTAAGCTTGTTCTACGACTTCATAGAGTGAACCTGCACCATTCACTGTTTTCCTTAGACTCATGATCTCCAGAAGGCAAAGGGTATCAAAGAGAAGAGAAACTGCTGGAAGCTCCATTGAGCAGAGGTTCCTTAACTTCAGAGAGGCAACTCTGTGGTGCAACACCTGAACTTCCATGAAGAAAGTTTTCATGAGAATAAGGAATCTTCAGTGGGCAAAGCTGATAGGAGAGAAATGAAACTGTTGCATGTACCTTTGAATTGAGAAGCAAATATCTTTGTGAGTCCATGTAGTACTGAAGCACAGGAACCATATTTATTTACCCTATCCATAAAGCAATGCATCTATAAAAGGTAAGGTTGACCTGAGAGAAATGAAAGTTCAGGAAGGGAGCATCCATGTAGAGAAGCTCATGAACCTTCAAGAGGAAAATTTTGTGAAGCAACTGAATTTCCATGATAAAGAGTTTTCAGGATACTCAGAATTTCACGGGGCAATATTGTTCTGAGAAACAAGAAATGGCTGGAGGCAAGATGACTGAGGGCTATTTTGCAGCAGGAGCTCAGTTGTCCCCCAGCGCTAGAAATGCCAGGTTTAAGGTGTCCTTGAGGGATAGGAAGAGGTTGAGGCTTACGGTTAG
>NW_022111339.1:5908093-5909576 GCF_000313985.2 Echinops telfairi
TGGGGGATAGGATGAGGGTGAGGCTTAGGGTTAGGGTTAGGGTTAGTGCTAGTGTTAGGTTTGGTGGTAGGGTTAGGGTTAGGATGGATTATAGGTTTAGGGTTAGGGTTAATTTAGGGGTAAGTTTTAAGTTTTCGTTGAGGGATAGATAGTATGAGCGTGAGCTTAGGGTTAGGTTTAGTGTTAGGGTTAGGGTTAAGTTTGGTGGTAGGGTTAGGTTTAGGTTTGATGATAGATGAGGTAGTTAGTTTATTGCACCAACCTGGCCGATAAACACATGTGGGAGTAATTGAAGGGTAGAGAGATAAATGGCTCGGCGAGCCTCACCTTTCTTGTCTCTTGCTCTTTGATCATCAGACCAGTGTGAGGTTGCCTTGCTTGTTCTGTGCCACAATTTGCAAGCTACACTGCCTGTGGGCCACCTAAGCCATGGACTGTGTCGCTGTAATTTAAGGTTCCTTCAAGACCTGCTTAGCCACACCATTTGAATTTACATCTCTTGAGCTGTGGATTGTCGGACCCTGTCATCTGGCTGACTGTTGATGATCTGCCTTGCTGTTTGCTGCCTGTGCCTGGATATCCTGAATTTCTCTACAGAAGACTACGTGGCGGCCATCAACACTTGAAGGACTGCCAGTGTTTCACAACTGTCTCATGGGAGTGAGTTGCACTGAGCCTTTTGTACTGCTTTATAATTTCCTATGTTACTCATCTATTTGTACACACACACACACACACACACACATCATTCTGATTTTGTTTCTCTAGAGAACCCTCTCTAAAACAATAGGGTTTTTGGTTGGGCTAACTTTGGGGTTAGTTTTAAGGTGTCCTTAAGGGATAGGTTAGCGAGGGGTTTAGGATTACGGTTAGGGTTGGGGTTAGGTTTAGTGTTAGGGTGTTAGGGTTTGGGTAGAGTTAGGGTTAAAGCTAGGGTTAGGCTCAGGATTAGTGTTAAGGCTATGGTTAGGTTAGGTGGTAGGGTAGGGTTAGGTTTGAGGATAGGGTGAGGGTTAGGGTTAATATGGGGTTAGGTTTAAGGTGTCATTGAGGGATAGGATGAGGGTGAGGCTTAGGGTTAAGTTTAGGGTTAGGGTTAGGGTGAGGGTTAGAGTTAGGGTTAGGGCTAGGCTAGGGTTTGGGTTAGGGTTAGGGTTAGCGTTAGGGTTCAGGTTTGGGTTAGGGTTGGTGATAGGGTTAGGGTTAGGTTTAATGATAGCATTAGGGTTAGGGTTAGTTTTTAGGTTAGGTTTAAGGTGTCATTAGGGATAGGATGAGGGTGAGGTTCAGGGTTGTGTTTAGGGTTAGGGTTGGGGTTAGTGTTAGGCTTAGGGTTAGGTTTGGGCTTAGGTTTAGGGCTAGGGCTAGGGTTTGGGCTAGGATTAGGGTAAAGGTTAGGTTTAGGACTAGGGTTAGGTTTGGTGATAGGATTAGGGTTAGGTTTGATGATATGGTTAGGGTTAATTTTAGGGTTAGGATTAAG
>NW_022111339.1:5909720-5915552 GCF_000313985.2 Echinops telfairi
GTTAGGGTTAGGTTTGATGATAGGATAAGGGTTAGGGTTAATTTTGCCATTAGGTTTAAGGAGTCGTTGAGGGATAGGGTGAGGTTTAGGGTTCGTGTTAGGATTAGGGTTAGGTTAGATTTAGGGTTAGGGCTAGAGTTAGATTTGGTGGTACAGTTAGGGTTAAGGTAAGGGTTATGTTTGATGATAGGTTTAGGTTTAGTGTTAACTTTGGGATTAGGTTTAAGGTGTCGTTGAGGGATAGGATGAGAGTGAGGCTTAGGGTTACTGTTAGTGTTACGTTTAGATTAGAGTTGTTGTTAGGGTTAGAGTTGGGTTTAGGATTAGATTAAGGGTTAGGGTTAGGATTGGACCTCGTGTTAGGGTTAGAGTTTGGGTTAGCATTAGGGCTAGGGTTAGTGTTCGAGTAAGCATCAGGGTTAGGCTTAGGTTTGGTGTTAGGGTTAGGGTTGGTGTTAGGGTTAGTGTTTGAGTTAGGGTTAGACTTCTGGTTGGTTTAAGGTTAGCTTTGGTGTTAGTGTTAGGATTGGTGTTATAGTTCGGGCTAGGGTTAGGGACGGGATTATGATTAGGGTTAGGGTTAGTGTTAGCATTCGGGTTAGACAGAGGGTGATGGTTAGCTTTAAGAATGGGGTTAGGTTTAGGGTTAGGGTTAGTGTTAAGGTAAGGGTTAGTCTTAGGTTTAGGTGTATGCTTAGACCTAGGGTTATGGTGAAGGTTAGGTTTAAAGTTAGGTTTAGGGTTAGGGTTGTTGTGAGATTTAGGGTTATGGGTAGAATTAGGGTTTGTGTTTCGGTTATGGTTATGATTATGGTTATGGTTAGGTGTAGAATTAGGGTTAGATTTAGACTTATGATTAAGAGTAGACTTTTGGTTAGGGGTAGGGTTAAGATTACGTTGGTGTTAAATTTAGGGTTAGGGTTACGGTTGCTGTTAGGGTTAGGTTTAAACTTTTGGTTAGGTTTAGGGTTAGAGTTCGTATGGGCCTGGAGTGAGGTTTGGTGGTAGGATTATGGTTAAGGTTAGTGTTACCTTTGATGGTAGGGTTAGGGTTAAGGTTAACTTTGGGGTTAGGTTTAAGGTGTCATTGGGGGATTGGATGAGGTTGAGGCTTAGGGTCACTGTTGTTTAGACTTAGAGTTGTCGTTAGGGTTAGATTTGGGTTTAGCGTTACATATAGGGTTAGGGTTAGGATTAGACTTTGTGTTAGGGTTAGAGTTTGGGTTAGCGTTAGCGTAAGGCTAAGGTTTGGTGTTAGGGTTAGGGTTGGTGTTAATGTTAGGTTTAGGGTTAGTGTTTGAGTTAGGGTGAGACATAGGGCAGGTTTAAGGTTAGGTTTGGTGTTAGGGTTAGGGTTAGGGTTATACATAGGTTAATGTTTAGGGTTAAGATTATTAGGGTTATGGTGACGGTTAGGTTTAGGGTTAACGTTAGGGTTAGGATTAAGGTTAGGTTTAGGTTAAAGTTAGACATATGGTGATTGTTAGGGTCAGTGTTAGGGTTATAGTTAGGTTTACGGTAGGGTTAGGGTTAGAGTTAGGGTTAGGTGTAGGGTTAATATTAGGGTTAGAGTTTGTGTTAGGGTTAGCGTTAACTTTGGGGTTAGGTTTAAGGTGTCATTGAGGGATAGGATGAGGATGAGGCTTACGGTTAGTGTTAGGATAAGGTTTAGGGTTAGGGTTAAGGCTATGGTTAGGTCTGGTAGTAGGGTTAGGGTTAGATTTGATGATAGGATTAGGGTTATCTTTGGGGTTAGGTTTAAGGTGTTGCTTAGGGATAGGATGAGGGTTAGTGTTAGGGCCAGGGTTAGGGTAAGGGTTAGGTTTAGGAATAGGGCTAGAGTTAGGGTTAGTGTTACTGTTAGGGCTAGGGATAGGCTTTGTGGTAGAGTTGGGGTTAGGATTGATGATAGGGTTAGGGTTAACTTTGGTGTTAAGTTTAAGGTGTCATTGAGAGATATGATGAGAGTGAGGCATAGAGTTAAGGTGACGGTTAGTGCTAGGATAAGTGTTAGGACTAGGGTAAGGGTTAGGGTTAAGGTTAGGGTAAGGAGTAGGTTTAGGTTTGGTGGTAGGGGTAGGGTTAGATTTGGTGATAGTTTTGGGTTTAGGGTTAACTTTGGGTTTAGACTTAAGGCGTAACTGAGGGATAGGATGAGGTTTAAGGTTAGGGTTAGGATTAGGGTTAGGGTTAGAATTAGGGTTAGAGCTAGAGTTAGATTTGGTGGTAGAAAAGTTTAGGGTTGGTTTGATGATAGGGTTAGGGTTAGTGTTAACTTTGGGGTTAGGTTTAAGGTGTCATTGAGGGATAGGATGAGCGTGAGGCTTAGGGTTACAGTTAGTGTCAGGTTTAGACTTAGAGTTGTTGTTAAGCTTAGAGTCGGGTTTAGGGTTAGATTAAGGGTTAGGGTTTGGATTAGACTTGGTGTTAAGTTTAGAGTGTGGGCTAGCATTAGGGTTAGGGTTAGTGTTTGGGTAAGCGTTAAGGTATGGCTTAGGTTTGGTGTTAGGGTTAGGGATTGACTTAGGGTTAGACAAAGGTTTAAGGTTAGGTTTTGTGTTAATGTTGGGATTGGTGTTAGAGTTAGGGTTAGGGTTAGGTATAACATTAGGTTTAGTGTTACGGTTCTGGTTAGGGTTAGGGTTAGGGTTAGAAAGAGGGTTATCGTTATGATTAGACATAGGGTGATGGTTACGTTTAGGGTTGGGGTTAGGTTAACTTTAGGGATAGGGTTATGGTTAGAACTTGGGTTTGCATTAGGGTTAGTGTTAGTGTTCAGGGAAGCCTTAGGGTTAGGCTTAGGTTTGGTATTAGGGTTAGATTTAGCGTTAGGTTTAGAAACTGGGTTGGTGTAGGGCTAGGTTTGGTGTTAGTGTTAGGATTCGTGTTATGGATTAGGGTTAGGGTTAGGTTTCGTTCAGGGTTAAGGTTAGACATAGGGTGATGCTTAGGTTTAATATTAGGATTAGGGCTAGGGTTAGGCTTAGGTTTAGAGTTAGGGTTAAGGTTAGACTGAGGGTTAGGGTTAAGATAAGACATAGGGTTATGGTTATGGTTATGTTATGGTTATGGTTATGGTTAGACATAGAGTGAGCTTTAGGGTCAAGGTTAGCGTTAAGGTTTGGGTTGGGGTTAGGGCTTGTGTTAGGGTTAGGTCTAGCATTAGTGTTTGGGTTAGGGTTAGATTTAGCGTTAGATATAGTGTGTTGGTTAGGGTCAAGATGAGGGTTAGGGTTAGAGTGAGGGTTAGGGTTAAGATTAGGGTTAGATTTATGGAGATGCTTAGGGTTAGGGTTGGGTTAGGGTTAGGATTACATTTAGGGTTAGACTGAGGGTTTGGGTTAAGATTAGACATAGGATGATGATTAGGGTTAGGTTTAAGGTCAGGGTTAGGACTTGGGTTATCATTTGGATTAGGGTTAGTGTTCGGGTAAGCGTTAGGGTAAGGCTTAGTTTTGCTGTTAGGGTTAGGTTTAGAATTAGTGTTTGAGTTGGATTTAGACACAGGGTTGGTGTGTGTTAGTTTTGGTGTTAGTGTTAACATTCGTGTTAGGGTTAGGGTTAGGGTTCTGGTTATGGTTAGGGTGAGGGTTAGACATAGGGTGATGTTTATATTTAACATTAGGGTTAGGGTTGGTGTGAGATTAAGGTTAAGATTAGTGTTAGGATTAGGATTTGTGTTTCAGTTATGGTTATGATTATGGTTAGGTGTAGAATTAGGGTTAGGATTAGATTTATGATTAGGAATAGCCTTTTGGTTATGGGTAGGGTTAAGATTAGGGATGGTGTTAGATTTAGGGTTAGGATTACGGTTGGTGTTAAGGTTAAGATTAGAGTTAGGGTTAGGGTTGTGACTAGTGTTAGGGTTTGGGTTAGAGTTAGACTGAGGGTTATGGTTAATATTAGGGTTAGAGTAAGGGTTAGGGTTAGGATTAGGTTTAGGTTTAGAGTTAGGGTTAGGTTTAGGGTTATGGTTAGTGTTAGGTTTAGGGTTAGACATATGTCGATTGTTAGGGTTAGTGTAAGGGTTAGGGTTAGGGTTTGGGTAGGGTTAAGGTTAGGGCTAGGGTCAGGTTTTGACTATGGGTTAGTGTTAGGTTTAGGTGTAGCATCAGGGTTAGAGTTAGGGTTAGGGTTAGACATAGGGTGATTGTTATGTGACGGTTAGGGATAGGGTTGGGATTAGGGTTAAATTTAGGGTTAGGTTTAGTCAGGGTTAGCGTTAGGGTTAGGCTTAGACATATGGTGATCTTTAAGGTTAGGGATAGGATTGGGGTTAGTGTTAAGGTTGGGGTTATGGTTAGACTGAGGGTTAGGGATAAGATTAGGTTTAGGTTTAAGATTAAGGTTAGCATTTGGTTTAGGGTCAGGTTTAGAGTTAGACCTCGGGTGGTATTTATTATTAGGGTTAGGGTTAGACATAGGGTAATGGTTAAGTTTAAGGTTAGGGTTATGGTTAGGACTGGGTTTGTTTTACGGTTAGACAGAGGGTTAGGATTAAGATTAGACATAGAGTGATGGTTAGGGTTAGGGTTAGCATTACTGGTTAGTGTTTGGATAAGCGTTAGGGTAAGGATTAAGTTTGGTCTTCGGTTTAGGGTTGATGTTAGGGTTAGGGTTAGGGTTGGAAGTAGGTTTAGACATAGGATTGGTTTAAGGTTAGGTTTGGTGCTAGTGTTAGGATTGGTGCTAGGGATAGGGTTAGGGTGAATGTTATGGTTAGGGTTAGGTTTACGGTTAAGGTTAGACATGGGGTTATGTTAGGGTTGAGATTAGGTTTAGGTTTAGGGTTAGGGTTAGACTGAGGATTAGAATTAAGATTAGACATAGGGTGATGGTTAGAGTTAAGGTTAGGGTAAGACATACATTGATGCTTAGTCTTAGGGTTAGGGGTAGGGGTAGGGCTAGTGTTAGGTTTCAGGTTAGGGTTAGGGTTAGATATAGGGTGATGATTAAGGTTAAAATTAGGATTAGGATAAGGCTTAGGGTTGGTGTGAGATTTAGGTTTAGGGTTAGGATTAGTGTCCCGATTAGGGTTTATGTTTCAGCTAAGGTTATGTTTATGGTCAGGTGTAGAATTAGGGTTAGGTTTAGACTTATGATTAGGAATAGACTTATGGTTAGGGGTAGGGTTAAGAAAAGGGTTGGTGTTAGACTTAGAGTTTGTGTTATGGTTGGTGCTAGGTTTAGGGTTAGGTTTAAATTTTGGATTAGGTTTAGGGTTAGGGTTAGATTTAGGTTTAGGGCTAGAGTTAAGTTTGGTGGTAGGGTTATGGTTTAGGTTAGGGTTAGGTTTGATGATAGGGTTAGGGTTAGGTTTAACTTTGGGGTTAGGTTTAAGGTGTCGTTGAGGAATTGGATGAGGGTGAGGCTTAGGGCTACTGTTAGTTTTAGGTTTAGACTTACAGTTGTTGTTAGTGTTAGAGTTGCATTCAGGGTTAGATTAAGGGTTAGGGTTAACATTAGACTTCGGGCTAAGGCTAAAATTTGGGTTAGCATTAGGGTAAAGCTTAGGTTTGGTGTTAGGTTTAGTGTTGGTGTTAGGGTTAGAGTTAGTGTTTGAGTTCGGGTTAGACATAGGGTTGGTTTAAGTTTAGGTTTGGTGTTAGTGTTAGGATTGGTGTTAGGGTTAGGGTTAGTGATAGGGTTAGGGTTATTGCTAGGGTTAGGGATAGAGTTAGACTGAGACTTAGGGTTAGGGTTTGGGTTAGACATAGGGTGATATTTAGATTTAGAGTTATGGTTAGAAATAGGTTGATGGTTAGAGTTAAGATTATGGTTAGGGTTAGGGTTAGGGTAGGGTTAGAGTTAGGGTTAAGGTTCGGGTTAGGC
>NW_022111339.1:5916195-5922647 GCF_000313985.2 Echinops telfairi
CATAGGCTGAGGGTTAGGGTTAGGGTAAGTGTTGGGGTTAAACATAGGGTGATCGTTAGGGTTAAGGTTTGGGTTTGGGTTAGGTTTAGGGCTAGGGCTAGGGCTAGCATTAGGGTTCGAGTTTGGGTTAGGTTTAGGGTTAGGGTTAGATATAGTGTGATTGTTAGGGTTAAGACTAGGGTTTGGGTTTGGGTTAGTTTTGAGTTAGGGTTAGAGTGAGGGTTAGGGCTAAGATTAGGGTTAGGGTTAGGATTGGACATAGGATGATGGTTAGGGTTAGGGTTAGGATTACGTTTAGCGTTAGATTGAGGGTTTGGGTTAAGATTAGACATAGGTTTATGGTTAGGGTTAGGTTTAAGATTAGGCTTGGGCTTAGTTTGTGTTCGCATTAGGAATAGTGTAAGTGTTCATGTAAGCATTAGGGTAAGGCTTAGCTTTGGTGTTAGGGTTAGGGTTAGTGTTAGGGTTAATGTTTGAGTTGGATTTAGACATAGGGTTGGTTTAGGGTTAGTTTTGGTGTTAGATTTAGCATTCTTGTTAGGCTTAGGGTTAGGGCTACGGTTAGGGTTAGATTTAGATATAGGTCGATGTTTATGGTTAAGATTAGGGTTAAGGTTAGAGTTAGTGTTAGGATTACGGTCAGGGTTAGATTTAGGGTTAGAATTAGACATAGGGTTATGTTTAGGGTTAACTTTAGGATTAGGGCTAGGTTTAGGGTTAGAGTTAATGTTAAGGTAGGGGTTAGGTACAAGTTTAGAGCTAGGGTTATGGTGAGGGTTAGGTTTAAGATTAGTTTTAGGGTTAGGATTGGTGTGAGATTTAGGGTTAGGGTTAGAATTAGTGTTAGGATTAGGGTTTATGTTTCAGTTAGATGGTTAGATGTGGAATTAGGGTTAGGTTTAGATTTATGATTAGGAATAACCTTTTGTTTATGGGTAGGGTTAAGATTAGGGATGGCTTTAGACTTAGGGTTATGGTTATGGTTGGTTTTAGGGCTAGGGTTAGGTTTAAAATTTAGGTTAGGTTTAGGGTTAGACCTAGTATTAAGGTTAGGGTTAGACTTAGGGTTAGTGCTAGAGTTAGGTTTGGTGGGAGGGTTATGGTCAAGATTTTTGTTATGTTTGATAATAGGCTTAGGGTTGGGTTAACTTTGGGGTTAGTTTTAAGGTGTTGAGGGATTGGATGAGTGTAAGACTTAGGGTTACTGTTAGTTTTACATTTAGATGTAGAGATGTTTTTAAGGAAAGAGTTGGGTTTAGGGTTAGATTAAGAATTAGAGTTAGTATTAAACTTTGGGTTAGGGTTAGAGTTTGGGTTAGCGTTAGGGCTAGGGTTAGTATTTGGGTAAGCGTTAGGATAAGGCTTAGGTTTGGTGCTAGGGTTAGGTTTGGTGTAAGGTTGCGGTTAGGATTAGTATTTGAGTTCGGGTTAGACTTGTGGTTGGTTTAAGGTTAGGTTTGGTGTTAGCGTTAGGATTGTTGTTAGGGTTAGGGTTAGGTTAATGATAGGGTTAGGGTTACTTTTAGACATAGGGTGATGTTTAGGGTTAAGATTAATGTTAGGGTGATGGTTAGGGTTAGGGTTAGGATCAAGGTTAGTTATAGGGTTAGGGTTAGTGTTAGACGTATGGTGATGGTTATGGTTAGTGTTAAGGTTAGGGTTAGTTTTAGGGTTAGGGTTAGAGTTAGGATTAGAGTTACGTATAGGTTTAGATTTATATCTAGGGTTACGGTTAGGGTTAGGATTCGGATTAGAGTTATGGTTACAGTTAGGGTTATGGCTAGTGTTAGGGTAAGTTTTAGGCTTAGTTAGACTGAGGGTTAGGGTTAATATTAGGGTTAGTGTTAGTGTTAGGGCTAGGTTTAGGGTGAGGGTTAGCTGTATGGCGATAGGGTTAGTGTTAGGGTTTGGGTAGGCTTACGGTTAGGGTTAAGGTTAGGGTTAGGGTTAGGTTTAGGGTTAGGTTTATGCCTAATGTTAGGGTTAAGGTTAGGGTGTAGAGTTAGACTGAGGGTTAGTGTTAATATTAGAGTAGATTTAGCATTAGGGTTAGGGTTAAGGTTAGGTTTGGGGTTGTGGTTAGGGTTAGCCATAGGGTGATGTTTAGAGTTAAGACTAAGGTAACAGTTAGGGTAAGTCTGAGGGTTAGGGTTAGGTTTACACTTAGGGTTAGTGTTAGGATTAGGTGTAGGGTCAGGGTTAAAGTTAGGTTTAAGGTTAGACATAGGGTGATGGTTAGGTTTAGGGGTAGGGTTAGGGTTAGGATTAGGGTTAATTTAGGGTTAGGTTTAATCTTAGGTTTAGCGTTAGGGTTAGGCTTAGACATATGGTGATCTTTAAGGTTAGGGATAGAATTAGGCTTAGTGTTAGTGTTAGGGTAAAACTGAGGGTTAGGGATAGGATTAGGGTTAGGGTTAAGATTAGGGTTAAGGTTAGGCTTAGCGTTTGGCTTAGGGTCAGGTTTAGGTTTAGGGTTAGGTTTAGACATTGGGTGATATTTAGTGTGAGTGTTAGGGTTGGGTTAGGTTTGGGGTTAGACATAGGTTAATGGTTAGGTTTAAGGTTACGGTTAGGGTTAGGGTTAAGTCTGGGTTAGTTTTATGGTTAGACTGAGGGTTAGGGTTAAGAGTAACCATAGGATGATGGTTAGGGTTAGGATTTGAGTTAGAAATAGGGTGATGTTTAGGGTTAAATTAGGGTCAGGTTTAGAGTTTGGGTTACCATTACGGTTAGGTTTAATGTTCAGATAAGCATTAGGGTAAGGATTAGGTTTGGTCTTAGGTTTAGGGTTGGTGTTAGAGTTAGGGTTAGAGATAGAGTTTGAGTTAGGTTTAGATATCGGATTGGTTTAAGGTTAGGGTTGGTGTTAGTGTTAGGATTTGTGTTAGGGATAGGGTTAGGCTGAGGGTTAGGATTAGGTTAGGTTTAGGGTTAGGGTTAGACATGGGGCGATGTTTAGGGTTGAGTTTAGGGTTAGGGTTAGGGTTAGACATAGAATTAGGGTTAGGGTTAGACTGAAGGTTAGAATTAAGATTAGACAGGGTAATGGTTGTGGTTTGGGTTATGGTTAGGGTTATGGTTAGCATAAAACATACATTGACCTTTAGTCTTAGGATTAAGGTTTGGGCTAAGGCTAGTTTTAGGTTTTAGGTTAGGGTTGAGGTTATGGTTAAATATAGGGTGATGGTTAGGGTTAAGATTAGGGTTAGGATTAGGGTTAGGGTTGGTGTAAGATTAAGGTTAGGGTTAGGATTAGTGTTCGGATTAGGGTTTATGATTAAGTTAGCATTATGTTTATGGTCAGGTGTACAAGTAGGGTTAGGTTTAGACTTGTGATTAGGAATAGATTTATAGTTAGGGATAGGGTTAAGATAAGGATTAGAGTTAGATTTAGGGTTAGGGTTATGGTTGGGGTTAGGTTTAAATTTTGGTTTAGGTTTAGGGTTAGATATAGGGTAAGGGCTAGAGTTAGATTTGGTGGTAGGGTTATGGTTTAGGTAAGGGTTAGGTTTGATGATAGGATTAGGATTAGGGTTAACTTTGGGTTTAGGCTTAAGGTGTCCTTGAGGAATTGCATGAGGGTGAGGCTTAGGGTTACTGTTAGTTTTATGTTTAGACTTAGAGTTGTTTTTAGTGTTAGAGTTTGGTTCAGGCTTAGATTAAGGGTTAGGGTTAAGATTAAACTTTGGAGGGTTCCAGAGAAAATGGCGATCTGATAGTATGCACCCATCCAGAGCTCCTGCAGCAAAACCAGAAAACTGGGAGGTAAGGTGAAGGAAACGGAGAGGTTGAGTCCACAAATTAGAATTAGGGTACTAGGGTCTCTCAAGAACCCCTTTTTGTGTGCGTGATTTCCACTCAAAAAGCAAACCAAGAACGCTTTAAAGCATTCTAGCTTTGCCTAGCCCGTGTGTCAGCTGTGCCCTTGCTGGAGCCGCGGTTTCTCCCGGATGAAGCCTTAAAGGGGACAGCACCCCCAGACACAGGAGAACTCCACCCGGAGCTGTCTGCGCTTTTGGCTGCCCTGAACTCACTGCCTTGGGAGTGGCGGTGGCGGGTAGCCATAATTTAGAATAGAAGAAAAAGCAGATTATTACCTGAAGTAGATCACGGTGTGGGAGAAAATAAGAGGAATCCAGGGAGCGGAATTAATTCCAATTGGCTGAGAAGGAAGCAATCCCCGTGATAAGCTGGATCTCCCCCTCTGGGGACCAACCTGCCAGCCTCCAAATCAGAGCACATCACAAGCATCAAACAACAAAAAAAGGTGAAATATATATTATTGGTTAATAACTCAAACTGCAGTCTGGTGTCTCAGCTGCAAAGAGCACATAGGTGGGGGTCTTTAACATAAATCAGCATATGAATTAACCTAGCTATGGATTTCCAGAACCCAGATACAGGGACTGGAGGTTTTTGGCATAACAAAGACCCGCAGTACCAAGCTTCAGTTTTAAACAGCACGGAGCTGCAGACTAGATATTGTGGGTGACAAGTTAATTTGATTTTAGTCTAGCTGACCAGGGGGATAAATTAAAAAAAAATAAAATAAAAGCCTCTGCTCTAGTAGGACACCAGTAGAATAGATAGGACAAGCCCAGCTTCTCTTTCCTCTACACATAGCTGGGGAGGCTGTCCCAGCCCTGGGGCCCTAGATGGGCTGTGGGAACATCCCACCCCCCGCCCTTGTTGAGGTGCTACATAGAGCACAAGGCAAGCACACCAATAAAAGCCAGAGCTCAACAGATGCCTGGTCACAGGTGTGATCTTTCCTTTGAAAGTAATCCCACACAGTATCTGTAGAACCCTACATAAAATGGGTACAGCACCCCGCTACCTAGAGGAGGATTTGGAACTCCGCCAGGCTCGCGGACAGGTTATCAAGCCTCGGTTATCATCTTACCTACTACTCTATTTCTTCCCTCTTCATTCGCTAGCATTTCTATCCTTCCCACCGCAGTCAGTCTCAACAAGCTCAGCCAGTCAAAACAAGCTGGGGTTCTTTTTTCCTCTCTTTCTTCTTTTTCCCTCTTTTCCCTCCTCTTTCCCACTCTCTCCTGTCACAAACAACTACTGACTTCCAGATCACTACCCTTCATTTAGGGCAAATCAACCCAAATAGCAGGAGAAACTCCAGCCCGCCCTCTGTGGGAGTGCTGAACACCACACAAGACAGCTGGGACATACATCGACACCACCCTGTGCTGCTGAGGAAACCTCCATCAGAACTTTAGGTGAGCTCATCAACTAGGGCAATACTGCCCAGCACCACTGGGTCCTTGCATCAAAAGAGCACACCAAGCTGCCATTGTGAGGCAGGGTTTGGCCCCGCATACAAGTAATCAGGGATCAGCTATCTCTTTATTCTTTATTTCCCCCTTCTTGCTCTCCTCCCTCTTTACCATCACAGATAATCTTAGTGAACACAGTGTGTTTTTTTACTTTCCCATCATTCTCCTTTTTCTCTTTCACTTCTCTTTCTTTCTTTGTTCTCTTAGCTTCTCTCACTGCTGGTATGATCTTCCCTTCCCCCTCTCATTCCATTTACATGCCACTGCTGGTTCCAAAACACCTACACTCTACCTAGGGCAACACTGTCCTCCCAGTGGGCAGCCTGACGCCCAAGACAGTGCTCCGCACAGGACGAGTCAGTGCTACACACAGCACAGGATGGGGTCAGCTATTTTTTAAATCAATTTTGTCAGTTCTGTCTCCCTCGCCTTCCTTTTTCCCTCTTTTTAAAACTTTATTTGTGTTCTTTCACTTATTCTTCTTTTCTCCTCTTGTTCTAACTCTTCTCTCTATCCTACCATAACCTCAGAAGATTAAGTTTCCTTTCTTGTTGTTTTCTTCCTTTCTTTTTTCTATTTTTTCCTTTTTTTTTTAACTGTTTTCACTTTTGTTCACTGTGTGCATTCTAGTTGAGTGTGGGTGTCAGTTTGGTAGACATTGTTGCACCAGCCTGTGTCTTCTTTCTCTCTTCTTCCTCTCCTTTCACTCTCTTTCTTGTCACTAGACACTAGTGGCCTACAGGCCACTCCCCTTTGCATAGGGCAACTCTGAAGGCCCAAGTGGGGGAGCTCACACCCGCATGTAGAGGCCTGACAAGCAGCTTGGGAATTCAAGCCAGTCATCTTCCACACACCAAGTAGCAGGGGGTTCTCCCCTAAAAAAAGTGGGGGCATCCCCAGCCTAAATCCCGAGGCCCTACAAGTGACTGGGGGAAATGTCTGGCCACCGCTGGTGGGATTCCAAGCTACTGCAAGAATACCCACCAAACCTCCAAATTGATCTCTCTGTATACAGTAATCCCCCTACCAGGTACAGAGCTCTACACCAAGGTGGTTATACCCGCACACCATCCGCAGCAATCCAGTCGCAGAGGAAAACACCACAGGAAGATATAGAGATAGCCGGACCCCCAGTACAGGTACCGGCAGGTAGTTCATAGA
>NW_022111339.1:5923888-5925395 GCF_000313985.2 Echinops telfairi
GGCTAACAGACTGGCTCAGGAAACATAACCCATCGATCTGCTGCCTCCAGGAGACTCATCTCAAGCTTGAAGACAAAAACAGGCTGAGAATTAAAGGTTGGAGAAAAATATACCAAGAAAATGGTAATGCAAAAAAAGCAGGGGTAGCGATCTTAATGTCTGATCAAATTGACCTCAAGATAGAGGCCATAACAAGAGACAAGGAGGGGCACTATATAATGCTCAAGGGAACAATAGAACAAGAACCAGTGAGCATAATAAACATATATGCACTTAAGAGAAACCAGCAAAATTCGTGAATCAAACACTCCAAACGATGAAAAAAAAGGATCATGTGCTCAACAATTATAGTTGGTGACTTCAATACACCACTCTCTGAAAAAGACAGATCGCTGGGAAAGAAACTCAACAAGGAGGCTAGAGATCTAAACAGCACACGTGGACGACTTGACTTGATAGATATATTCAGAGCGTTCCACCCACATGCAAAAAATTTCCATTCTTTTAACGTCCACATGGCATATATTCAAAAATAGACCACATGCTGGGACACAAGTCAAACTTGTGTAAATTCAAGCACATAGGGGTTATACAGACATCTCTCTCTGATCACTGTGCCATAAAGCTGGAAATTAACAGAAGGACGGAGGAGAAAACTAGGGCAAACAATTGGAGGATGAACAATTTCCTATTGCAGATGAACAATCTGGGTATTGACACAGATCAGAGATGAAATGAGAAGGTTTCTAGAAACCAATGAGAACGAAAATACGACGTGCTAAAACCTGTGGGATACAGCAAAGGCATTTATCAGAGGAAGGCTGATAGCAATAAAGTCACACATTAAGAAATAAGAGAGACTCGTGGATGATATGCTGACACAAAAATTACATCAATTAGAGCAGAGTCAATAGAACCCTGCTAATAGCAAGAGGATGGATATAATAATAAATCAGAGCTAAGATACAGGAGAGGGAAAACAAGAAAACTATGGAAAAATTAATGCCGCTAAAAATTGGGTCTTTGAAAGAATTAACAGAATTGATAGACCTCCAGCAAACCTAACCAAAGAAAGGAAAGAACAAACGACGTTTGCAAGGATGAGGGATGAAACCGGGGACATTACAATGGACCCTAATGAAATCAAAAGGATAATTACACAGTACTATGAAGGTCTATACTCTAACGAATTCAACAATTTGGAAGACATGGACAAATATTTGGATACACGATACCTCCCTAGACTATCCCAGATGAATGTCAAGAACTTCAACAGAACCATAGCAATGGAAGAAATAGACAAGGTAATCAAGGTAATCAACAATAAAAGACCCGGGTCAGATGGATTCACAAGAGAATTCTACCAAGCATTCAGGGAAGAACTAACATCAATCCTATACAAACCCTTCCAGAACATAGAAAAAGACAGAAAACTCCCAAACTCTTTCTATGAAGGTAGTGTAACTTTGATACCTAAAGCGGGCAAAGATGCCACAAGAATTGAGAG
>NW_022111339.1:5926613-5928038 GCF_000313985.2 Echinops telfairi
TATTGGACTGCTCTACACATCAGAGAAGATCACAGAAGAGACAATTAAAAAGGTAGTACACTTTACAATAGCAAAGCACGAATTGAAATACCTAGAGTTATACCTGACTAAAAAAACGAAAGATCTGTATGAGGAAAACTATAAAACACTACTTCAAGAAATCAAGAGTGACCTCAACAAACGGAAGAATATCCCATGTTTGTGGATTGACAGACTCAATATAGTAAAGATGTCAGTTCTGCCCAAGGCACTATATAAGTTCAGTGCTATCCCAATACGAATACCACCATTCTTCTTCAAAAAATTGGAAAAGCAAATAACCAACTTCATATGGAGGGGCAGGAAGTCCAGAATTAGCAGAGAACTCCTCAAGGAGAAGGACAAAGTGGGAGGGCTTGCTCTACCTGACTTTAACATGTACTATATGGCCACAGTAGTCAAAACAGTGTGGTATTGGCATAATGACAGATACTCAGAGCAATGGAAAAGACCCAGAAATAAAAACATCAGCATACAGACAACTGATCTTAGATAAGGGCCCCAAAAATATTAAAATGGGAAGCAGATGCCATCTTCAATAAATGGTGCTAGAAAAAAATTGATATCTACCTTCAGAAAAATGAAGCAAGATCCTTACCTCCCTTCACACACAAGAATAAACTCAAGGTGGATCACAGACCTTGAGATAAAACCCCAAACAATTAGGGCCATTAATGAGGGAATTGGGACAAACCTGAGAACCTTGGCACAGGGAATACATAGGCTATCAGAAATAGGAGAGGATACAAACATAGAAGAGTCACAAAAAGACAAATGGGACATACTGAAGATGTATGGACCTGTGTACATCGAAAGAATTCACCAAAAGAGTAATAAGAGAGTCCACCAATTGGGAAAATATCTTTAACAATGACACATCAAAGGCCTTATTACTAAAATCTACAATAACTTGCAAGGTCACAATAAGAGAAAACCTAACTGCCCACTGAGGAGGTGGGAAAAGGACCTGAACAGAAGTTTTACAGAGTCTGCAATCTGAATGGCCAATAAACATATGAGAAAATGTTCCCGATCATTAGCCATAAGAGAAATGCAAATCAAATTAACTATGATATACAACCTAACACCCTCAAAGATAGCCAAATTCAAAAAATCAGAAAGCAACAAGTGTTGGAGGGGCTGTGGTGAGACCTCTAGATATGTACAACCACTATGGGAATCGATTTGGCGATTTCTCAAACACATGGAAATTGAGTTACCATATGACCCAGCAATCCCCCTACTGGGCATATACCCAGAAGAGGCAAGAAATAAACCACAGCCAGACATCTGTGCTCCAATGTTCATTGTGGCACAGTTCACAATCACAAGGAGTTGGAAGCAACACACATTTCCATCAACAGACGAATGGATTAAAAAACTGTG